>NW_006433950.1:7511694-7549900 GCF_000325575.1 Pteropus alecto
ACATATGTATATATGAATACACGTACATGTATATCTCTAACACTGATTGATGCGTCTTACATTTTTAAACTTTTGAACTTTATATAAAAGATAACATTTCATATATGCTTTTCTGTGACTTGCTTTTGTGGCTTCACGTTCCGTGAGGTTCTTCCGTATTGATGCACAGATACAGCTCATAACTTTTCACCATGTGTTGACACAACTCATTCATCCATCTTCTTGTAAAGGGCCATGTGGATTACTTCCAGGTTCGTGCTATTTCAAATAGTGCTGCTTTGGGCAGTTTTTAGCTTGTCTTCTGGTACATGTGTAAAAGAATTTCTCTATAGGGCAGTGGTTCTCAACACTGGATGTACTCTAGAATCGTCTGGCAAAGCTTTGCAAAATGCTGACATCCTGGGCTCTATTGCAAAGGTTGACTGAACTGGTCTTTGGAGAAGAGGGGTCCCAGGCATAGTTGTTTCCGTTGTTTTTCTTGGGGGCGGGGAAGCTACTCAGGTGATTCTAATACACAGGCAGAGATAAACTGACACTACAGGGTGTAACTGTCCAAAGTAACCCCTCAACAGTGTGGGACAGTTCCCACCTGGCTGCATCTTCACTGTTACCTGGTAATGGTGCCCTGTGTAGCCGTCCCTTCCCCTCCCCCACAACAGACAGCAGGCTGGAGAATGGGCACAAAGCAAAGCTTCGCTGCTCCTGCCCAACAGTGCTGCCGGCACACGAGGCTCCTGTGAGGTTCTCTCTCCAGCCCCGCCACCTGCCTCAGCACCTGGAATCCTGGAATCCGTTACAGTGGAATGGGGGTGGGGTGGGGGTGATTTTGCGACTCAGGGAGCCCTCAGCCTGGAGCAGGTGTGGCCTCACTTGTCCTCCCTTCTCGCCCTCCCATGCTCCAGCTCCAAAGCCCGTGCTTTTGGCCCTCTTCCAACTTTCCCGTGGTTCCATTTGGGCTGTCTCCCAATCTCCAGGTGCGGTTTGCTCTGCTGCCCCCTCCACCTGCGGCTTTGGAGAGCTTTCAGGGAGAGGGGAAGTCCCAAATGCGTGCCGCCAGGTTCTAAGCAAGAGACTAGAGTTTACAAAAAAATTAAGATTCCCCAGCCCTACCTCAGGCCCACTGACTCAGAGTGTCCACGGACATTGGCACCTCCACCCTTAGAGGGCCGCAGGTGACTGATGGGAGCAGGACGCTCTGTCTCACCTAGTGTCTTCAAATGTAATATGAGACTGTTTTTGCTTTAAAACCTCCCCAGAACTGTGACTTCCAAAGTCACAAGGCGTGAGGACTGGCAGTCCCCTCCCGTGTGTGTCCTTGCTGCACTGAGCTATAGCTGAGCTCCAAGGCCAGGCGTGTGCTGCTGACCGGCAAAGCCTCCCCATCACACTGGCCGACTTCAAGCTGGCTGGCCTCCTTCTGAACCCTCATGTGGCGTGACCAGCAGCTGCATACATGGGACTATGAACCATGCCAAGTGGAGGGGACAGGAGCAGTGTCAACCTTCTTGCCAGCAGCAGCAGGGAACCAGAACAAGGATCAGGTCAGCAAGGACAGCTGGCATTTGCCCAGCGCTCTCGTAAGTCCCTCCCAGGAAGCTCTTTGGCTCAGGGTTTCCTGTCCTCGACTTGCAGGTAGAGATTTTCGCCCTTCACTTTGGCAGCTGCAGCGGAAGCAACTCACAGCAGCGCTGCCAGGCAGCATGATAAACACCTGTTACCATTAAACCTACTCGGGCTGTAACACTTTCCCCATTGCTGCCCAAGTTACCACAAACAGCTTAAAACCAGACATGCACCCTGTCACATCCTGAGGGCCAGGAGTCCATGCACAGTGAGGGACTCAGGGGGCTGCACTGTCTCCTGGAGCTTGGGCCCTCTCCTGAGCTCACGTGGTTCTTCAGTTCAGATTTCGGTTCTCAGGGGTGTAAGGTTGAGGGCCCCTTTTCTCCTTGACAGTCGGTGGGGTCTCTCGCCTCCGAGAGGCTGCTTGCAGTTCCTGGCCTGCAGATCCCTCACCACATGGCGACCAGACAAAGCCAGCAAGAGAAACTGGTTCTCCAGTTCTTTTAAAGGACCGACTCTTAGGTCAGGCCCACTCAGGACAATCTCCCCTGTCACAGAAGGTCCACTAGGGACGCTAGCCTCACTTTTCCCACATAATGTGACCTAACCACAGTAAGCGAAGTCCCATCGTGTTCACAGGTCCCACACAAACTCAAGGGTAGAGGATTCTGCAAGGACACTGGGGGTCATCGCAGAACTCTGCTGACCACAGAGGCTTGGCTGTCAAACTAGAATTTTGCCACACCCATAACTAAAACTCACCAGCAGGGACTGGAATAAGCAAAAGCAAACTTAGAGAGTCAAGTTTCAAGGGCAAATACCAATGAACACTTGTTTATTGGTAAAATATAAAAATCCAGGTCTCTTAAATCCACACAATCTCTCCAGCTATCTGGCCAGATCCACTCCAAGCCTGCGTGGTTGGGCAAGAAGAACTAAGGGTGTCCTGCTCGGAGAGGTTTACTGTGACTTCAGATTTCTGTCCTGCTAAATTCTCATCAACCTGGTAGCTTCAAAGCAGACGGAGAGAGGTCCTGGTCCCTAAGTGCAAGACCGGCCCCATCTGCGTGTGCCACTAAGTCTCTCCAAAAAGAAGTTCTGTGGTCCAAGTTGAGCTTAGATGGCTTCGTCAGACAGACAGACACACACACACACACACACACACACACACACACACGTCCCCTCTTCATAACTGATATGTGGAGGTACACAAGTTTAATAACTGTAGATTAACAGAAACGACAACAGAACACAGATGCAATACACTAAAACGGGAGTGGGTGGGGGTGGAAGGGGGATAGAGGGACTCTGGCTATGATCACAGCAACCAATGAGTGATTCCTCTGATGCCCTGAGGTCATGAGACACTTGGCCATGTCACCAGGAACTTCATGTGGAGAAAAACCACCAACTGTGGAAGACACGCAGCGGCACAATTGCTAAGTTTTGAATAGGGGCAGAGGCCCTCTTTGTCAGTGTTCACTTTAAGGATGCCTGGGCTCGGGAGGGTTATGGTCAGCATGTTGACACCATGAGGGGTCTCTTTAGGACACGCCCTGGTTCCCTAACACTAGGTGGAGAAACGCCCCCGCTCACGGTAACCGGGCCCCGTGATGCCTGGTCTTTTGATCCACAGCAGCACTACTCACCACTGCATCCCACAGCCAGCTTCACTGTCTACTAAGCACCCTCCCGACAAATGGATTTCCAACAGGTGTGAGCAATGGGAGGAACCACAGCAGTGGGACAGAGATGGGAGGAACCACTGCAGTGGGACTTGAGTGACAGGAGTCAGCCAGAGGAGCAGATGTGTCCCACGCAGGGTCCCTTCTAGGCATCATTGAGATTGCTATTGCTCAGGAGCACCTGCTCCCCAGGTTTGAAGGCTGGCATCCCGAGGTAGGGGCAGCTGGCGCAGCGGAAAGCATCGCCCAGGTAGCACTGTTAAGAGAAGAGACAATCATACCTGAAAGCTGAGTGTCAGCTTATCCCAGAGATACAGACCGGAAGAACGGGATCCCCAATTCCATGATACGGCCACAGTGACTAGAAGGGAATGGCTAGGTGCATTTGCAGGTCCAACTGGGACCCTAACACCAAAAGTTTTTAAGATCTAAAATAATGGTCTAGAGAAGTTCCTTGGGAGGCCATATCTCTATGTTCTTAGTAGCTCAAACCATAGCCAAGCTCAGCCAAATGGCTGAAGAACCTCACACCCACCATGAAGTAGGAATAAAAGGGCACAAATAAGAAACAAGAGCCCCCGCTCTGGGCATGAGCACGCGAACCCACTCTCAGGAGATAGCGTGAAGTCCCCATTACGACCTACATACATGTCCTCATGTATCCGCCTAGGAGTAAAATATTGAGGCAGTAAATTTCCTGCAGCTGGAGCCTAAACTACTCTGTGTAGTTTAGGATGATGCCCGATGCCCCCGGGAGTTTTGTGAATATTGGGTAATGGTCCTAATACTTACGTTTCCACAAGCTGACTTGGGTTGGGAGCTCGTCTGTTCCTTTGACTTCTCTCTCTCCAGTTCTTCGGCAAGGCCACAAGTGCTGGGGGAAAACCAGGAGCTGATGAGTGAGGTTCGCCACCTCCCAGAAACCCCAAACCCTTGGCAGTGGCAAAACATGCAATAAGGCTTTTCTCTTTATACCTGTTTGTCTTAACCCGAATGCCTACGGGGCCAGGTGGATGAGATAAAGGCGTGAGGCTGTTTAGGGGGACAGTACAAGTGGTGGGAATGGGGGACCCAGCAGGGAAATGCCCTGTTTACATAGGGCAGCCACTACTCAGCACCCAGTTCTCCCCTCCACACCCTAATGATCAGCCAAGGATACTCACTTCGCCCGTGGAAGTGTCCTGCTTTGACAGGCTGAAAGGACAGCTTAGGCTACAGTGAGCTGAGTGCAGAAAACAGAGCAGCCCACTCCTTCTGACCTCCCTCTGACCTCCCTCTGCTGGCCATCCAGTCCCTGCACCACACTACAGCCAGGTGTTCTAACTGTGCCATGTCCTTGGCTTCTGGAACTCACTCGTGACTCTTCCTGTTAGCTTCCCTGGAAGGGAGTCTTGCAGATTCTCAAAGAAGCCAGACCAGAGGCCCCAGTGACCTTATCTTTCTCTGAGAGCCTTCTAGATACAAAACACTGGCCTTTCCTTGCATAGTCGGGTTTGGGCTTACTACTCAGTTCTGCACGACTAAATAATATCCTGTTTGGAGATTCACACATAAGTGGCAAACTATGAAAAATGCCAGGAATGGTTAACACGAACTCAGGAGAATGGCAACCTCTGTGGGGAAGAGGGAGCAAGATGCGGCCGAGGAAGCGTGTAGTGGTGACTTCTACGGTGCTAGTAATGTTTCCAACTCTTAACCTGGGCGATCGGTATATGGTACTCATTTTATTATTGTTTAAAATGTAACTATTTAATATACTCCTCTGTATGTATGATGCATTTCACAATAAAATGTATGTTTTAATTATAGTAGAGTATTGTGATTCCTTGGGAATCGGAAGCCACCAGAAGCAGCATGGCAGACTCTGCTTAGGCTGGCACTTACCAGTTCCTGCAGGCCTTCCTCTTTTTCCCTTCTCCACATGAAGGAGCCCGCAGGGAAGCTGGATCAGGCTTCTTCAAATCTTCTGGATCCAGCAGCTCATCTGAGTCAATGAGATCCTAGAGAATATTCAAAGCTGTTAGTGACATGATCATGGTTTCCGGTAATGAAAAGCTGAGGAGGAGGTCACAGGCAGTAGTAGCAGGTTTACACCAGAGGGAAGGAGACTGTGCACAGAAGATGCATTAGGTCGTGAGGGGACTGGGGACTGGCTCATAGTGTGTAGAGAATACGTATGTGTGTGCACGTGGGTGGTGGGGACAGGAGGAACAAAGAGAGAAACGCTATATTTATTTGAACATATAAAAAAGACTGTCAGGTAAAAAAGAGACTATTTCTATATAATTCCAGAGAAAAAGGACAATAATGATATTTGTATCATTCTGTGATAAATGTGTGGACAATTAATCTGTAAGCAAACCAGAATCTATTTTGCTTGTTGGTTTAATTTCAATGGTTATAGAAATGAACTTTATATGAGACAGCACTGATCAAAGACAGTGAGTGTTCAGTGACTTGGCCAAATAAGCCAATGAATATACGTTAGCTGACAAACTCTTCAGGTTTACACATGCCACAGGAATCTTAAATCTATCACATGAAATGAGAGAAAAGAAATTTAAAAGTAAATGTGGAGTTTCCTTCTAACTGAAAAATGCTGGTGACAGGCACAGTCACGACGCTGAGCCTTTCAAACGTACAAGTCCAGAAAGGCCACTCCAAACTACGGCCATTCATACCCAAGTGGGCCTAAAAGAAACCAACCAAGTGACCACAGTGCCGACTCACCATGCTCTCATCCTCCATGTCAGTGGCTGAGAGGGTCCAGAGCTTGGCAGCTGCAGGGTCCACAGCAGGCTTCACTGAGTCCAATCAATAAAAGGAAAAGAGCTCTATAAAGCAGCCGGAAATAAACCACAAGCAGACATAGGTACTTTTTATAGAGATACTACGAAGAGAACACACTGGACTGGGAGTCAAAAGGCTGGGTTTGAGGCCCAGCTCTACCGCTTATAAAGGGCATGAATTGGGGCCAATTCCTTTATGATAGTAGCAGAAGTCACCATGTGTTAAGACCTTGGTTTGTCCCGGACACCATATGACGCATTTTACACACATCATCTAGTTTAGTTGAGGTTATCTGTCATCTTAATTTTATAGATGAGACAACAAGTTTAGATACTTAGGCCAGTTACACAAAACCACAAATACAAGTCTGTCTAACGCTTTTAACTTCCATTCCATATTGATTTCTCCTTCTTATCTTGGTTTTCTCCTTATCTTGGTTTATATCCCAGCACCATGTGGCTAATGGTACTGCTTACACCTCTTGCAGGTGATGTGGAGATTAAATGAGAAAGTGTGTCAAAAAGTATCATGAATAGCAAAGCTTTAGCCTCACATAAACCTGTTACATACAAGAGAGAAGGCTCTAGAGCTGATGGTGGCAATGTAACACAAATCGGTGGCAAACACAAACCTCCCACCTCCTGAGTCTCTGTCAAGGCCAGGAGAACCCAAGAAAGACTGAGACAGGATTCAGTGTGGCCTGTTTTCAAACGGTCCTTAGGGGAAAGTGCACCCCCTGGTGATCACTGCCACAACTGCATGCTCAGACCCTCCTTGGGACAAACTGCTCACCTAAGCTGTTCTTACCCAACCTGGAATTATGAATCTAAAGGTCAGGTAGGATTCCAAAGGATTTATTGAAGATTTAGGCTGGACGGTCAAACAGAGCAGTGTGAATGTACCCATAAAATTTTGCATACCTCGCAGCTGGGGCACTTTTCTCAATTCAGGCATTAAAAAAGTGATAGGAAAGGTGAGACTAGTGGCAGAGGGCAGACTGGATTTCTGAACAGAAGAAATATTTTTACAATATTTTTACTTAGGATCCCCAAAGTAAGAAAAGCTGACTTTACTGGCACGGAAGTAAAGGACACATAGGAAAAGGAGCAGGGCACTCTTAACTACCATTACCACCACCATGGGGTCTTTGGAGGATAAATGTCAAAATTCTGAGGCCTGGAAAGACTTCATTAACTAAACTATGTGACCCAGGCCTCTAGAACCCAGAGGCCTCAGTGTCCTCTGGTGCAGAAGGGGCTGAATTAAATAACATCTACACATTATTTCAGTTTTGGATTTGAAAATGCCTAGGACAATAGTACATCTGGAAACGACAGAAATTAAGGAAGGACTAAGCCTCTAAAACTATCATCGCCTCATTCAGGTTTGGCTTGATTTCTAATGTCCTTCTGGCCCATTCAGACAGAAGAATGTGTAGTCTTACCCAAAGGAGACTTCTTGGCAATGGAAAGCTTAAGTTGACTAGACGAGCCCACTTCAAAGTTGGGTTTTTTGCCTGTGATTTGCACAGAGAGCAAGCTGTCACTATGGTAACCCAGGTGTTCTTGGACAGACTGTATCTCCTCGGGGCTCAAGGACTCCTGCTGTAGCTGGAATTCAAGACATCAAAAGGATTAGGTCACACTCCCTCGAATGATGTTCTACTACGCCCACCTATATCGGCTTCGAATACTCATTTCTATATGTTCGGTATACAGAATGGTGGGCTGTTATCATACACAGTTTAGCAGTGGGAGATAACAGATGTCACCTCATGCCTCACATCAGTTGCTCACTGATTGTAACCCTGAAATGTAACTTTTGTCTACATGTCTACTTTGAGCCTACCCTTTGGAAAGTTTTAAAGTGTTTAAGTTTCCGTCTAGTAGGTATAAGGCGAGTCACTGTGCGGGTTGTGATATGATTATAAAGATGAATCAGACATGGGCTTTGAACAGGATCCAAACCTATAGAGCGGAAGCAGGCCCACCACCAATTCACATCCTAAGAAGAAGAGAACCACAGGGGGAGGGAAATGCTATGCTCCTTGGAAAGTAAAAATAGAAAAAAAGATGGGGGTGCGACTTCTGTGCCTAACAATTATAGAACGGTGAAATGAATCGTAGCCCATCTATAGCACTGAATATTGTCAAACCATTAATAAGAATGAGGGGCAAACACTGAGATGGACAAATGTCCAGACAGCTAGCGACTGAACAATATATACATACGACCTTGTTTACATTAAAAATATGTGTATGTGTATGTGTGTGTATACTTGTAAATACATTTCAAAAGGTCTCAACGGCCATACAACAGAATGTATTGGTGGCTTCCTTCGGGAAAGGAAGTGTGAGCAAGGACTGGGATGTCACTTTATCGTCAATATTCTTCAGTATTAATTCAATTTTTGTGAGCATCCTTTATTTTAAAATAAAAAATGAAAAAAACTTAAACTAAAAAGGAAAATAAGGGCGGGCAGGCATTGAGAAAGTAAGGCCCTTGGCCACGCAGCAGATCAGCGGTGTGACAGCACTCACAGCACACTTACCTCTCACACTAGAAAATTTCAGCATCGGAGAAGAATGTACAGATAGAAACACTTCTATTTGATCTAAATATGTCTACTTAATTGTCAGAAATGGGATTTTTCCCCTCCAAACCACCCCGGCCTCCCACCGAATATCGGAGGAAGATCTAGGAGGCTGCCTTTCACGTGGGCCTAGGGTTCGTGTCCATTCAGAGATCTGTGTCCCGCTCTGCCTCCCTCGGCGGTCACCGCCACCAAACCAACACTGAGACCGGAATATGCCCCAACTCACATGGGACCCCCAGCTGAATCTCTTCAAGAGATGAATTCCAGAGGTTCTGTCCTTTAAGGTACCATGTATCTCACATGCAAACTACGTCTCAACTTATTTCTTAGTGTAAGTGACACTGATTACCTCACTTTCAGGGCTGTTATTTCCTCCTGATTCTCTTTGTATCGTTTGACAAAGAGATACTGGCTTTAGTGACCCAAGGTTTAAATTCCCAGCAAAGAAGGTCATCTCCCAACATACCTCTTTCACTTCCACAAGACCAGAAAGAGTCAGGGCTGAACAGAGCTTGGATGCCGTCTTCACTTTGCTATTGTTCACTGCCAAGAGAAAAACCCCAATCCATAGCTTTATAGGTCAAAGCAGGAAAAATAATAAAGGTTCTAACCTATTTGAGTCAGCAGGCATTAAAACAATAATAATCTATTCTGTTTAACGTATATACATTTTAGTGATAATATTTTAATTTAAATTTCCTATCAATACTCTTGAGTGTTTTAAGTGTTATATAGTAATTCTATTATTATTATTTCTTATCACTCTCTGCTTCTTGGAAATATCTAACCTTCCAGGGGGTGTTGGATAATGACTGAGAAAGAGGCTTAAAAACTCTAAAACACTGTATTCTCTCTTTATAGTTTTGACAAAAGATACTGTTTAATTACCCAAGGTTTATATTCCCAACAAAGAATGCTGATATCTGCTATAAACATCACAAGTTTATTTTTCCATATAAGCACCTTTATAGATTTCAAAATACTTTCATGTCTATTACCTTACTTGATGAACTAAGTCATCACATTTTGATAGAAGTCTAGCAAAAAATGCTAAAAATTCAGAATTGAATAACTCTTTGACACTTTACCACTCGATCAAAAAAGAGATGTTTTTATTTCTTAGATTCTATCCTTAGTTTCACATGAATCAATAATTATCAATAATTATCTCATTACTCCCAGATTTCCAGTCACGAATTCTAAAGTATAACTATGGATGCACAGGGAGTTTAAAAGAAGGGGGTCCAGGGAGGTCTCGAGGACCCTTCCCCTCACTTCTCCCACGGTAATGTGTTACACAACAACAGTACAATATGAAGACCAGGAAACTAACTCTGACAGTCCACAGAACTAATCCATATTTCACGAGTTTTCCATGCACTTGTGTGTAGTTCTATGCAATCCTGGCACACATGTAGATTCACGTAACCACTACCACACTCAAGATACAGAATGTTCCATCACCACCAGGAACCCCCTACTACCTCTATACACACTCCCTCCCTCCCACTCCTAACCCCTGGCAATCACCAATCTGCTCTCCATCACTGTAACTTTATTTCAAGAGTGTTAAAGGAACAAAATTTAAAAAATTAAAAAAAAAAAAAAAAAAAAAGAACAGAATCGTCTAGCATGTAACCATCTGAGACTGGCTTTTTCGCTCAGCATGACTCCCTTGAGATCCATCCAAGTTGTTGCACACATCAATAGTTTGTTCCTTTTTACTGCTGCATAGTTTTCCGTGGTATAGATGTACCACAGTTTAACCATTCACCTGTTAATGGACGCAGCCATTTTCATACAGGCATCTTCCTAATATTTTACTACTAATGGGTTAAAGATCACAATCTGTTCAGACGTGTTGCTTCAGATTTTTACAATAATTTATCCCTTAGAAGAAGGTTTAGCTGTAGGAATATTGATCTCTAAACGATACCTACTGCTCAGAGAGATGCTGCAAACATACCTGATTCAAGTCTATTAAATGCTAGTCTTTCAAATGAAGATTTTCTTACCTACAGCTGTCTCTACTGGCTCTTTCAGAAAAAGACATCCACCAGGCCGAAGGATCCGGGCCATCTCAGCCAAAATCTCAGCACTGTGCACAGTGGTGCTTCCAGGAATTACACCCGACAAAATAATGTCGAAGCTAGATTCTTTGTGGGCAGCTGAAAAGAAGAAAGACCCTAATCAGCAACCACTTGGACCCCAGAAGCAATCCCCAGGCCTCTCAAGCCCCATAAAGGCCTGTGCCTGGCTCTGCAGAACGCACACCCACTTGTGCAGCACACGCTGGTACACCGCCGTTATTACTAAGAGGGGCACTGACGCTGCTGCCTGCTCTCCCTCGGTCTACTTTCACATCCTTTCATAGGCTCAGGGAAAGAAGTAAAAGGGGAAGCTGGATGAAGAGTAGACTTTAAAAAAAATGTGGGATCTCTAATAAGAAACAAGGGCATGCTTATAGAAATCGTCAACTATACTCCTAAGTCTCCTATATCTCGACTGAAAAACAACAGGGTGACCAGCCACTATTTTCACGTGCCACTCAAAACAAAAAACTCAGTTATGAGGGAACAAGAGAAATGCAGCACACTCATCGAAACTGACCCATCTCCCCCACCCCGAGCCCGCGCCCTGTATAGACAACCTGGGTGGGTACCTACACTGCAACAGCTGGTTGATGTTTTCCACGGACACTCGGCCCTCACTGCCGGTCAACGCCTGAAGCTCATCCACCAGCTCTTTCAGAGCCTCCACCAAGGAGGACTTATCCCAAACCACTGCCACGAACTGGCCAGCTGAGATCCCAAAGTCTGCCATGCCTGCAGCGCGATGGACCTAAAAACAATGGGCCAAAGGAAAGTCAAGACTGAGCAGAGACAAAAGTGCAATTTAATCCACAAGGCACCATCGAGTATGATTAGAATTACAACCTAATTCTGACCTCCCACCAGGAAATGCTGATTGCATTTCTTACTATCGATATGAGAGTCTGAACAAATAAACTTATTATCCCAAAGTTTCACAACCCCAACACACCCAAACAAGGCAGGTGGCTTTCTTGGTGAGAATCCTGACTTGGCAGTCAAGTAAGGAGGCTGAATTCAGAAAGATTATTTCCTCTTTGATATGAGACAACTCAGCTTGACCAGAATATAAAACGCAGGACATTGATTAGGCAGAAATATGACTCAGCAAGGAAGGCAAATAAATTGGCAGATATAAACCCAACCACAAACTTAATGTTTTTAAATAAAGAGACGCGTTATTAAATTTAGCAAATTAAATATTTTCCTTTCATCAAAATATGATCAATGTATGTGATCAATAGTATCTACTATGTCTTTAACATGTAACTAGACCGTTCAAAGCACTTTTTATATATTATCTCAACTGAATCTCAAAACAACCTTAAACTAGATATTATTCCCATTTTACAGCCAGGAATCTGAGGCCATTGACTTTGCCCAGGTCATACAACCAGTAAGCGTTGTGTGGATCAAGTAAGAGCTGGGGTTCGAATCCAGGTCCATATGACTATAAAGCCCATGCTTTTAACCTATAGAAACTCCTCCCAGTGGGTCGACTTTCTCTGCCACTTGATACCCAGATGAGTACACAGCGTGCTCACAATGAATCGGCCAGGAGATAGCACTCTACTCAGTTGCTCCTTTCTGTCTTAAACATTAATGCCACAGGGTTTCCAATTTAAAACAGCTCTAGTAAGTGACAAAGACAGAGCTGTGGTGGGGACCTCAAGCATGGATCAGTCTTATGCTGAACACTATCTTCTGCAGAGGTGGCTAACAATTATGCCACCACAGACACTCTGAGACTGATTTTAAGCTATGTCCCCTACATTGTTCCTTCTTTAAAAATGTTCACTTCAAATGACTTGCCCCTCTGCCTACAAAATATGCCCAGGTTAGCCAGTCATCCTTCAGTACTACAGTACTTTGTTTTTTTGCTAATTTCCTAAAGCAGTTACTAAAGGGTTTCTTTTCTAGAGCAAAGTCAAAACTTAGTAGTCTTCTGGATTCGGGTCTTCCATAATCTGGCTCCACCTGTATCTCCCACCTCTCCAAAGTGAATCCCTCCTCGTTCCATTGGAAAACCTTTGCATTTTCACTCTGTCATGCCTTCTGTGTAGTTCCTTCCACGTGGAATGCACACTCTTTAGTATCCTGACCTGACCTGACTGCAAGTCACAGTAAAAGGATGCCAAATGTTATCAGACAAGCAGTATTCCTCAGTCAATGAATTATGGTTTTCGAATCCCTAAAAAGTGCACAATCACAAACTAAAACTTTCAAGCTTTTAATTGACACATGATATTGAGGAAGAAGCCTCGCAAATCTTTTAAGGTGAGCGACTTGGGATGAATCTCACATTTAAGAGCTAGCCAGGGAAGACAGGAATATAGATTGCTGGGCATTAAGTTATAAGAAATAATCTGTTTCTAGAATGATGTTGGAACAGGTTCTCCCTTGGGACACTAGAAAGAGATGACAAGCTCCCTGCTCAACAGTAACTACTATAACGTTGCACTGTATTCACAGAAAAATTCTCATGAAAGAACTGAGGGGCCAAAGGTTACTTACTAGCTAGAGAAAAACAAAAAGCCAGATGTCTAGACCCTTCCAGCACCCTTTATGAAGGCAGTTTTATAGAACACAGGTTTTGAATACAGATGAAGTGGGTTTTATCTACCGCTAGATCTTCTAGTTCTTAGCTACATGACATGGGTAAGTTATTATTAGCCTCTCTCTTTTTTCATCAATACAGGAGAGATAATAACTTCATATTTTGTAAGGCTGATGTAAGAAGTAAATGAGAATATAAAAATATGCAAAGCACTCAATAGAACCTGGTATATAGAGCTCCATAAAATAATGTTCTAAAAGAATGAGCCTCCACTTCTTGGTGGCCAGTTTACTTGCCTTTGCTTCAAATAGTCCTATAAACTTTGGTCTTCCTCCTCAGCCATGCCCACTGGGAGGACTCTCCAGGGAGAGATGTGAAACTTCTTTGCCACTGTCAGAATTGCACAGTATAAGAGCTACATTTATGATATCTTCTATAGTACTCTAGTGGGATTGTGTTAGCAAACTAGAAGAATGTAAAATGCTTTGTGTTCCACATCCTCCCAAACTAATCTTCTATGGCAAGAGGGAGCTCATATAATACATTTATTAAGCATTAACCCTCAAAAAAGACACAGTCACCACTTTCAGTCAGCACTTTCCAAATAAAATGGGAAAGTTCTTTTAAATATCTAAAAGCCAAAGCGTGAGCTTTTCATCATCAGAGTTTTGTGCTGCTGTCAATCTGTCTTAAAAAAATAAATAAATAAGGAAAAAATGTCCGGCATTTAAGTCAACATACTTAGATGTATGACTCAGAGCTCGGTTTCACAATTAAAAAGAGGTGGAGGAGAAGTCACTGTCACATCACTGGACTTGTTAAGCACCTCTCCAACTGTGACTGCTGCACACACTGGTCCATGGCTCTTTTAAAATATCACTAGCAGGCAGTGACAGCAGATGTCTGAGGATAACTTCTGGAGATGCACTTATTTATTTTTAAGGTACCCCATAAACATCAAATTTTGAGGCATTTGGCTTTTCTTAAGGATGAAGGGGGCCAAAAAAAAAAAAATCTAAGACTGAAGTTTGGGTATCAGTTTAAAATAAAAATTGAATCCTTTTAAGTCAGGGTCATAAAAAATTCTGAGAATACTGAGAGCTATCCGAAAATTTTAATTAAAATGAACTGACTGAAGCTCATGCATGCAGAAAAAATAAAAGATTATCAGCAAGGAAACAGTAAAATCAAAGGAAAAGAAATGGAAGACTCTCCAGGTAATTGTGTGTCAAGAGTTAAGGGTTCAAGACAGATATCCAAGTGCTAGAATGTCCACAGGAAAAGCTTATTTGAAGAAAAGTGGACAGAACTCAGAAACAAAACAAAAACAAAACAAAAAACCTCCTAGAGAGATCCACTTTACTGAAATCCAGAAATATGGATATGAAATTTTAACATTTGGGGAGTCATTTTGGCTTAGCAGGGCTTCCCTCACACTCGTGCAGAGGAGAGCAAGATATTTTGAAAAGACTAGAGTTGGTAAGGGGTGTGCAAAACAAAGACGAGAGTCTAACTGCAAACACAGAATTTACAGAATGACAAGTTTAGTCCCTGTCGTCACTAGTCCCTAATTCCCCAAACCATTTACTTTACTAATATGAAGCCTGAAGATACATATCCCAGTGAGGCGCTCTGCATTTTACATTTTTGATTTAGAGACTAGTCCATGATCTCCCTGAGTCACCCAGGGAGCCTGGCACTCAATATCTGAATACGTGCTACCAGCCCTTCCCAAACCTGCAGATCTTACAAATCACCTGGGAGCATTTGTTAAAAAAACCCTGGACTACACCCAAACTTACTGAATCAACTCTAAAAGAAAGACTTGAGTATCCGATTTACTAACAAGTATTTTAGGTGGTGCTTCCGATCTGGCCAGTTTGGAAAATATTTAATTATAGCAACTCAACACCCTGAAGGTTCAGGAAAGTCACTGGCTCAAAAGTACAACCCGGGGGCTCTCTCAAAGACCGAAACCAGCTCCCCCAGTGTCTGAGGGACTGAGGCCCAAGGTCACAACAGCTGGCTACTGGCAGCCGCGGGTCTCAGATCCAGATATCCGAGACCCCAACTCGGGGCTCTTCCTCCTCGGCACGCTGTCCCGAGGACCTCAGACCCAGGCTCGCAGCACAAAAGATGAGGCAGCCCAGGACGGGCAAAGAGGCCACAGCGCCAGGAGCCCGGAGCAGAGCCCTGCCCGGCCCCTCACACGGGCTTCCCTGGGCAAAAACCCGCTGTGGTAGCCAGGGAGGTGGCCATAGCTACGTTCTCACCGAAGGACAGGACTGGGAGTAGAAAAATGAGAGGATCTCGGGACGACGGTGGGCCGGGAGGAGACCGTTGGGGAGATCCGGCTCTCGGGCCACCCAAACAGCGCTCACCTGCTAACCGCGACTCGCTCCCGGATTCTGTTCAGTAGCCGGCTCCGCGCCACGCGCCTCTCGCGAGAGGAGGAGGCTCCGGCGGCGCTGGGAGGGCGGAAGTGGCCGCGACGCGCTCCCAGTGCTGCTCCTCGCGTCGCCGTCGGCGGCGTGCCCACCTCCAAGATGGCGGCAGCGGTGGCCGTGTCTGGAGCCCTGGGCCGAGCGGGCTGGAGGTTCCTGCGGCTGCGGTGTCTACCCGGTGAGGGGGGCGGCCCAGCCGGGGAGCGGGGAGGTGTAGGGAGGGGGCGCGAGGACTACTGGGCTGGCGGCGGGGCGGACAAGGCCGTCGTGGCGGCCCGCGAGCAAGGTGAGGTGAAGGGCACCGGCGCGGAGCCGCCGGCGTGCGGGTGTTGAACGGAACGGGCCCTGACTGGCTTCTGCCCCCAGTCTCCATCTGTGAGGGGCCAGAGCAGCGGAGCAAGGCCTGTCCCTCATTTAATGGAGTTAGACAGAGCCCCAGAGAGGGCCGTGGGTGCCCAAGGTCACACAGCTCGTTGTTTGCAAAACCGGCAGACTCGGACCCAGTCTCTTAACTCCATTGCCAAGTGCGTGGGCCTGGTAATGAGTTGGAGACAGCCACAAAGAGCGCCTAGTCCGCTGTTTCCTGTCAGTCATTTCCCCACCACTACAATAGATCCGTGTACTGTCTTTGCCACTATATAGTAGGTATTTTTGTTTATACATTTGAGTTATTAAAAATATAGACATTTTCTTAAAAGAGGAAAATTTATGTCACTACCATAAATGGAAAACCAGTGTCAATTTCCGTAAATACGATATGCATTGACACATTAACATAAATATATATAACATGAAATGAACATCCTCCCGTATTTCACCTGAAAGCTCGTGAACCTCAGTGGCTTTTCAGTCTTTCTTCTGGCCCTTTCAAAGTTTTATGACTATTTGCTCCATTTTTTCTGTACATAGACTAAAATCTTAATATTTTTACACATTGTGTTGTGTTTCTTTTAAAATCATTTTTCTCTGAGTTAGCCCCCCATGGGTTTTTAAAAAATGTGTGCCCTTTTGTTGTTTTTGTACAAAATTCCAAACTAAATATGTTTACTAAAAGTATGCCTGTGACCCAGCAAATCCACTCCTAGGTATTTACCCAGGAAAAATGAAAGCATATGTCCACAAAAAGGTTTGTACAAGTATATTCATAGCAACTTATAATAGCCATCACTGACACAGCCCAGGTGTCCATCAACAAAACAACATTTCTTAATGGAATACTAAGCAATAAAAAGTAACACTCTACTAATTTACACAAAAATATGAATCTAAAAAGTATACTGAACAAAAGTCTTACACAAAAAGGACATACTGTATGAGTCTATGTAGATGAAATTCTAGGACAGACAAAACTAGAGTGAAAAATTCAAAAGTTTGGAGAATGACTGGGAGGGAACATGAGGAAACTTTCGGGGGTGTTGATAATCTCTAGATAGGGGTTCAGGTCATAGAAGTATATATACATTTGTCAAAACTCAGAATTGACACGGTTAAGACTTGCGCATTTCATTGTATATAAATATCAGCGCAATAAAACAGGAAATAAATGTTGAACTCTAGTCAATGATATGTATGCTGAAATGTTCACAGATAAATACCGAGGTCTGCAACAAATGCATCAGAAAATAAGCTGGATTGATGAATAAAGAATGTGATGGCTAAATATAGAGAACCTAAGTGATTGATATGCAGGTGTTCATGCCACGATTCTTTGAACTTGAAATTTTTTTATAACACAATTTTGAGAAAGAGTAGTATGAGCCTGTGCTTAGGAAATAACTACTCTACTTTCTAAAAGCCCTTTTCTGAAGTAAATGGGGTGTTGCAATATTGCAGATGAGAAAGCAGACAGACACCTCATAAACACCAGAGAGTTGGTATTCTGACCTTGTAATTTCTGGTCCAGTACTCTTGCCATGATATATAAATATGCAACATTTTCAAGTCACTTTCACTTTTTGTTTCAGCCTCACTCCCATAGAGCAAGTTGAGGTTATTGCTCTTAATTTGCACATTTTAAAGTCAGCCTTGTTGGGATGAAGTGATTTGCTCATTACCACACAGCTAACAAATGATGGAAACAGGCCTAGAAACCAGGGCGTCTGTTTCCCAGCTCATACTCTTACCTCCATGTCGTGTCTCTAGGTTGCCAATTTACCCAAGATTTTTGTCTGAGACCCAATACTCGGATAAGTGGTTCTGGAGTAGACGGCCCTACTTTTCCTTTCCCCCATCCCTCAAAGGGTCTTAAAGTGTCTTCTCTGGTAAGTGTCCCTGACTGACTAGCTCAGTTTCTGTTTCAGTGTCCCGCTGTCGACCAGCCCTGTTGCCACGTGCCTTCCATGCTTCAGCTCTGCAACTAAGGTCTTCAGATGAGCAGAAGCAGCAACCTCCCCCCTCTTTTTCTCAGCAACATTCTGAGACACAGGAGTCAGAAAAACCCAATCCAGAGGCTCCTCGTTCACCCCCTAGGTAAGCAGGAGAACCCAGTCCACCCATTTCTGGCCACTACGTATGCCGGGTATGGCCGTTCTTTTCTTTCCTCTCCTCTGTTCCCCCTTTTCACCTTTCAATATCTTCAAGACTATCTTTGAAAGTTTAGGAACCTTTTTTTTTTTTTAAATGAATATGGCGTCTGTACATTCTAAAACATCTAAACAATATAAATAAGTTTTAAAAAATAAAGCAAAATTTACCAGAATTCACAAACCTAGAAATAACTGCTAACAATTTTTGTGAATATCCTTTGAGCTCTTTCTCTAAGCATATTTCATATGTAAATCTATATATATAATAATGATTAATTACACTACGAGTGGTCCTTAACCTTTTGGGCATCAGTGAGCGGTGCTTTTATGAGAATCTAATGCCTGATGATCTGAGGTGGAGCTGAGGCAGTGATGCTAGTGCTGGGGTAGCGGCTGCAAATACAGATAAAGCTCTGCTCACTTGGCCACTGCTCACGTCTTGCTGTGTGGCCCAGTTCCTAACAGGCTACAGACCAGTACTGGTCCACGGCCCTGGGATTGGGGACCCCTGCTATACAGAATACATGCTATTCCCAGAACCTGTTTTTTCACTCAGCAGTACATTTCTAATGTCTTTTCATAGTCATTATTTTATGATTTGATGATTGCATAATATTCCAGCAGTTAGCAGTCCAAAATTTTTTTAACGCATCTTTTATTGATGAATGTTTAGATTTCCTTCATTGGTATGAAAAACAATATGATAAAATGTGCCATTCTCTCACCAATGGAAGCACTGAGTCAAAGGATATACACATATAACATGTTGTTACATATGCAGGTCCAAATTGCCTTCCAGAAAAGTAATAATAATAATTTACATTTACATTAGATTTTTTTTTTCTTCTTAACCTTACCATAGAGAAGTTCCTCTAGCTCTGAAATGAGGGTGTTCTCAGTCATTTTTTTGGTCTCTTGATTAAAGTACTTTTCAGTTCAAGTGTTTTTTGAGGATCTACTTTGTGCCAGGCCCTGTGAATAATATAACCCTTGTTTATATTATTCAGAGTTACAGTCTGGTGCAAATACAGATAAAGAAACTGTGCTAAGGGCTCTAAACGGAAATCCGGGGAGCTGCAGGAGTGTGTGCCTTCCTATGGCACGACCTCCTCGCTCACTGCGTCCCTTCTCTCAGTGACTGTATGGGTGGGGGAGGATGGTATAACTGAACTGTGTTGGCATTGTAACACTGTTACTGACACAAAGTAAGCGTCTTCTCAACATGTGCCTAGAGAAGGCACAGAGCCTCTGGTTTCCGGTCAGGCTCATTTTGCATGCCAGCAGGAGGCAGTGAGATGAGGTGTGCTGGGCTCTGTCCCCACAGCTCTCCTGGGTTTGGGTCTCAGGTACACAGACCAGGGTGGCGAGGAGGAGGAGGACCATGAGAGTGAGGAGCAGCTGCAGCACCGCATCCTGACGGCAGCCCTGGAGTTCGTGCCGGCCCATGGGTGGACGGCAGAGGCAATTGCAGAAGGAGCCCAGGTGTGTGTAGGTGAGGGCGGGGCAGCGTGACCAAGATCAGCCAGGAGGGAGTCACACCAACCTCATGCATCTTCCAGCCCAGCGTGAAACCCGTCATTGCTGCAGGATTTCCTTTTTCTTCTTCTTTTTTGGGGGGGAGTGGGGCTAGGGGAGGGGGGAGCTTCCCAGTAAGGTGAGATTAGCTTCATTTTTCAACTACTTTTTCATGTAAAAGGAATATCAGATAGAGTTGGTTCTTGGGAGTTAGGTTCTAAAGGCAGCCGATTAGGCAAAAATTGCCTAAGATCAAAACTACTATATTTCACTGACTCTAAGATGCCATTAGTTGTAAGAAGCACTGTTATTTTATGCATCATCAAAAAAAGGAAAATGCTGCCCGTTAAACTATGATGTATCATCAAGTGTACAATTCATACTGATTGTTCAAAATGAAAAAAAAAATGTGCATTTTAGAATTGATGAACAGTGGTGTTTGAAAACTCTCAAGAAGGCACCACTTTGGAGACCAGCACACCTTATTTTTCTCAATAAGTCTTACCGGTCAACGTTGAGTGAATAGAAGGTTAGGAAGCAGAGAAGCATTTGGTTGCAAAGGGTAGAAGGAAGCTAGTGTGTACCAAGCTCTGGACATGATATGGAAGTTCAAGCAAGTCTGAACACTGATGGGGGATGTAGAAATTGGTCAGGGGCAGGGTTGGAGACTGCTGCAGGTTTGGTTTCTGGAAGAACATTAAGGAAGTTCTTGGGATGGTTTCCATGTTCTCCATGCAGTAGCTGTGCTTGTCTCACGAGCCCGAGTTAGGAAGGAGTGGGAGGAGGCCAAGGTTTGAAGGAAGCGGAGGTTTAAAAGAATTATTACAGAAAGTTATGGAACCAGCAGACAGAAATGTAACAGGATTGTTTGGAAAAATATGATTATTCTGAATATTCTGTGGTTAACTGGGCATTTTCACTCTGCATATTTCCATTCGTAGCGGCTGCATAATACCTGTTGTATTTATTTGAACTCACTTGGTAAACATTTGGGTTATTTCCAATTTTTCAATATTATAAACCTATTTGTGCAATATAAATTTAAGTACATTTCTGGTTGGTTTCTTTAGGACACATTTAGAGAAGTCGCTCTTTGAGAGAGTGTATAAGTCAGGTGACAAACCGTATCAGTTATTCAAATAGAGAATTTAATACACAGAATTATGAACTTGGTGTAAAGCAGGTGAGCAGGTAACTGCAAGGGTAAAAAGAACAGTAAGATGTTATGGAGGTAGCAGATGCGGGAGGAAGCTCCTATCCCCAGGGCTGGGAACAAAGGGAGGAGCTGGAATTATTAAAACTAGGAGCTTGCAGGAGAGTCCCTGTGGCAGTGACACTCAGACCCCTGAGGAGCAGGCACTATTTAGCTGGCACTGGAGTCTCTAAGTCTGGAGGAAGGGTCCCTGGGGACTGGCACAGAGAGGGAGTGATTGAGTGGTTGGGAGGGCAGGGAGAGGAGGCAGGGGTTAGAGAGGTGTTCTCGTCCCCCAGATGGTACACACACAAACCGCTAGCAGACAGAAGTCAACAGGAAGGTGCAAGCCTCACCTTCCTCCAGCCTTGCAGTCTCCCTCTGCCCACCCCCTGATGTGGGGCCAGAGTGTGGTCTGCAGAGCCCCAGCCTCTGCATCGCAGAGCTGGAGATGGAAGGGCAGCTTTGGAGCTGAGAGACAGTAATTTAGTAACTAGCTCAGAGTTTGTGTATTTTTGAAGTTCTGTTACGTTCATATTAGAGGCAGTATAGCCTGGTGGTTAAGAGCTTTAAGCCTCAGTTTACTCATCTGTAAAATGTGGGTGATGATGTACCCACCTGCTAGAGGTGCTGTGAGGCTACGATGAGCTTGTGTATGAAATGTGCTTAGCAGAGTGCCTGGCACATGGCAAGGAGGCAGTCACCTTCATTATCGATGCCGCTAAACTCTAATGTTGATGTGAATATTATCAAATTGCTCTCTAAACGGGCTGTGTACTTCCACCAAAACAGAGGCATTTTCCCCACTCCCAGTGGTGGGGATTTAGAGTTAAATTTGTTTTGTTCCTTTTCTGCCTTCTGCCCCTGTAGCTGTCAGCGTTCTGCCTCCAGTAAGATGCTTAGTAATTGCTGTGTATCAAGATAGCTAAGGATTTTTGTAGCTTGTTTACTCCTTGACTGCTCATGAAGAAAAGCTTTGTTGTGTTTTTTTTGTTGTTGTTGTTTTGGTTTTTTTAAGCAACAGAGAGGCCTAATTTCCAAGAGATGTAGGTTGCGTGAATGGATGAGGGAGAGAATTCTGAGTGCTCTTACTGAGCCCCTTTTAATTAGGACTCCAGGTTACAAATGTCAGAGCTCAGCTCTAACTGGCTTAAGCAAGGAAGGGAATGTTTTGGCTCATTTAGTAACAGCAAGGTCTGAAGTCGCTCTGGCACAGCGTTCTTAGGTCATGCTGCTGGGAACTGTCTCCCCAGCATCCGCTCTGCTTTCCTCCCTGAGCTCCATCCTCCATGGGGCCTTCCCACGTGGAACTGGAAGCAGCTCAGCAACACGCCATGGGAAGACAGAGCCTCTTTCCAGGAAGCACTGGTGAAAGTCCTGAGTGACCTCGCGGGGCCTGAGTTTGGTCTGTGCACATCCCTGGCCTAGTCACTTGAACACCCATCACCCAAGCCTGCGTCCCATGCTCTGCAACACACCAAGGGGCTCTATGGAGTGTGGAGGGACCGGTGGTCAGCTTCACCCAAGTCACATGGGCTGAGAATGAAGAGCGGGGTGGCCTTCTGAAAATTAAGCTGCTGTAACTGGAAGAGGCACTAGTGATGAACAGGCAACACATGTCCATGACACTCGTGGCCACATTTCTGTTTCCCCTTGTCCCTTTTGTAGTCTCTGGGTCTCTCCAGTGCGGCAGCCAGCATGTTTGGGAATGATGGCAGTGAGCTGATCCTGCATTTCGTGACTCAGTGCAATGCTCGGCTCACCCGTGTGCTAGAAGAGGAGCAGAAGCTGGTACAGCTGGGCCAGGCAGAGTAAGTCCCCTGTCATTATTACTCAGGATGGCAGCTCAGGATTGAGGAACTCTGGCCCCACCAGCTGTCCCCAGGAGGCCAATCCAAGCAGAGCCAAAGGAGAGCATTGAGCAGCCCTGCTGCTCTCATGGGACTAACAGGCAGATGCCTGGCACTGACAGCTATAGTCAGGCTAGCAGCTGGAGCTGGCGGGACCCTCCTCCCTAGGCTGAGTAAACAGTGTAGTGCTGAGCCCATTGCTTTGACCCAGAGACACACTGTTTTCTTTTCCCTCTTCTAGGAAGAGGAAGACAGACCAGTTCCTGAGGGATGCAGTGGAAACCAGACTGAGAATGCTGATCCCGTATATTGAGCACTGGCCCCGGGTACAGAGTCCATATCTAGGCCCCAGGCCAACAATGTGTTCACATTTATGATTGTCAGCACCTTTCACTCGGAAGGCCTTGCACACTCCAGAAGTCAACTCACTGTCTCCACAAACTCAGGGATACTCCATACACTTGGCAGAGCTAGGTTTCAAATTTAGGGGTGCCAAGAGAGTAACTCGGAGCCGTCTGTGTTTTAGTTTCTGGAGATGTGAGTGGCTTGGGTTCTAGATCACATCCTGGGTGGGGTCTCAGTAGCCTGAGTGTGCCAGCAGGTCTTCAGTCAGGAGGAGTCCATGAAGGAGATTAGAAAAGTTGGCACATTTATCAGCTGTCATTAACAGGCCTGTTGTGTTCCAGATCTCAGGGGACAAGACTTCTTTTCACACTGTCAGTGTGGTGCTTCAGAATTGCAGTATTTTCGCCAAGGGCTTTTCTCCCCTTTTCTGAAGCTTTCTTTTTTTCTGTTTCAAAGCATGTCACAGCATGGGCTATTCTTTCAGTTAAAAAAGTAGAGTCAAAGCACATCAGAAATATAGGAATGTAAAGATCATTTAGTGTCCTCTGCCCAGCCAGGACACTGTTGAGCGCGTAATTTCAGTCAGTCAGTTGTCAGACGTTTGAACGCCTGCAGTGAAGGGCGTGTAGCTGAAAGTCAAGTCCTTTCCCCTGCCTGTGTTTGCCACACTTGATTTTCAGACCCATGGCCTTGGCTCCTTCCACCTCGCAGTTAAAACGATGGGAATGAGTGCATTAGGCCCTGGCTGCCTCATTCAGCACATTTCCTTCTGGGCTCCGTCACTAAGAGAGAGCTTTCTAGTCAGTCCAGGACCTCTCTGTCCAGCTCCTACAGGCCACAGCCAGTGGATTGTAGAGTTGGTAAAGTAGGAAGACCTTGTACTGTCAGGAGTTGGTGTCTCCTAATGGAGGCGTCTCTGGGTTGTGCCATCACTTGTATTACTTCAAGGAGTTGATTTCAGGTAACAGAAATCAAGTTGAATTAAACAAACAAGCAAAATGGAGGAATTTATCTACGCCCTGGCAGTGGCCTGGAATTTGAACCTAGAAACTATCCCCAGGTTCCCCTCCTATTTCTGCTACTTTCCCCACGTTACAGAATGGGTGCCTTCCCCATCCTTGCTCTCAGGACCCCGGGAGACCAGGCTAGACCCTCTGCTGTCTGCATCCCCAGGTCCACATGCTAGGGACTAAGAATCTGACAGGGCCAGCTGAGTGTGGGGCCTGTCCCTGGCTCCCATCAGTTGTTCAGGGTGGTTAGCCACCAGGAGGGTGTGGAGATGGTGGGTCTCTGAGAGCTGGGCAGGGCAGGCCTCCTTACATACCTCAGTGGAGAGGCGAGGTACCAGCCACCTATGTGCACTGTTGTCACCTGTGTGCAGTACCTATTCTGCTGTCATTCTCTCTTCAGGCCCTCAGCATCCTCATGCTCCCTCACAACATCCCGCCCAGCCTGAACCTGCTTACCAACATGGTGGACGACATGTGGCATTATGCTGGGGACCAGTCCACTGATGTGAGTGCTTTCTGAGACCCACAGGATGCCAGAAAAGGCTTGGGTCTAGCATTTCTTCAGGAAGTTTGTGAAGTTTCTTTCATCACAGATTCCTTCAGGGGGCCTGCAGTGTCATTCCCATCTTAGTAAGGAGAGACTAAGGCCACAGTGGGATCTAGGTCACTTCATTCAGGGGCCAGCACTCTAGCCACAAACCAGTGATTATTCCTTCTGCCCTGTAGTAGTGACACAGGACATCAGGGAGCCTTGTGATTGGGCTGCCATTTTATAATAATTTTCTCCTCATTTCTTCTGAGATTTAGATGTTGCAGCAGAATTTCTCAGTATGTTTTACACGAGACTGATTTTTTTTTAATGCCATGGAGACACCCATTTTTTTTTATTTTTTAATTTTTTTAAACTACCCCTAGCTCCTCTTGGCCTACTTTACTAAAAGATCAATAAGCCTTTAAACAGACACCAGGAAAGAACTCAACTTCCTAATGCTATCATATTTCTGTTAGGAAATTAAAAAACAAAAGTATACCCTCATAAAAAGAAATTAATATGTGCTGGTACTTTATGGAATCTGGGATGGAGAAGCAAAGGGATACTCCCACCGCAGTTCTAACAAAGTGCTTTAATAAAGCCCCCCGCCCCCCGCCCCGTGGGAATATACCACCAACAGAGGTGGTAGGAAAATGAAATCAGAAAGGGAAGAAATTAAAGAAATAAAACACAAGGCAGCTGAGCTAGTGCTCTGAAGTGTAGTTTGCCAGGACAGTCAGAAGTGGCTGAAGGACTTGAACTCTCAGCTCCTCCTAGGTGTTCTAATCTGTCCATGACCCTGTCCTAGCCAGCACTTTCCTGATGAACACACCAAGATTTGGTCATAACTGACCACAGAGCCTCCCTGGAACTTACATGGCTTAAGACTTAGTCTTTTCACCAGCAGTTCCGAAAAGGACTGGATGTAGCAAAGTCACCTGGGATGCTTAGTAGACATCCAGATTCTTGGCGCTTACTTCAGACCCACTGACCCTAAATGCTAAGAGCTTGCGTTTTAATGTCCCAGGTAATGCTGATGCCCAGCCACATTTGGGAATTGTAGTGTCGTCCAGAGGAACATGGGTATCTGGGAGGGAAAGAAGAAATCAGGCAGGAGCCCTGAGTGCCTGTGTCTTTGGGTAGAAACTACCCCGACTGCACCCAGCCCACTGTGGTGGTGGTGGTGACCCACCTTCCTGGGTGGGTTTCTTCGCAGTTCAACTGGTACACTCGCCGAGCTGTGCTGGCTGGCATCTACAACACGACAGAGCTGGTGATGATGCAGGACTCATCCCCAGACTTTGAGGACACTTGGCGCTTCTTGGAAAACCGGATTAATGACGCGATGAACATGGGCCACACTGCCAATCAGGTAGAAGGGGGCTAGCCATTTGGGAAGCCTCCTCACTGGGCACACTGTCTCCTTGAGCCACAGCTGGGCACCTGTCTGTTCTCTTACTCCCCTTCAGCCTCTGCTGACTGTCCCAAGGGCCTTCCCAGGGAGCCTGGCTGGTTCTTCCTCATACCAGCCCTTCCTGAAGCTCCACCCTTCGTCCATTTGGCCCATTTATGGTTGTGTTGTCCACAGCTCTTCCTCTAGTACCCAGGGCCCTCTTGACTACCTGTCAGTGCTAATAGGCCTGCTGCTTTGTCCTTTTTCACCTTCAAGCTTGTGGTGGGGGCTTAAGAAAACCTGACTCTGACTCCTAGGTAAAGTCCACTGGAGAGGCACTGGTGCAAGGACTCATGGGTGCAGCAGTGACGGTGAGTACTGCCCGGCTTGCCCCTGCTCTCCCCCCATCCTACTCCGGCCCTGTGCTTCTCATTTAATGTATCACTGACCCCAAATGGTTTTGTAGCCTTAAACTGGAAAGCTAATGAGACTGACAGTGGTTCAGCCTGTCTCTTAATTCCAAATACTCCACTTCTTTATTTTTTATTGGCATCAAGAAACATGGCTGACTCCAGGATCTTGGTATGTCAGATCTCTGTTTTATAGCCGTACATGCCTCCTTGAAAATCCTGATCTTTCCCTTTGGAGTCCTGGAGGTAGAGCAAGGCCTCATCACTGTTTCCATCCCTTTATCAGCTCAAGAACTTGACAGGTCTAAACCAGCGCCGGTGAGCAAGAAGGGGTGTAAGCTAGAGTGCCCAGAAGAAAACCTGCGAATACATTAAAGGGCAATGAAAAGCACGAAGTGCCATCCATGGAACAGGGTCTTAATGAGAAAACACTCAAGGATTCCTGTGTCACTACCACAACCACCTGGAAACCACAGGGCACTTAATACAGTTGTGGCCCAGGATTGGGCCACTTCTTCAGTTCTGAATACCAGGCCTGGCCTCCTGATGCCTCTCTGTGTTGCAGCTGTGTGATTGAAAAATGAGACTGTCATCCAAGCATTCAATCCACAGAAACTCAGCACCTCCCTGTCATCATCCCACAGACACTTTGATCACATCATGACCTTAGAAATGCTCTCCGGGGCTTCTAAGTCAGAGTCAGGGTCTGAAGCCACCCAACGTGGCAGCTCATCCACAGCACAGCACAGGCACCCAGAGGCGTTCCTTGCACCCTTGCCCTCTCCAGCATCCCGAGATACTGCACCTGGAAACACTCAGAAAGCTGCCTCACTTGAGAGAGGTGGCTGCGGGTGGTGGTACATAGCCTGGTCAGAGGGATGATCCCAGGCCTGGTGTCGCATTACACCAGCGTGTATTGCAGAATTATTAGTGAACTTAGAGTCTGTAAAATTATAATAAATATGTTTGAATCAGTTTCCTGTTATGTCGTTAGCTTTCATACAGACCGTAGCAGGTATCGAGACACCAGAGGGAGACAGATGGCAGTGTTGTGGAAGAGGCTTGAGGTCAGCAGCCAGGAGACCTGAATTCTGGTCTGTGTGCTGCCTCATATTACTAAGCAATATGACACCTCTGCCTTTCTGGGTCCAGGCTTCTTATCGGTAATATGTGGGTGATAGGGCTTCCTCCCACTATTAGCTCATTTGGCTGCTCTTGTCTATTTCTAACCATTTCAGTTATACATTCTTTAGCTTTAATTTTCTTGGCCTCTACACTGGCTAGGCTCCCTTTGCACATCTGGGTAACTCTTTTATTAGTCTGCTCAATCTCCTATAACAAAATATCACAAACCAAGAGGCTTAAACAACAGACATTTCTCACAGTTCTGGAACCTGGGAAGTCCAAGATCAAGATGCTGGCCAATTTGGTTCTTGGTAAGGGCTTTCTTCCTGACTTGCAAATGGCCGCTTTCTCCCTATGTTCTCACACACAGAAAGCACGAGTGTCTCTTCCTGTTCTTATAAGGGCACTAATATGAGGGTCTCAAAGGTCCCCATTTCCAAATATCACATTAGGAGTTAAGGCTTCAACATTTTGGGGACAGACAGTTGTCCATAGCATCTGCCTTCTGCTTTGCTGTCCCCTAAGTCAACAATATTGATGGGAGAAGTCACAAGCTAACAGGAATTTCCAGTTTCTTGTGGGCCTTCTACCGGGCCCCTTTTCGGCACCTCTAATTCTTTTGATCTCAACACCCTGTCAGATTCCCTGTGGTAGCTGTTCCAAATTTCATTCCATTCTCTCCTTTATCCTTCATAGCATCCCTTTCTCATTCAACTTTAATTCTTAATTTACAGAGATGACAGGCTGTAGGCAAAGCCCCCCTCAAAGCCCTTAACTCTCTCAGGAAGAGGTGTCACTCCTTGCTAAGGCAAACTCTATCTGATTACTCTTCTGCCCACTAAGTGTATCCCTCCCTGCAACTTTGATTTTAGGGCCTCTGTGTATGGGCAGCTGCCACCTTTTGAGGCCTGTTCAAACCTCTCCTGGCTGTTTAGAAGACTTTGGTTATTCTTTATTGCGCATTCACCCAATGAGACACACTGGCAGGCACTGGAGATGCAGAGATGAAGAGCTACTCATCCCCATCCCCCCCAACCCCACCCCACAACTACACAATGCTAGATGATGCATTAAAAAAGAGCATTTTTTCTTCCTGCAGGTTCAGAAGTGCATGATCCAGGCTTGAGGGTGGAAAGGAAAGGGTACACATACCTATCATTCAAGTATACTTTACTAAACTTTTGTTTTTTCATAAATGCACAAACTATGTATATTTTACCAGGTCTCTGTCAATGGACAATTAGTTTTATTTTTCGCTGCTACAAACTGCGCTGCAGCGATCGTCCCTGTACTTGTATCTTTGCTTACAACTGCAAGTGTTTCTGCACTATGAATTCCTGGAAGTGTTATCTTTGGGTCAAGGGTGTATGCATGTTTTGCTGAATAGCCTTCCAAGATGGTTGAACCTGATGGCGTCTAAACTAGGTAGTGGATAGAAAACGGCGGGCCGGGAGCAGCCCCAGCCTCCGAACAGCAGGTGGCACTGTGGGGCGCGTCTCCCCGGAAGCGGCGGGGGCCATGCCGAGCGACTTCCGGTGCGGCGGCGCAAAGCGGGGCTGACGCCGGAGGCCAGCCGGACGGCGGTCCGTGATGCCGTACGCCAATCAGCCCACTGTGCGGATCACGGAGCTCACCGACGAGAATGTCAAGTTTATCATCGAGAATACGGATCTGGCGTAAGTCGGCTGAGGGAGGCTGGCGGCTCTGGAACGCCGGGGCTCAAGCCCGGGCGGGCGTGGGGGTCGTGTCTGCTGGCCCCCCTGTGCCCGGGCCTCGACTTTGGGAAGCGTGGGGCGCGGGACTGGCTTTTCGAGGCTGCGGTGCCCTCACGCCTCTTGGTTTTCATCCCTCAGGGTGGCCAATTCTATTCGGAGGGTCTTCATCGCTGAGGTGCCCATAATAGGTAAGCGACCCCGCCTGCTGGTTCCCAGGGCCACCATTCCCGTCCACCCCGACCTTGGGGCTCCTGCCTCCAGTCCTTGGTTTGGGGTGATGGCGGGGGCGCTGAGGAAAATGCTGGGAACTTAATCGGACCCTGTGTCCCTGGCTCCCACTGGCCACTTAGCTCCATTCTTACATTTGCATTGGTGAAGAGCATGGGTTCAGGAGTTGGCCGATTTGGGTTCGAATACTGTTATCACTCTCTGAAACTTGGGCACGTTATTAAACTGTGGGCTGCAGTTTCCTCTAACACTCGGACACTAATATGTATCACATGATATCAAGGATTAAATATAATCTATTAAGTGCCTTGTGTTTAGTGCGTGTTCAGAGCTGGTAGATGACTTTTTATGAATGTGTTCCTTCAACTGCGTTTGTGGAACATAAATGCCAGGCATTGGTGCTGGGCACTGGGAGTGCAAGGCAGTATAGTACAGAGTCCTTGCCGTCATGGAGCCCGTGGTGAAGTTACAGGGGAAAGATGACTCCACAGACAGCACTGTGATAGCTTTAGATCAGTAGCTCAGGAGAAGCAGAGCTTCAGTGCTGATGGCGCTTACAGGAGGGAGGATGTTTCTGCTGTGGTTCCAGCCACACTGCTCCAGGTACATTACAAATATATTACAAATACTTTTTGAGTGTCAACCCAGCGAGTTTGGGTTAGGAAAAAGAAGTGGACATCAGAGCTGCTGCAGCAAGTACGTAGATTCCTAAGGAAATAAGCAGGCCAAATGATTGATAAACAAGAGGGCATTGTAGTTTATCCACCAATACCACCCCCAGTCACTTCAGCTCAGAGCTTGGCATGCTGGTCGGCTAATCAAAAATAAGGGAGTTATATTTTATGTTGCAGCCCTGACATTCCGAGTCCAAATGCCACTTTTCCTACAAATCCAGTTCTGCAAATAATAATTGAGAACCTGCTACATTCCAGGTCAAAGCTAGGAATACAAAAGTTAAGACATTTGAAGACTGCTCCAAGGAATTTTCGAAGCTTGAGATAGAGACAAGACATACACAAAGATAGCACAAAGCAAAATATGATAAGTATTTTAAGAGAAGTCCGGACAGAATTTTGTGAGGAAGGTGCTTACAGAAAGGGAGCGATCATACCTGTGTCACGGAGGGCAGGCAAGCCTCCGATTGTAGGAGGCTCAGAGGGTTCTAACCTGCACAGGAGAGGGCAAGGGCATGCCAGGGACAGGAGCTTGGGGAGTAAAGGGGCAGAGGAAGAAGAGCTTAGCTTTTGGTTATTTGCTTGGGTCAGGAAAGCAATAGGAAGCATAGAACAAAGCAGGTTGGGGCCTGGCTATGTCTGGTCCTCTTCTGACCTCCGTTTCTAGGGTCATTTGGCAGTTGGGCTTCAAAGGCATTTGCTTTATGAATTTGTTTACGTGCAGATGTTTATTTATGAATGAACGAATGTGTTTAAGTCGAGTGTGTGAGCATAGAGTCCTCCTGTTGGCTCATTGCTGATAAGGATTGGTTTTCATACTTAATATGCCTTGCCCACTAAAGGAATTCTGTAGACACTGGTTGACTGAGTGATAATAAAGTATTAAATTGAGTAATGTGGTCATTATATCATAACATGAGATATGGACCAGAAGTCTGTGATACCTCTGTGAGGTTTTCTTTAACTTTTAAGGGTCCAAATAGTTGGTGTTCTTGAATTTGGTGTTGGCATGAATAACAGATTTAAGTGCTTCTCTTGGAAATATTCAGTTCAAAGAAACATGTTCTCGCTCCCGTGGTATTCTCTGAGTAGTGTTTTCCTATGTGGTACAGGGAACCCTCTGCATTAAACCTGCCTGAGTAGTGAGGTGTGTGGTGTGTGTGGTTCTTGTCAATATGCAGATTCCGGGACCCCACTCTAGAGCCCTGTGAATCAGAATCGCTGGCAGCCTGGCCCAGGCCTCTGCAATTCAGTAAGCATCAGGTGATCTCTAACTCTTGAGAGCCACTGCTCTGTCTTTAGGTGGATTTGGTGGCTAAGCTCTGTGTCTGCTACTTTTATTTTTTAGCTATTGACTGGGTTCAAATTGATGCCAATTCCTCAGTCCTTCACGATGAGTTCATCGCTCACAGGCTTGGTGAGTCCTGGGTTTTGGAAAGGGAAAGGGAGGGCGCTGTTCCTGGACCCAGAGAGGAAGCCTCCTCACTCCCCAGGGGACTTCTAGGGTCTGCTTTTGACTCAGTCACTCGGCCTTCTTTAGAGTGCTTTTCTCTGTCTTCCAGGATTAATCCCGCTCACTAGCGATGACATCGTGGACAAGCTGCAGTACTCCCGGGTATGCTGGGTGATTGAGTGGAATGTGGCTGGGGGAGGTGGGGGCCTCCAGTTCTCAGAAGGACTTTCCTGACGTCTTGCTTCTAGCCTTTAGAAAGACAGTATGGAGATGTTGTCTGGAGCCCAAGGCAGGCATTGGTCCTTGGTTTCGATGGGCCTCTAATGGATTAGACTCACAGGGCATCAGGGAGTCTCTTTAGAGGTCACAAAGGAGGGGGTGTATACCGGAATGCCTATTTATACCAAACAGGCAGTGGGTGGGGGGATGTGTGTGGTCCTTTTCAGAATCCGATCTGTTCAGACTCCGCTTTCCAGAGCATCTCTCACCAGCGATAGGCCTGGAAGGCTAAAGGGAATCAACAGAAGATTGGGGCTGGAGGGCAAGGACAAGGAGAGGAAGCAGGAACTGTTCCACTGAGCAGCGCTTGAGAGACTGGAGTGCTGCTGGCTGCCAGATTTATGACTCACGCCATAGATGGTGCTAGTAAGACATGGCTCCCTCCTCTAGGGCCGTGTTTGCTCTCTGCTGATAACGTTAAGAGGCCTAGGACTAGGGAGAGAGTGGCCCAGGATTAGCGCATCTCTTCACCAGGACTGCACTAGATAACAGCCGAGACTGTTCCCTCTTGATGGCTTTGGATGATTCTGAATTAACCCGTCTTCTAATTCCCAAGGGCATGTCACTTGTGGTTGCTAATTTGATGTGTCTTGTAAATATATATGTATTTTTTTAAAAAAAATACTTACGTGCAGAGCAAAATTTGGAGTTAATGTAACAGATATTCATGCTCCTACGAAACAACTTGTCACATTTTAACCTTTTTCCATGTTTGCGTCATATCTCCAGATTTTTGTTTTTAAGAAATAAAACACAGATATTGGTGGGGACAGGTGTATAACCAGTTGAAGAGGAGTTTGGCAATATCTTATGTAACGCCATGCATGCCCTGTTACCTGGCCGTTCCTTCTGTTAAGTTTTTTTCCTAGTATTAATATTTATCAAAAGGTGGTGTAGTCCTATGGTCCTTTTTTTTTTTTTCTGAAAATCTACAGAAACGTGGAAGAAATAGAATAGTAAATACCCATTTACTTTTTATCTTTCATTATCAGTTGTTAGTATTTTGCTACATTTGCCTTATTTTTGAGATCTATGTTGTTTTTGCTGAACCATTTGAAAGAAAGTTGTAAGTATCATGACACCTCTCCCCTGACTACAGTACTGCATGTCCTAAGAATGAGGATGTTTTCCTACATAACCACAACTAATTTGTAATATCTGTTACAGTTCAAATTCGGATTTTCCTAGTTGTCCCCCAAATGTCCTTTATTGTTTTTCATTTGCGTGTCTGTGATCCAGCCACAATTTATATATTGCATTTGGTTGTTATACCTCTTTAGTCTCATTTACTCTTGAGCAGACTCTTCCTTTCGTTATACTTATTTTTTTGAGGTCGAGTACCTTTTCATATTTTTATCTTCCATTACATTTTGATTCTTCTATTTCATATTTCCAAGAGTTATTCGGCCTCGCAGATCCAGATTGCCTTCCTGCCTCACCTGTATGTGACTATAGACCATCCAGGTGTGGCCTCTAGTTCCCCCTCGCCTCAAAATCATCTAAAGTATGTTGGATTTTCTTTACTGGTATGAGGGCAGAACAGTTTGCTCGATTAAGTTAAACTGTTGCAGATAGTTCCTGACAGGGACTGGGTTGTTATAAGAATCAGTCCTTTAAAGAATGGCAAACTGTCGATAGTTATTGAAGCTGAGTGATGGTCACACGATGGCAGACTGTTACACTCTTCTTGGCTTTTGGGAATGTATGACATTTTCCATAATAGAAAGGTGATGTTTTTTTTTTTAGAAAAGATCAGTAGCCTAAAACTTGAGAAATACTTTTGTCTTTTGCTAATTTTTGCTTTAAATGGTGATTATATCCCCAAGCTAGTCCACTTAGTTCGTGGGAAGCTGAAGTGGAGTGTGAAAGCATGTCTTCTCTCATCAGCGCGGTTCTCTGACGAAGAACACTCGGAGGGCCAGATCAGGTGTTAGCAGTGGTGGCCTGGTGGCTGGTGGCTGTCAGCGTGTATGGGTTGTCTCTAAACTGGGAAGTGCCTACATTCGAGCAGCCCATGAGAAGGTGTGCCAGCCTGACGCAGCTCACGAGAGCCTGGAGACCGGCCAGCCCTTTCTCAGATGAGACTTGAGGGGCTGGGTACTAGAAGTGGGAGCACAGGCTTCGCCGCCTCATTCTGGCTTCTCCTGCCTCAGGACTGCACGTGTGAGGAGTTCTGCCCTGAGTGCTCGGTAGAGTTCACCCTAGACGTGCGGTGCAACGAAGACCAGACCCGGCACGTCACGTCTCGAGACCTCATCTCCAACAGCCCCCGGGTCATCCCGGTCAGTACCTGAGCACACCCTTCCTCCCTCCCTGCCCAGGGCCTCTGCCTTTCTCCTTCTGGCTCCAAGTGGGCTGGACTAGGGTGGGCTCTCAGAAGACACTGGCCTTCCCTGTGTTGCCTTCTGCCTTCACCTGAACCTGGTTTGGCAGGTGCTGGAAGGTAGTTGCCAGAAGGAGATATGGGGAGATATAGGAACAGCTAATAACTGTTTCTCAGTGATCCAGAGGTGCTGGAAGGTAGTTGCCAGAAGGAGATACTGGGGAGATATAGGAACAGCTAATAACTGTTTCTCATTTGGGCTTCCTGCAGGTGACCTCCCGGAACCGAGATAACGACCCCAATGACTACGTGGAACAGGATGGTATGGGGCCGGAGGACTGTGTGGATGTCTACGCAGCCCGTTGCTTTGCGGCCAGCGGGGAGGCGGAGACTGGACACAGCTGCTTGTGCTGTCTGGTCTTCTTGTCAGCTGGCTTTTAACCTGTTTTTCTAGATGTGTATGGTCTTCCAGTGGCACTCTAGGCCAAAATTTGGGGGGTCATGCCTCTCCTGACCTTAACCAACTCCCCTCCCTCCCCACAGACATCCTGATCGTCAAGCTGAGAAAGGGCCAGGAGCTGAGACTTCGAGCCTATGCCAAAAAGGGCTTTGGCAAGGAGCATGCCAAGTGGAACCCAACTGCAGGGGTGGCTTTTGAGTATGATCCCGACAATGCCCTGAGGCACACAGTATACCCCAAGCCAGAGGAATGGTAGGTTCCAGCTGGGAGTGAAGGCAGGCAGTTAGGGTGGGTGTGGGTAGACATGGCTTCTAGTGACATGTAGCAGGTGCCCTGACAGCAGCAGTAGCAACCTTGTGCTGACCTGTCTTTGTCACTAGGCCGAAGAGTGAGTACTCAGAGTTGGATGAGGACGAGTCACAGGCTCCCTACGACCCCAATGGCAAGCCAGAGAGGTAAGACCCTTGTCCGGCCATGAAGGTGAAGTGTGTAAGAATGTACAGTCTCAGCGCAGGCCCTGAGTTTGGGGGACCCCTTCCCTCACATCCCACTTCCTATAAACAGGAGGGGCTGACAGCTGCCAGACCCGTGATACATGCACATCCCAGGGCAGGTCATTACCCCCTTTTAGTCACTGTGAGAAAGAGGGGCCTCCAGTTATGCAAGCGGTTCCTACTTTGGTTTTCAACCTCCGAAGAAGGGGTCAGCCTAGGGCCAGAAACTGACCACAGTCTTCTAGTGACGAGCACAAAGATGCTGGAGCGCGCGCCCCTGCCTGCTTGATGCTCTGCTTTCTCCTCAGTGCGGAGCGCCGGTCAGAAGTGTTTGAGGTTTTCAGTCTTTTTGAGAGAGCTAGTGCCCCTTTGAGGTTCTGTAAAGAGCATTGGGACCCGTAAGAGGTTGGAGGCCGATCCTGGGGCAAGGTCAAGTTCATGGTGGGAAAGGAATGACGACTCGGGAGGGAGGGTGAGGTGGCCATGGCTGAAGCTCAGGCCAGCCAGCGCCCCGGGGAGGGCACCCACCGGACTCTCGCTTCTCAGGTTCTACTACAATGTGGAGTCCTGTGGCTCTCTGCGCCCCGAAACCATTGTCCTCTCTGCCCTCTCTGGACTGAAGAAGAAACTGAGCGATTTGCAGACCCAGTTAAGCCACGAGATCCAGAGCGACGTCCTCACCATAAACTAGCTGCGGCTCGTCGGTTTCAGCAGAAAGGGGCTCCGAGCCAGCAGCTGGTTTCAGGTCTCTCCTGAGACTCTTCTAGCTTCTGCGGTCTAGATGGCTATTGCTCAAGCTTCTTGGCAGGCCGTCAGTACCAGCTAGAAAGGCAGCAGTGGGGAAGGGTGGGTCCATCCCTACCTTCCTCCGTCACAGGCTGTCAGGGGTGCCACTAGTATTCGAGGCAGGCCGTCTCTTCCTGAACATTCAGCATCCCTGGCCCTGCCTGCTGATGGCCAGCAGCACTCGCAGAACCCAGAACATCCCTCCCACCCTGTTTCCTAATCTGCCTGTGGGGCCGAACTCCTTCCCTGCTGAGAACCGCTGAGCTGGACTCTCTCTTTCGGTTATTTCAGCTCTTTACTTTGTCCAAAAGTTGGACTTTTCAGTTACGCGTTAGGTTTCCCATGTTAGGATTGAGTGCTAGAACCCTCATTCAGGCTGCCTACAAACCCAGTCCCTCCCAGGGCCAGCCTACTGGCACTTCAAACTCCCGTGTCCCTAATTTGAGAACCCTTTGAGAACAGTGTTAGATCCTGGCACCCCTGGCTCCAATAAACCCTGTGTTTCATTCTCTACCCATCAGTTACAACTTCACGGCCAATGGCCTGATGATTTAGTTTGGGGGAGGGAAGCGGGTGGGCAAGGGCTTTAATGAAGGTCTGGCCTTGACCCTTAAGTCCTATAGGTAAGAACATACCCAAAGCAGTGAATTAGGCAGCCTGGCAGGAGGAGCCTGGAGAAAACCAGGGCCCCAGTGCAGAAAGGAAGAGAGATTTATTGATTGACAATAGTCGTCTTTTTAAAAGTTTTTATTTTTGGCAATAAAGAGCACAACATAATCTCTTTCATGCGTCATCGTGCCACTAGCTGAGCCAGCCAGCTCTGCCTCCCTCTCCGAGGCCTTAGGCCAGGCTCTCTTCTTCAGGCCGGCTTACTCCCCTGGGTGGTCATTTCCCTGGGTCAGGTTCAGAGCCGAGCTGGCTGTGGCCACCTCCCTGGCTCCAGGGCTCTGCTGGAGGGGCCTCTTGCTTTATCCTCCTGCCACAACTGGAATAGTGGTTATTTACAACAAGGTAACAAGGTCCGTTCCCACAAATCAGAACCCTAAAGTATTAAAAACAAACAAAAAAACGCAACCAGAGGTTTGATGTGAATAGAAAGATAGCCCTTCTGCCCGGTAGTCAATAAATACCAGCACTAGAAAATCAATTGCTTTAATTGCATTTCAGCAGGGAGCCTCAGCACCGTGTGGGGAGGAGGAAAGGCTCGGTTTCTGAGTGCTGCTGAGTGCTTTCCACTGGCCAGAGGGCGGCCGAACAGGAGAGGGGCCCCCCTGCTGGGGCGCTGCCCACCCCAGGTCAGTGAGGGGGACGGCAGGGGTGCTCCCCACAGCAGTCCTGCCGCGGCCTCCCTGCTGGCCTGGCCCTGGGTCAGGAAAGAGCTTGGGACAGGCCATCCTCTGCCTGGCTGAGGTTACCAGCACCCCCACCCCCAGGGCATTATCTCAGCCCACTAAGCAGGAAGGAGCCTGGGCGGAAATTTCCTTTTTCAAACCCAATTTTCACCAGAGGTGTCAATCAGATGTCACCTCTGCCTAAAACTCCCAAGTGCAAGGCTACCAAGTGGTACAGTAAGTTCAGATCCTGTGCCGCTCTAGGGCCAGAGGAACTGAGAAGCTACCTGCCATGTTAGCCCTTGGGTTGCCTGGGAAAAGCCAGCAGTCAGAGCACCAGCCCTGAGTTCTGATTGTCTTCCTTGTCTGGCCCCAGCAGCTCAAGCAAGTCCTGGCAGCAGGAGGGCTGTACCATGGAGGGCAGGAAACAGCTGCCCTCACATTCAAAACCAGCCTTGACTGTGGCCTGGTCTTGGGATTAAAAAATATGTATGTGGTGGCAGGGAGGGACGGGGGGAATTCATTAATACAGAATATGTCATAAGCTGTATATATTAAAATCATTAACAGTATATAGTCCCATGGTAGCTCTAGCCCCTCACACATGCTCAGGTGGTGTGGCCAGCCCTTTGCCTTGGTCCAGCCTCACCCTTGGGGGCCAGGAAGGGACAGCCTGCTCCCTTTCTCCAGGCTCTTGGCCAACAGCCCCACGAGGCTGGCCACAAGACGCCGCAGTCAGCTCTGCAGCAGGCAGCCCCAGCTGTCATTGGTGCGCACCAGCCCTGCCTTCATTGGGGTGGGGTCTTGGCCTCGCTGCTGTCCCCCTGGCTGGGCTTTGGCT
>NW_006433950.1:7549924-7561403 GCF_000325575.1 Pteropus alecto
TTCTGAGCTGGCCTGGGGTGCCCCATACCCCTCACCTGTGAGCACAGAGGGAGATTCAGGACTCGAGTCTCAGTCAAGACTCCTGCCCAGGAGGCCTTGTCCGCCACAGAGCCTCGTGGCAGGTGAGTGTGGGGCACAGCAGGGACTCACCGGCGTAGCTGGAGGCCTCGGCAATGTTCTGGGAGCCCGTGATGTGGTGCCAGTAGGCACTGCGGGGCAGCATGGTAGTGGGCGTGCAGGGGTACGAGTAATGCTCCGTGCCCTTGTTCAGCAGCTGTGAGGCAGAGAAGGGCATCTCTCCCATTAGCCCTGGGGGCAGTGGCTTATGCCCAAGTGGCCAGCCCAAGACCCTGCCTGCCTCTGCTGCGTGCACACTAAGTGGAGACACCTGGCACAGTCCAGGCACTCGGCCTGCCCACCCACAGCCTCCCCTGTCCCCGGGGCTGAGCCGCCCCCGCCTCACCCTCACATTCTTCTCCATTTCTAGCAGGACCCGCCTGTGCTGCTCGGCGATGGCCAGGGTGGCACTGTGGACCCGCTGGTAAATCTGTTCCCCTTCCTGCGTCTGGAAGGTGTAGAGCCCTTCCCCGGCGTCACACATCCTGGGAACACAAGTGGCGTGGAGGGCAAGGGGCTGGGGACCCCACCACATCCATACACGTGCTTGCTTGCAGGGCCTCTGGGGAACAGGCGGGACCGTTGCCCGGGGGTCTCGCCACACAGCTCGAAGGCGCTGAGCATTTTCTACACGCCAGGTGGAGAGCTAAATGCTTTACAAGAATCGACCCATTCACTTTTCTCCACTACCCTCTGGTCCGTGCACTAGTACCGTTTCCTCATTATTAGTTTTCACAAACCACTTTACAGGTGAGGAAACTGACATACAGAAGGTGCGTAACTGCACCGAGGTCATGCAGAGGATTATACAGAATTCAGGTCCAGGTGAGCGGGCTCCAGTGTTCACGCTATGGTTGATTCAACGTTCACCATAGCTCCATGGGGTTAGGTACCTTTCTTATCCCCTATGTAACAGATGAAGAAACAGCCTCAGGCCCACAATCCTAGAGCCAGTAAGTGCCAGTGCCAGCACCTGATTTGAACCCAAGCAGTTTGACTTTTGTTAACAGCTTCACTTGACCTGCCTTCCGTGAGCCTCAATTTGTTCATCTATAAAGTGAGAACATCACATTCCCTTTCTGATTGCTATGCTGATAAGCTCCAAGCACAATGGCCAACACAGAGTGGATGGCAGCCACCATCACAACCATGGTGGGACAGGGTTGGGGGGTGAGAGGGTCCTACCGGCCAGCCTCGAAGGTAAAGCGTGTGGCATCCCGGCCGTAACGGCGCAGTGAGCAGAGGGGCCACGAGACGAGCTTCACGCGGGGGTTGTGTATGTCCCAGAGGTAGATGTTCTCGTGGGTGATCTGCAGCTTGCACTCTCCATACACATCCAAGTTGGGGCAGGGCAGCAGGAAGACATTGAAACGATCTGAGTGGGAGAGGATGAGTGGGCCTGGAGCTTCCCATGGGGAGGCCTCCTGCCCCTTCCCGCCGCCCCCCCACCTACCCCTACTGCCAGCCCAAGCCTCACCTGTCTGCTCACACTGCACCCCTGGGGCCAGGAGGTCCGGCTCTCCCAGACTGATGTCGTTGAGCCGTGACCCCAGACACTCCACAGACAGTGTCTTGTACCACTCCTCCGCCTCCAGCTCTGGAGAAAATGGCACTTCATCATGCTGCCAACTCGGTCCGCCAACAGCCCACCCCATTCACTTCAGCCTGAGTTATCCCACCATGCAAGGCAGGGAGGGCAAGGCCAGTAGATTCTGCCTGCCTGCCCGACCTCATCCTGGGGACCTGCTCCCATGAAGGCACCTCCCCCAACTCTCATCCCCAACCGTCATGCCAGTCAGGCCTAGCCCTGCTCTGCCTCCTCCTGACCGGACTGCTGGACCACAACTGGCCCAGCGGAGGCTGGACAGAGGTCTGCAGCCCCAGCGCCTCACCTGAGTCGCAGGTGAAGGTACGGGCTGAGTCATCAGTGAATATGATGGCTACCGCCTGCCTCTTGGTCTCCTTGGGGAGCCTCGTGACACACTTGACATTGCTGATCTCGGTCACCTAGGACAGCATCCACAAGGGAGTCAGGTTGGAACACTCCCCTCTGTATCCCCTACAGTTCTGCCGCCCCTCGGAGGGTGCTCCTGAACCTCAGGACTCATCATCATTGCGTTAGGTTAGGGGAGCTGGGGCCCAGGCCCCCTAACCTTGGGGCAGCCTCGGAGGCACACTGACTTCTCATCCGGATACTTCTCCAGCCGCTGGGGCCCCTTGCTGGAGGATTTCCGGAACACCAGCCAGCACCTGCGGTAGATCTGTGGGGCAAGATGACAAGGGTTTCAGGCTTCCCTGGACCACTCCCACCTAACATGGCCATGTAATTACCCCTGCCTACCACAGGGGGCAGTGCCACACAGCCTTCCTGGGATCCCAGCTCAGGAGGAAACCTGGGGACAGCTGACACCAGCATGACTCCTCCATGGAGTAGACGTCCCCTCCCCAAATTGAAAGGGCAGTCGTTTCTTAGCTGGCTCGTGAAAAGGTGTTCCACAAAGGGCACACTTCTGAGTCACCCTCAGTTCTGAGTGCACAGCTGACCCTTGAACAAACTGGTTTGAACCACGTGGGTCCACTTACATGTGGATTTTTTTCAAGAAATATACAGTTGACCTTCTGTATCCCTGAGTTCTGCAGGATTTTTGATCTGTGGCTGGGAATCTGAGGATGTGTATGGCTGACTGCATGCATTGCTCTATGCCACTTTTAATAAAGGACTTGAGCATCGTGGATTTTATTGTCTGCGGGGATGCTGGATCCAATCTCCCGTGGATACCGAGGGACAACTGGGGAGTCAAAAACTATACACAGATTTTCTACTATGCAGGGGACCAGGAGTTGGCGCCCCTAACCTCCACATCGTTCAGGGGTCAGCTGTGATATAAGTAACCAACATTTATTGAGTGTTGCTTATTTGCACTTTTTGTTATTAGCACTCAGGGTCACTCTTGAGGCCGGTTCTATTATTTCTCCTTTATAGATAAGGAAACGGAGGCACCAAAAAGCAACAGCTAATAAACGACAGAGCTAGTATCTCCACCACAACAGAGGGAGTGTTCTAGGAACAGGGGTTAGACCCTCGCCCACCCCCAGCCTGCACATCACCACGGCCCTTGTTCTCAGAGCTAGGGGAGGGCTTGATGTAGGCAACACCCCTTCTTGTCTCCAGGAGCTTTCATTTACCCACTCATTTTATTCTCTAACCAACCCTGGGCTTCTGGGAGGGGGCAGAGTTAGTTCTCTGTTCCAGTCGGGAAATCAGAGGCTCTCAGAGGTAAAGGGGCAGAGCCAAGAACTTGGGGTGACCCCAGAGCACAGTGCCTTCCTCGGCAAAGTTCTCTCCTTGCCAACTATTGCCAATGACTTTGTGACTAAAATTCTCTACAGCTTCTTGGACTCTTCCTAAGGGTCAAGGAGCCAGGACGGAGGGAGCAGACCATCCTCCAGGGCTACAGGGGCAAACTGGCAAGTCAGACACCTTGAGGGGTGGCCCCAGCCACCTGCCTGGGCTGCTGACTCTTCCTTCCACAGCTCCCTGCCTCCTGCCTCAGGCTCTCTTCCAGCCCAGAGTCTGGCTGAGATGGACCTACTCTTTCAGTGGGCACCCCAGAAGCCCACAGACCCCATTCGCCAGGAATCTGACGCTCCTTTCACAGGCAAACAGGGAGACTGAGGGGTGGCCCAGAGCAGAGGAGGTAAGGGGTCCTCTAGGCCACAGCCCCAAGCCCTGCCTTCTCCCTGGCCCTGTTCTGGCATGCAGGCACCAGGTCCTTGGCAGGCAGAGTCCCAGAGTACAGGGAGCCTAGGCAGCTTCCATCCCAAGAAGCCAGCCAGAGCCGTGCCGTTTGTGGCTCCTGTCTGTTCAGAGCCCTAGGAGGAGTGCTGCCCCTGCACACATGACTCTGGCTCGGCCCTGGCCTATCCCCGTAAACCACGGCAGGCCTCAGCTCTCGGCTGAGGAGCTCCTTTAGGGCAAAGACTGTATTTATTCTCTGAATCCTCACTCACATCCTGGTAGCCACATTAATGGAGCTCTGAATGATCATATGAAGGGACGGTGACTGAATGGATAGATGGATAGATGACCATATATGCTCTATTAAGTTGGGTTCCATGTAGCCTGCAATGTCAAGGGCAAAGGGCCTGGGGGCCTGAGCATCCTGGTTGCCTGGTTACAGACAGACCCACACGCACACACACACACACACACACACACACACACACGGCCCCAGGGAGCCACTGTGCTCAAGAGCCCTCCTTCCCCACTTCTCACAGGTCTTTGATCAGGCTTCAGAAACACTCTGCCACAGCTCTGCCTCGGAGGAAGGCCCTGGCAGGAAGGAGGGTGGGCTCCCGATCTCTTTCAACCCCTCCCCACTTAGCTCTGTGGGCTAAGACGAGCATGGCTGCTCTGGGGGTGACCACAGCCCCTCATATCAGGTCTGCATAGGAAAGCTGAATTCCCTGAGTAGGCGGGGAGGGACCCCAGACTGGGCCTGGCCATGTGCCAGCACCCAATCCCTCCACCTGGCTGTGCCCACCTTCGGTTCCCAGTCTCCTGGAACAGGTGTGATACCGAGCCCAGTGGCTGCCTCAGGTGGCTTGCTTTCCAGGTAAGATTTGTCTCGGACATGGCCTTAACCCAGCTGGCCCCATAGGACCTGCTAGGTCGGGACTCATAGGAATGAGGAGCCACAAGAAAAGCTGGGGCCCTCCCCACTCAGCCTCCCCACCTCATCCTCAGCCTCTGCTTGCTCTGTACTCCAAGTGGGCCCCAGCCCCCTCTCAGGTAAGAGCAGAGTGGCTGGTGGCCACCAGGGCTCAGTCTCCTGGGCTGGGACACAAATCCAAATTCAGATGAGACTACAAACATGCCCACCAGCTCAGCTGCTGACCCCGGCTGGACAGACGCCTTCATGGGGCCCTCAGGCAGGACAGGGAACCCCTCTCCAAGGCCAGCACTGCTCTGTCTGGTACCAGGCAGGGGGGCTGGTATGGAGCCCTGCTCCTCCCCCACGCCACTCAGGCAGAGAGCCAGGAAGCCTTGAGCAGTCTGATCCCACCTCCAACAAGGCCATGGGGGAGTGAGGAAGGGAGGGACCAGAGACCCAGGGAAAACACTAGACTTGAGCCACCTCGGTCACCAGGGTTCCTTTCCTACTGGGGAGGGGTCCAGCTACCAGACACCTCACTGGAGGCGAGGAGGGACAGCCGAGCAACAGGGACAGCTCTTGGACAACCCCATCGAGATCATTAAGTTGGTCCCCCGGGCCACTGCCCATGCCTCCTGGGGTGTCTTCGCCAGTGGGAGAGGGCGCACACCCAGGGGCGTCTGAGGCTTCATCTCCATGGAGCCTCCAAGCACCAGCTCTGGGCCAAACACAGAGGGAGCAACTTGGAGGAAAGTGGCCCGTCCCAGAGCCACAGGCCTCAAGTTCTCATTCATGAACCACAGAAACGTCGGCCTCTGCGCCCCTCACACCACGGCCCGCCCCCACGGCCCGCTACTCTCCTTTTCAAACACTTCTTTAGCAGTAAAAGCAACAACCAAAGGTAAATAAATAAATACCTGTACACAGAAAGCAATGGGAAGCAGGAGGAGAGGTGGTTCTTAAAAGAGGCCAGGGGGAGGGTGGGGGAGAAACAGGGAGGCGGGGAGGGGAAGTGAGATGCTGGTCTCAGCTCAGACTCAGCAGGGCATTTCCAGAGCTCCTGGCTCCTGCCGCTGCCCTGGTGACAACTTCAACAATAGCCTGGGAGCTGCCTGTCCATCGGCTGCCACCACTGGCCCAGCCGCTGAGATGCCAGCCAGTCTTACCGGGGCAGAGGCCCAGGCACATACCGGGCAGCTCGCTGGCCAGAAGCCTCGAGACCACAAATGCACGATGCCGGGCCCAGGTGGGCAGCCGCATACTCGGCCGCCAGGTACCAAACCAAGTCCTCCGAGCCTGTCCCTCGGCAGGACCCTGGGAGGGTGGCTCACCCCAAGCTTCCTGCTCTTCATCTTCACGTAGCCTTGCTTGACAATGTCGTTGAAACTGGTCGCCATGGTTTCCCCACCTTGTCTTGGGCACTGGGCCTGGCTGAGGCGAGGCGAGGGATGCCCGGGTGGCCTCAGTTTCCGGCGCCTCCGATCACCTGTTCGAGACACTCCTGGGTTTCCGCGCGCAGCCCGGCTGCTCCTCACCTCGCCTGCCTCAGCATTGTTCTAGCGGCTCCTTCGCCCGGCAGCTGCTGGAAATAAAAATGACAAGGGGATTAGACAGTGACATCTTTCTCTTCCCTTGGCTGTCTCGCTCTTTTTTCCTTCCTCTTCCCCCACGCCTCCCTCCCTCCCTCCACCCGCCTTTCCTCCTTCCCTTCCCTCCCCACCCCAGGACGACAGAACCATTCAGGAAAACCCGAGGTGGAGGCAGCAGCCAGGAAAATGGTCCAGCCCAGTCCCCTCCCTCAAGGCTGGGGCTGGCAGTTAACCCCTTCCTGGGAGGACTGGCGCCCGCTCCATGGTGGAGGTGGGGACAGAGGAAGAGGTGGTCCCGGAGCTGCGGTTCCGCCCTATCCCCTGGTACAACTTTGGGACAGACTTAGGGCGACTTGTTCCCTCCACGCCCAGGAGGCCCACGGGCGCACCTTCCCAGAGACGGAGGGGCTGGCTCCCCAGGAGCCTGGTGTCTGAATGAACACATGCTCGCCGAGGTGAAGGGCTGATGTGCCTTGTCGGTCTCAGCGGACCCCCAAATCCCTCTCGCCACCCCATCCTATACCTGGATCTCTCCAGCCTCAGGCAGGGAGCTGAGAATCATCACCTCCAGCCCACTGGGGCCCTGCTCCCAGCCCCTGGGACTCTCCAGCAGTTCCTCTGGGTGCCGCTTCCTGAGTGGGAGGGCAGAGTCCAGCGGGGCGGGCTCCCAGATAAGCCTGAGGAATGTGCCTGTCAGGCAGGAGGTGGCCGCTGTGTGAAGGCACTGGGTCTGGCCAGGCCAAGCGGTGCCCCCTTGTCCTGAGCCCCGGCGGGAGTTAATTACAGGGAGAATTAGCAGTCACCTGGGCCTAGGGCAGAGGACAGACTGAGATGGCAGTGAGTTGTGCCAAGGGGACGTCAATATGGGGCAGGAAATGGGGGTGCCAGCGGGGGCCACTCAGAATCAGATAATGAATCAACCGATAACGAAGACTCACACTCAGGGCGGCGGTCTCAGTGATGACCTGGTCCAACCCCCATTCTACAGAGAAGCATGGCTGAGGTCAGATAGCCAGCCCAGGGCAAAGGCAGGGATGAATGAGAAGTTCCAGGGTGGGCAATGGCCGCAGGCCTGGGGGTGAAATGTCCTGTGGCCATCTCTGGCTGCCTGCCACCTCCTAAGCCCTTTCTGCCACCCAGGCTCAGGGGCAGGGCTGTGCCAGCAACAAGGCCCCCTCGTGTCACCAGGATCGCTGGGTGGGAACGGAGCAGCATTTCTAGGGTCGGCTGGGCATCTGTGCTGCCAGGACAGAGCCCTAGGGCAAGAATGCTGCTAGATCTGCCAGCAGCTTGGCATTAATTAATCTCCTGGAGGCCTGTCTGTGGAGTCCCTAACAAGGAACAGATGGGACTGCCCCAGTGGCACATGCAAACAAGGAGGGGGGTAGACAGAGATAGTAATGCTCCCCTATCCTGCCGGCACCCTGAAGGCCTCCTGAGGACCCCCTCAGCTGCCTCCCTGCCCATGCACGCCCTCTATCCCAGTCCCCTGGGGTCCAAGACCCTCCCAAATGGGACACACAAGTGGTCTGCTTTCCTCCTGTTAAGTCTGGTTTGGGGTCCCCTCCCGGGCACTGACCCCCAACACCCAGGCTCTGGCAGTCAGAGATGGGTAAATTTTACTAGCTTTGTCTCCACCGCCAGCCCCTGGGGCTGCCTTGTCCCCACAGCAAGGATCAGCTCCATAAAATTCCCTTCTCAGATGGCAGCAGGCTGGCCACTGACTGTGGGTCCACATGTGCGAGAAAACACAAGGCCCCTGGGTTCGGTCGAGGCAGCCCGGGATGGGGCACAACCAGGAATGTGACTCCAGCTGCCCAGGTGGTTTGGGCAAGCCACTTAACACCTCTGTGCCTCAGCTTCCTCGTCAGTAAAAACATGAGGATAAATTCACCTATTTTAAGTGAGGAAATAAATCCATGCCTGCCCACTTCGGAACCGGAGCTTCTGCCTTAAAAACGAGGGCTCTTTTTACTTCAAGAGCTGCTGCCCAGACAAGGACTGTGCAACCACCATAACCCAGCCATAATCCCCCTGCCCAGTGCAGGCCTCTCCTTCCTGGCTCCACCAGTGACCTTCCCAGTGGCATCCCCCCAGGGACTGTGGCCACCAAGCTCTCAGGAGCACCCCTGCCATGTCTCTGTCCATAGGCTCACACCCTGTCCCATCCCCCAGGCCCTAGAATCAGCTCCGCAAACCATAAACCAGCAGAAGAGCAACCTTCCATGGGAAGCTTGGGTGGCAAAGGGCCTGGCGGCTCACTCTGGCCCCGCGTCACAGGGAGTCCCAGCCACATTCGGTCCCTAGTGAGGTTTGCAAGAGCAAGGCCAAGCCTGGGACCCAAAGGTACAGCAAAGAGGCGCTGGGGAGGGAGGGAGGAGGAAGGGCCAAGAGACGGACCACACATCTGATGGGCGATGGGATTAGGTGTTGGGGGGCTGTACCCAGAACCAACCCAGGTCCCAGAGAGACTTCACTGAGAGATGACCCCAGGCTGAGCCTGCGCAGGCCCAATGGGGCATAGAAGAGTAGAGCACAGGGGCCCAGCAGGTCAGGAACCAGGCTGGGCCAGCCCCAGCCTTGCTATCTGGGGCCACTTTCCCCCTGGGAAAGCCAACTCTGCCTGTCATGTGCCTGCAGGAGGGAAGAAGGCCCTACTAATTCAGAGGACCTGAGGTCTCAGGCCTGTGAGCTCAGCTTGGAGCACCCAGAGAAGCTAAGCAGGGTGCCCAGCAGTGAGCCAGGTGCCCCCCATCCCACGCTTTTCTCCCCTCAGCCTGGCATCCACACGGCTGCTCAACCAGAGACAGTACCAGCCCTGGGCCAGGCCATCACAGGCACCTTCACAGAGGAAACAGGACTGAACCGTCCCTCTTCCCAGGAAGGGCAGGTGTCCTGTGGGGACGGAGCACAGGGACTCCCTGTTGCCCAGCAGAGGGGAGGGGCAGGGTCCCCCTGCCCACCCGCCGCATGGGGCAGCAGCCCTAAGCACTGCTCTCTGCACCTGGATTCTGCCTGGAGGCTCCAGAACACACACTGCTTGCTGCTGTTGGCATCCAGTGACTGAGCAGGAGGCGCGGCTGCCTGCCTGGCTGGGCCTCCCCACCCCTGACAGATCGGATCTTATCAGGGCTTCAGGGACAGCCCTACCTGGACACTGGCTCCCTGCTGTCTCACTGTCTCCACCCCATAGCGAAGATCCAACACCAGGGCCATCTCCCTACACCTGTGGTCTGGCCCTCTCTGGCCCAGCGTGATTACCATCAGGGCCAGATGGTGGGGGTCCTCTGCCCCCCAGCTCCTCCCATACAAATTCCCACAAGGAGCCACCACCTGAAACCCTGCAGGTCTCATCCAAGGTGGGTGGCAAAGAGATCAAATATCCAACTGGGCATGTGGGAGGAGGGGACATCTAAACAGCCCTTGAGTTGGGAAAGTGGTGCTGTGCCTCCACACACGGCCACTCTGCTGTCTCCTGGTCCCCGCCCACCCCCGTGGCCTGTCTGCCCCTGCTCAGCACGCTCTGCCATGCTGGCCTTTCTTCTTTCGAAACGTGCCTAACCCCTTCCCACGCAGGACCACTGCTGCTGTGCCCTGCCTACAGCCCTGCTCCCTCAGATGGTACCCAGGCTCATTCTGCAGCTTCGTTCACGTCTCGGCGCAAAGGCCACCTCCTCGAAGAGGCCTTCCCTGACCACCCTGGCCAAAGGAGCCCCACCGGGCAGCCTCTATCACGACGTCCAGTTTCACTGTCTTCATGTGCATCGCTATGGAATTTCTTGTTCCTTCACCAGTTCATTCGCTGGTCGGTGGCTGTCTCCTAGAATGCCCTCGAATGTCAGCCCCCCGATGCTAGGCCTTATCTGTCTAGCTAACAGCTCCATCTCAGCCCCTAGAATGGTGCCTAGTGCCGAGTGGATGCTCGATATTTGGGAGCTGAAAGCATAGTTCTCTCTAGGATTTGTCCTCCTCATCCTTTCTCCCAACACCACCAATATCCACCTGGCTGGACCCAGCTCACCTTCCAGAGGTGTGTGAGCAGTGGCAGACCCCCACCTCGCCGGGCCAGGGCCTTCCCAGCGCTGTCATAACCAGCAAACTGTTGTTCCTGGAGAACCAGCCGAGCACCAGACCCACAGTGTGGTTCAAAGCCACCTCGGGGGAGTGAGCACTGCTGCTACTGTGTCTAGGCCTGACCGGGTGGCCACACCTTGGCCAGGGTTGTTGGGTGAGGTCATGCCCAGCCCTGCTGCCCTGCCCAGGAGGGAAAGGCTGGAAGCGGCCAGCTTCCAGGCACAGAGAGGCAAGCAGCTGGGTCAGAGGGGGCACAGCTCCTGCGACCCATCGGGATCGGGCAGAGCGATGGCCTGCACTGGAGCCACGTCCCTTTGAAAGGAGCAAGAATCTGCGCTGAACAAGCCCAGCCACGAACAACTGCTGTGATCCTTCCAGGCCCCTCACTGCCCTGGCTTCCAGACCCCTACGCCCCAAACCCGCCATCCAAGTGTCCTGACAACCGCGGTGCACCCACGTTTTGGGACAGGCAGGCTGCAGAGAGGCCCTCTTCTGCCCTCCTCAGCCAGATGCCCAGGCCCTTGCTCCTGCCCCTCTGCCGTGACAGCATTTAACCGGAAACAGGGCCTTGGGGACTCTGGGGGAGAAGGTGGACAGGACCCCAAGGTGGGGAGGGAAAGGTTCAAGGGTAGGAAGCAGCTGGCCTGAGTTTAAGTTGTAGGGTGGGTACCATTTGCAGGTGGGGGTGGGCAGTGGGTAGAGAAAATGGTCTCTTGGAATTTGGGGGTGCAGGAAAGTGGGGGCTGGGATAGGCTGGGTTATGTCCCTTCGGGATGGCAGGCCCAGGGGCAGGGAGCACAGGGGCCTCGGCTTCTTCCATGGGTATGTGGGGCGAGGGTGAGGTCAGGGCCCGACCGGGGCTCCCCTACTCGGGGGTGGTTTCAGGGGCCCAGCCTGGCTTTGTGGCGGGTCCCTGTGCCTCCCCATCCCCGGAGTAGGAAGGGCCCCTGGGCTTGGAGAGTTCTCAGGTGGCGGTCGCCAAGGGTCTCGCGGGCTCGGCCTAGGGCCCCCTCCCCGCCTCGCGCCCCCTAGTTACCTGGGCGC
>NW_006433950.1:7561631-7573526 GCF_000325575.1 Pteropus alecto
CCGCCGCCGGACGGCCGGCCCCCGCCGTATTCCTCCGAGCAGCGGGACACGCGCTGCCGCCCGGCCTCCCCCGCACCCTATCCCCGCACAGCTTCGCTGGCCCCTTCAGGTCTCCCTCGGTACCCCGGCTCAGCCCCACAGTCCCTCCCTGGGCCCCTAAATCTCAATCTCACATCGCCTCTCAGCCCCTGAAAGCTGAACCCCACATGAGCTCCCAGCTCCCCATCTCAACCCCCCAACTTATTCAGGAATAACACACACACACCCACTGCTGCCCTATCCCTGACACCCTGGGCTCCAGGGCCCAGCCCCCAGGACCCCCAGTGTTCCCTACCCCTCCCACACACCGTGACAGCGCCTCACCGCCTCTATTCCGGAGATCAGCTACCCTAGCAGTCAGCCGGGCTCTCCTTCCCTCCCCAGCCTCCCCACCTCCCAAACACCCAGAACTCTCATTCTATGTCCCCCTGAGACTTTGCCCTCAAGTCCAAACCCCACTCCCCTTGGCCACCCCCCAGTGCGCATCCCTCAGGCCCATGCACGTGCTGGGTCACCGCCCAACTAAAACGGCTCACCCCGGCTCCTCAGCTGTGCCAGGCAGGGATGGGCAAGTCGCCTGGGGCCTGCCGGAGGCGGGACTGCCGCTCGCCTCTGGTTTTCACGCCTGCACCGCATGCACAGTGGTTCTCCAAGTGTGGTCCCAGGGTCAGAGGCATGGGCACCACCTTGAAACTTGTTAAAAATGCCAACTCTCTGCCCGCCTCCTATGAAATCAGACTCAGAAAGTAACACCCAGGTGATTCTGCTTCCCACTAACAACTGCTTTAGACCAAATATTGTCCAGGTTTCTCAGAGGAACAGGCCTGATGCATCAAGGGTCCAAGAACCTCAGCAATCACCCATGGAGTCCAGACCGCTGCCTCTGAGACATGGCCTCCCTTGCCCAGGGAGCTTCTCCTTAGGGGCCTGCTCCTCTTCCCCTGAATATTTCCCTGGATGGTCACTGTGGTGCCTGTGACCTCCAGAGGAGCCCAGGGACTCCCAGAGGCCTCCCGCCCTGGGCCTGAGCTAACCAGCCCCAGACTGCCAGGGGAGGAGGTGGCTGCAGGGTCCCTGCCGGCCAAGCTGGCCTGGGCCTCGACCTCCTCACCTCCTCATGCATCTTCCAAGCGTGACTCCACCTGCTTTGCTTCAAACCACAGCCCATAAAGCCCCCAGCACTCGATCCATCACAGCAAACTGTTTTCACCACCAGCAACCTCTGGAGGAGTTTGGCCAACCCAGAAAGACGTGTTCTCAATAAAAACAAATCTCTAGAGTGAGGTTTCCCCAACTTCATTCTCTCATCTTCCTATTACTGCTCAATCCACTCTCTCTCTGTGCTATAGTCACCTAAGTATTTTTTTAAATTAAACTCTTTATTTTGAGATATTTGTAGACTCCCAAGCAGTTATAAGATATAATACAGAGCGAGTCCAGGTACCCTTTTCCAGTTCCTTCAATGGCAACATCCTGCAAAACTAAAGTACAATATCACAGCCCAGATATTGACATTGAAACAGTCAAGATATTGAACATTTCCATCACCGCAAAGCTCCCCCCTGTCCCCCTTTTACATCCATAGTCACTTCCCTCCCACTTTCAACCCTCCTTAACCCCTGGCAACCACTAATCCGTTCTCCATTTCTATACTTTGGTTAGTTATAACATTTATTTGGTCACTGATAAAATTCTCCAGAATGTTATGAAATTGGAATCATAAGTATGTAATCTTTGGGGACTGGTTTTTTTCATTCAGCATAATTCTTTGGAGATTTATCTGAGTCGTCATTTGTATCAGTAGTTTGTTCCTTTCCTTGCCGAGTAGTATCCACGGGGTGGGTGCACCAGTTTATTCATACACCTATTGAAGAGCATCTGGGTTGTTTCCATTTGGGGGCTACTATGAGTAAAGCTGCTATAAACATCTATGAACAGGTATTTATGTGAACATAAGTCTTTATCGCTCTGGGATAAATGCCTAGGAGTATGATTACTGGGTCACATGATAATTGCATGTTTAGTCAAAAAAAACTACCAAACTGTGTTCCCAGAGTGACTGTACTTTTTTACATTCCTACCAACAATGTATGAGTGATCCGGTTTCTTCATAAACTCTCGGGCATTTATTGTTGTCGCTTTATTTTTCAGCCATTCCGATAAGTATGTAGTGATATCACATAGCGGTTTTAATTTGCATTTCCCTGATGGCTAACCTTGTTGAGCATCTTTTCATATGCTAATTTTTCATCTGCATATCTTCTTCAGGTAAATGTTTCTTCTTGTCTTTGTCCATTTTTTTTTTTATTGTTGAGCTTTGAGAGTTCCTTATATTTTCTAGATACTAGTCTTTTTTCGGATATGTGGTTTACAAATATTTTCTCCCAGGCTGTAGTTTGTCTTTTCATCCACCTAACAAGGTCTTTCACAAAGCAAAAGTATCTCATTTGAATAAAGTCCGAATGATCAGTTTTTCCTTTGATGGATTGTGCTTTCAGTGCCAACTGTGAGAACTCTCTGCTTTGCCTTCTGTCCTAAAGACTTTCTCTCTTTTTATCATTCTAAAAGTTCTATGGTTTTACTCTTTACATTTTAAGTTTGTGACCCATTTTGAGTTAAATGTTGTAGGAAGTGTGAGGTGTGAGGCTTGAGTTGATGTGTTTTTGTTTTGTTTTGGTTTGGTTTGGTGGTTTTTTGTTTTTTGGGGGGTTTTTTGTTTGTTTGTTTGTTTGTTTGTTTGTTTTGCCTATGGATGTCCCATCGTTCCAGCACCATTTCTTCCATTGAATTGCTTTTGCAACTTTATCAAAAATCAGTTGGATCTATTTTGGGTTCTCTGCTCTGTTCCACTGATCTGTGTGTCTATCTCTCTACTAATAGCACACAGTCTTGATTATCGTAGTTACATAACAAGTCATGAAATCAGGTAAACTGATCTCATCTACCTTATTCTTTTCCAAAATTGTTTTAGCTATTTTAGTTCCTTTGTCTTTCCATATAAATGTTCAAATAATCTTACAGAAAATCTTGCTAGGAGTCTGTTAGAAATTACATTAAGCCTATTTCTCAGTTTGGGGAGAAGTGATTTTTCCACTATGGCAAGTCTTTCGATCCAAGAACACAGTGTGTCTCTCAATTTACTTAGATCTCTGATTTCTTTCGCCAGCATTACATAGTTTTATGCAGGTCCTATACATGTTTTGTTAAATTTACACTTAAGTATTTTATTTAATTATTTCTGGTGATTTAAAATGCTGTTATATTTCTAACTTTGCTATGCATGCGTTTATTACTAGTATATAGACGTAATTTTTTTTGTTTATCTTGTACTTTGTAACTCTGCTGAACTCGTTTGTTCTAAGAGTTTGGGGTTTGGGGGGTAGATTACTTGAGATTTTCTAAGTAGATGATTATGACATCTTTTTTTTTTTTTTTTTTTTAAATAGAGTCAGAAGGAAAGTTTATTGGAGAAGGAATAATGCTCCATGGACAGAGTGGTTTCTTCTCAGAGGGGGAGAATGAGAGAGACTGAGAGCGACCACATAGAGACAGTTTCCTGTCTTCCTTTCCTATCTGTATGTCTTTGATTTCCTTTTCTTGGCTTATTGCACTGGCTAGAACCTTTGGCACTATGTTGAATGAGAGTAGTGAGAACTAACACACTTGCCTTGTGCTTGAGCCTAGGGAAAAAGCATTCAGTTTCTTGGACAGTGTTCTTTCCTCCCTCCTAATGTTCCAGGGTTCCTTCTTTTATTGTTTCCTTTGGAGAATTTCCTTTAGTCATTTTAGGGTATACATTTTCTTAGTTTTCTTTTATCTGCAAATGTTAGATCTGCCCTTCGTTCCTGAGGCACATGTTCGCTGGGTATAGGGTTCTGGGTTGACTATTCTTTTCTTTTAGCATTATAGAAATATTGTTACACTTCCTTCTGGCCTCCATGGTTTCTGATAAGAAGTCTACCATCATTCGAATAATTTTCCCCCTATACAGAAGGTGTCATTTTTCTCGGGCTGCTTTCAAGATAATTTTCTTTATCTTTAGTTCTCAGAAGTTTAATTAGAATGTGTCTTGGAGTGGGTTTCTTTGGGTTGTCTTCTTTGGAATTTATTCAGTTTCTCAAATCTATAGGTTTACATCCTTGACCCAATTTGGGAAGTGTTCAGCCATTTTTTTCAAGTACTTTTTCAGCCCTGCCCTCTTTTTCCTCTCCTTATGGGCCTCTGATGACATAAATATTAGACCTTTTGTTTATAGTCTCACAAATCCCCGAGGCTCTGTTCCTTGTTATTTTTTCCAGTTTATTTTTCCTCCATTGTTCAAATTGGGCAATTTCTACTGTTTCATCTTTCAGTTCACCGATTCTATCCTCTGTCTCTTTTATTTTGCTGTTGAGCCCACCCACTGAGCTTTTTATTTCACTTATTCTATTTTTCAGCTCTAAAATTTCTATTTTATTCTCTTTATACCTTTTGTTTGTGTGCTGAGACCTTCTATTTTTCCTTTGTTTCCAGCATATTTGTAATTGCTCACCGAAGCATTTTATCACGGCTGCTTTAAAATGTTTGTCAGAGAATTCTAACATCTTTGTTATCTCAGTGTTGGAATCTATTGATTGTCCTTTCCCCGCCCCCGATTCCGTTTGAGATCTTTCTTATTCTTGATGTGAGTTATTTTTTAGAACCTAGACATTTGCATATCATGAGACTTCAGATCTTGTTTGAGCCTTCTGTTTTAGAGGGTATTCTCTGATACTGCTCCGGCAGGGGAAGGGAAGCACCACCTGGTTGTAGCCAGGTGGAGGTAGAAATCCAGGTTCTCTACCTGTCCTCTGTTGACACATGGCAGTGGCAGTTCTCATTCCTGTTGGGCAGGGATGTTCACTACCGACTCCGCAATGGGAATGGCCTCACTGCCGCTGGGTGGTGGTGAAAGCTCTGAGTCTCCACTAGACCTTCTCTGACACCCATGCTATTTAGACAGTATTTGCCAAACCTCAGCCACTCCAGCCACTTCGTGATTTTTTGCCAGATTCAAGCATCCCCTGTACTATTATTTGCTTCCTATCTTTCTTTAAATCACCTTACATTTTTCTATTTGCCTCAGGAACAAACTACATACATAAAATACCTTGAAAATAAAACAAATGCATTACATGCGTGCTGGTTAACATTGCCTGCCCAAACACCTCTAAGGCTTTTGTTAAAAAGTTCAGCAAGAATTAGACAGGTGCTAAGTCCATACTGCCACTTGAGACTCTCTCCTTGACAACGGGCAGAAGGCAAAAAGAAAAATGAGCAGGGAATCACTTTCTTGTAGTGCGCCCCGTGTCACTTAGGGCTGTCTTGAGTGTGACTACATCCATTTTATTAACCATGGTGGTATGAGTCCATACTTGGGGAAACACCATTCTGGCCTACACAGTAGCTGTCCAGAGTAGGTATTACAATCCCTCTTTCACAGGTAGGAAGACTGAGGCCATTAAGTAGAAGGATCTGTCCAAGATGACACAGCCATGCCAGACTTGAAGAGGAAACTGTGGAGTCTCTGTTTCTTGGGTCCTTGACATGACCTAGAAGGACAGGGATTCTAGTCCACATCGGTCCCCCAGGGGGCCTCCTGCAAGGTCCTCACCCCACTCCACCTCCTCCATCTGCTCTTTGGAAAAAGGCAGGCTTGACTGAGCCAGAACCAGAGGAGCCCCCAGAATCCCAGAGTACCATACCATGGCCTTCAGATTGGTGAATTCTTTTCAATTGTTGGTGAGCGGCTGGCATTTGTGAGAGCCCAGGCCCCTTGATTGCACAGAGACACTGAGATCTGGGCCAGTCTGCCAGTTAAGATGAGGCCCTCAACTGTCTTCCTCCCCCAGCTCAACAGTGACACAAACCAGCATCCCCAGGAACCTTCACATCAAAGGGACTGACCCTGAGGGGCGGGGGTGGTGTGGAGAGGAAGGAGATGGGGCCCTCTTGCTCCCTCTGCTTCCTCCAGAGGAGATGGGAAAGGGGAGATTTCCAATGGATGCAGAGAGCGGCTCTCAGGAAGGAGGCCACATTCCAGCCCTGCTTCCCAGCACGTGGCTCACTCCAGGCACTTCTCTCCGGGCTGCTGTCCTGAGGACAAATTTGAAATGCTAAAAGCAGGCCCGCCAAGTGTTCCCTGGAGAATGGGGAAGCCAGCCAGCAGTGAAGGTAGGCCCAGTGCTTGGGCCAGCCTTTCTTCCCTCATTGATTCATTGATCCATTCAACAAATCTCTGAGCACTACTCTGTGCCAGGCACTGGGCACTGGGGACACGGCGGTCAACAAAAGCAGCCTGTGCCCTTGAGGAGTTCATAGTCTAGTGAAAGTGACAGGCATTGATCTAAGAACTTCACAGTTGAAGGTGCAACTGTGAGAAGGGCAGAGAAGGACGGAAAAGGGTTATAAGGTTCCAGAAGAGATATGGGGAGACCTAGGCCTGTCTAGGAAGGTTTACTGAGAAAATACCTCTTAAGGCGAAAGCAAAAGGGTGAATTACCCAAGTGAAGAGGGGAGGGAGAGTGTTCTGATTTGGTGGAAGGACATGTGCAAAGGCCCTGTGGCAGAGGAGAGCCTGCTTGGTGTAAGAGCGTGGGAGGAGGCCAAAGTGGCTGAATGAAGAGGGAAGAGGGGAAGCAAGGTGCTCCGCGCGTCTGCCCGCGGAGAGTCTCAAAGGCCAGTTCAAAGGCCAGTTTGGTCTCCATGTTAAGAGTAATGGGGAGCTAGTCAAGGGTTTTAAACAGGAAAGAGGATAAGATCCAATGAACATTTTCGAAATTTTTTCTGGCTGCCCTTAAAGACTAGATGGAGGGCCTCAATGGAATTGTGGGGAGCAAGACAGGAAGCGAAGGCAAATCTTGCAGGAGAGAGGTGGTGTGGCTTGGATGGGGAGAGGGATGGTGGCAAGGGGACAGATCTGAGAGCTCCTCACAAGGTCAGTGTCTCTGGACTCCTTGATGATTGGCCACTAGGAGCCAGGAGAGTCGGGGATAAGAAAGGAGAAAAGCAATGACCCTGAGGCTAACACTGCGGAGTTGACTCTTGTACATGTATAGAGAGAGAGTCAGGCCCAAGATGTACACTGTTCAAATCTGAATTTTCACTCCCCCTCTTCGGTAAGAAGCGGAGTTGACTCTTGTACATGTATAGAGAGAGAGTCAGGCCCAAGATGTACACTGCTCAAATCTGAATTTTCACTCCCCCTCTTCGGTAAGAAGGTCGATTTTGCTGACTGTCCAGCATCCCCCTGGAGAAAGGCACTGTCATTTATTTAACCAGCCCTGACCGCTGGCCACTTAACTGTCTCTATTTTTGCTTTTGTAAGCAATGCCACAATGAGGACTTGTGTGGCTAAATATTTGCATCCACACTTACATATTACGTGTGCTTACAGACTTCCTTAGGATAGCTTTCAACGAGTGACCTGTGTTAGTTTTTGCTGCATTTTGCCAGGGGGCCCTGTGGAGGATTTCTACCCCTCTGCCCTACGAGGATGTGTTTTGATAGATGAAATCTTCCCAAGGCCCTAAGGTCAAAGCAGTTGTACCCTTAACATCCATTGCCTAAGAAGACATTATGTTGACCAAAAGCTATTACGAATGCCATAGATTGTTTAAATGAATTCATACCTCATCTGCTCTGCAGCCTTCATGCTTCCACTTGATGTGAGTCATGTCTATCCAGGGGAAACTTATGGGTCTGGGGACCCCCTTCTGCTGAGTCCCCTCCCCAGGGTCTGAGATGTAGAGATGCCTGGAGAATTCATCCCCCATCTATCTGCTCATCCCCTGAAGAACCCCTCCATTGGGGAGAAAGCAGCCAAGAGGGCTTCTAAGCTGGCGGGACCTGGGTAAGATGGGGAGAGGAAGATGTGGGGGTGAGGCCAGTCCTCTGGGGGGAATAACAATGAATAAAGGAAGGGGTGCTATCCTGGGAACCCACCCTTTGGCCATTTCCAGGTCTGTCCCTTGACAGCAAAACTGGGGAGGGCCCCAGCTTTTCTTGTGGCTCTTAATTTCTATGAGTCCAGCAATGTATTATCCAATCTATGTAATTTATGGGGCCTGGTACAAGATGAAAAAGTGGGATCCTCTTTAAAAATTATTGATAATTTCAAGACAGCAACAACAGTGCATTATACCAAGTGCACAGCCCTTTGAAATACAGGCCCTGTGTGACTGCACAGGCCCTACGCCTAAGGAGCCAGCTCTGCTTGGCCAGTTTCTCCTTTCCAGAAAAGAGGCCTCAAGAGCGAGCATGGGGCGGCAGAGAGGAAGTGAGGGAGGCCAGCTCACGGGCAGGGCAGTTATGAAAGGGCCAGAAGCCAGCCAGCCCAGCCCCGGTCCACTGTCGCTGCAGCCAGGGACACTTCGAGGCCTTGTCGAGGCTGCCTGTCGAGCTGGTGGAGTGGATGGATGGGGTGGGGGAGAAGCAGACAAGGCCAGAGACCTGGCAGACAGGTGTACACAGAACACCTCCGCGGCTACAAGCCTCGCAGCAGAGGGTGGATGCCGATTCAGAGCCATCCCAGAGAGAGGAGAAAGGAGGTGGCCAAGGTCACCTGGACAGGGGTGTAGATTGAGGGCCCCCCCAAAGAGCCAGGAGAGGGACGGTGAGGTTAACAATAGCGTGAGCAACAGTGGCCCTTCCTGCTCTGCACGCAGCCCTCAAAGCCACTCCTTGAGATGGATGCCAGTGTCACCCTCACTGGACAGACAAGGAAACAGAGGCCCAGAGAGGAAAAGTGTCCTAGAGGTCCTGACTGCCACTCACCTGCTTTTCCTTGTCTACCTTTTGTCCCACAAGGGAGAGATGGGGGTGGGGGCAGCGGGAAACTGGCTTCTGGCAGCCAGGGGGAACCCAGGGGTCCCGACTCCCAGAGCGGGGCTCCCCCTCAGAGCAGTTGCCCCACACCTTCCCGGGGCGCTCACCTGCTTCTCCAAACTTCATGAAGCCTGTCCATTGGGGCTGGGGGCAGGGACAGGTGTGTGTGTCTGGGACACGCAAGGTCTTGCCCTGTTCCCAGTCTCAGAGCCAAGACTAGCTCCATGGCCTTGTCACCTCTCCTGGCCGACCCCCAGATGTTTGTCCCCGGCGCCTTGGTTACTGTTTTTGAGGCAGCCGTGCGGCAGCCCTTCCACTCTATCTGGGTTTGATCGTCCATAAAAAAATTAATGGTCCCTGCGAATAAAGAGGCATAACAACAAAGGAAGGCTTTTTAGACAATCAATTAAAAGCCTAGGAGAGGGAATTATCTCACTGAAATATCAATTTTTAATAGCATCGCATCTTTGAGTTTCCTCTCAAAAAACTTTGCACAGTCCATTTGCCTGCCCTGGTTTATAACTTCATCTCTTGTTGCCTTTGACCGACCTGAGTCTCTGGGATTGGCCTTGGAGTGCCCAGAGCAGGGGCCTGAGAGGAAGCATGGAAGGTCATTGATTCATTTGTTCATCCATTCATTCACTCATTTATTCATTGAGTGCTTAGTGAGCTCCTGCTACGTGGCAGGCATAGGTGCTAGGGGCACCAAGGTGATCTAAAAGGACCAAATTCTAGCCTTCGGGGAACTTTACAGGCTATAGCAAGCGAGTGAAAAGATAGCACCAGCCAGGTGAATATATCGGGAATTACAAAAGGAGAAGCCAATTTGAAAAATCAATTTCAAGGGACTGAGATGGACTTAATGGGCGTGTGTGACATTCTGTACAGGAGCTGCTGTGCAGTAGTTACCAGCATCTGCTCTGGAGAGCAGTGGCCCCAGTCCACACCCTGCTTCTCAGTTGCCCTGAGACCTCAGGATGCTGCCGAGGGTCTCGACCTTGGTTTTCTCACCTGTAAGGTGGGATCAGAATTATGATCAGCTCACTGGCTGTCACGATCATCAAAAAAAAAAAAAAAATAATAGAGGTGGACTGCCTGAAGTGGCACCTTTTTTCTCCTCTCCGACCCTACCCCCCTTAGCTTGGCAGCTTCCTCAGTTTACCTCTTGGGGACTGGGCAATCAGATGAACTTTATCTGATAAAGGAGTCTCTTCGCCAAAGTCTCCAGGGATTTTGTTACATACCTAACTCCAGTTTATCAGTCAATGAGATGGGCCGGTGGGGAGGGGGTGATGGTCCAGGAGCAGACAAAGATGCCTTTGCTCTCCCAGTGCTACCTCGAAACCCCATTCTATCCTGGAATGAAGATACCAGGGTGACTGGGTGAGTGACCGAGTGGAGGTTTCTGAGATTGGACTGAGGGCAGGGGGAGATGAGTGGCTGAGTGGAGTGGTCCATGCAGGTAGAGTTAGATCCTGGACTTAGATCCCCACCCTGGTATAGACAGTGCACTTTTCTTGCTTGGAAAACTGGTCTCCCACACGGACATGGCGGGTGACTTAGGACAAAGGTGGACAGACAACAATACTGCTGGGTGCCGAACCCCATACTGGAGGTTTGACAAATGTCCTTTCTAATCCCCATGGCACCTTGTGTTACACATGAGGAAACTGGGGCTCAGGGAGGTGGAGCTTCTTGCTTGCTTAGGGGTCCAGCATAATCCACATCTGTTTGGCTGCTCTCTCTGGAGTTATTATAATGGCGGTCAAAGGAGTGAAGGATTAAGCTCCACCTTAAAGGACCTGGGGGTTCCCAGGACATGGTTGCTGGGTGTCCTTGGGTGAGCCATTTCGCTCTCTGGACCTCGGTGTACTCATCCTCTAGTGAGGCCCCTAACTCTGATCTGCCCGAGTTAGAGCCTCAGGTGGGGTGCTGGATGAAAGGGCCTTGCTGAGTGATCTGAAGGGAAGAGATCTCGAGGACAGTGGTTCTCTCCATCATTAGTTCATTCTTCCTTTCCTCTCATGGACATTTAGAAAACGCCTGCTCTGAGCTGGGCTCGGACCTGGGCTAAGCTGGGAACACGTGGCCTTTGGAGTTGCCCAGATTCGAATGCTGGCCTTGTCATTTATTGGCCGGTCCCTTCTCTCTCTGGGCCTTTGTTTCCTCATCTTGCTATTGTCCACCCCTGCGGTGTCGCGAAGATTACAATTAAGAGGCACCGCGGAGAAGCAGTGTGTGCTCTAAAGGACATTCTCCCTTCCTGGGGAGATCCGGAGTCCCAGAGGCAGGACCTCTACCATCAGAGCTCGAGGTCCGGGTGGGCACTGATGAGGCACACCCCAGTCACTGTGAAGCTGTCATCTGACCAGGCCACTGGTGCTCTGGCAGAGGGCAAGTACACATAGTGCCCAAAGCCAGTCCCAGCCAGTCAGAGAGGGAGGAGGCCATAGCAAGGGGTCTGTCTGACTTTATTCTATAGAACAACAGGGACCTGAAACCAAGGCCACTTGGGGAATGTGCTTGAGGGGAGTCTGGAGCACTCCGCATGCCAGGATGTGGAGCGAGGGTTTATTTGCTCAGCAGCAGGAGCACGGCTAGTTCCTGACTGGGGGAGGGGAGGCCAGGATGCTCCTCTGACGTGGGGGAAGCCTGAGAAATCCAGGAGAGGCTTCATGTTTACACTTTTCAGGCCCCCTCCCTGGGAAGAGAGGGGCGGGGGAGTCTGAGCACCATGGAGAGCACCCCCAGCGCAGCTTGGTCTGTGGGGCTACAGGAGAAATGGGAGGCTTTCCAGGGAGGCCCTGCTCCATTGGGAGGTGCCCGCCTGGGGCCTGGGAGGCAGCTGGCATCTTGCAACCCTGCAATTACCAGGCAGAGGAGGCTGGGGAGTGGGGGTGGGGGTGCGGGCTGAGAGCTTCAGCTGGTGCTGCCTCTGCCTTTAACCCCCCACCCGCTGCCCCAGAGGGGTGCCTAGGGTGGCTGGTGAGCCCCCAGGCAGACAGGGCACTG
>NW_006433950.1:7573563-7576911 GCF_000325575.1 Pteropus alecto
GACACTAACAGTAAAATCCTATTCTTGCACGTAGGACTGGACAACCCAGTAGCGATCGTCCCTGGTTTACCGATCAGGAAACAAAAGCCTAGAGAGGGCAGGAGCTGCCAGAAGACACACAGCCCCTCAGAAAGCCGCCGGGTCCGGAAGCCAGGCTCGTCTGGAAGGGGCTCACTCCTGGGCATGGATTTCAAGGCAGAGGCCCCCAGGGGCTGCCTGGAGAGTCCGGCTGGGCAAAAAACGACCTTGGCTGGACAGCGAGGGGAGGCCAAGCCTTCAGAGGACAGACTGCAGGGCCCCCCAGCCTCAGGCTGCAGGGGGAGGAGGGGCTGGGTGGGGCAGCGTCTGGCCCAGCCGGTTTTCCAGCCTGTCTGGGCACTGTCAGGAGGCCCAGGCACTGCTGCCCCTGGGCTGCTGTGGCTTTTTTGGAAGATTTCTTAGCTGACCAGCAGACTCAGCTAGGACCAGTCTTATAGGTTTGCGGTAGGGCTGGAGTGGGAGTGGCGAGGTGGGGGTGGTTCTGGCTTTAGCCTCCTACCATCCTTCCCTCCTCCCCTTTCATTTTTCCCTCTCTCCCTTCCATCCATCTACTCATCCATCCATTCATTCATCTGTCTATCCGTCCGTCCGTCCGTCATCCTTCCCCTCCTTTAAGGATGCCCACTAGGCCCAGAGCACTGTGCTGGCTGCTGGAAGGATTTCCTGCCCTCCAGGAGCATCTGGTATGGCGGGAGCAGACAAGTACACAACCCACTAACATTCTAAGAATGAACCAAGTAGGCTGAGCTCTGAAGGACGGGTGGGACTCTGATGGGGGAGGAGCAGTTCTGGGTGGCAGTAAGGGCCTTCGCGTGGCTGGAGCCACAGGGTCTGTGAAGCAGATTTGGGTGGGGCTGCAGAGGGCAGGGGTCGCACCGCATGGGGCGTGGAGGGGCATCACAATCAGGAGGGTGGGTCTGGCCTCAGCCCACCTGACCTGGAATGCTGGCCTGAGCGCTAACCAGCTGTGTGGCCAGCCTTGGGATAGTCACTCGCTCCCTCTGAGCCTCTGGATCCTCGGTGGAAAGTGGGATGGTGGCAGCAGTGCCCGCCTCAGAGCCGGGTGAAGCGGGGACTGGACTAAGCCAGAGAAAAAACACTCACACGCCTCCAGGGGCCAGGCGGCAATATAAATGGAGTGGGTACAGGGTAAGGCTGCAGGGAGTGGTGGGGACTGCGGCTTACTGGGGTGCCTCTGTGCCCCATTCCAGGGAGCACCTCCTCTCAACCCAGCAGCTGTGGCCAGGCGGGACCGTGAGCTTGGGGTGGTCCAAGGTACTGATTTCTCAAGAGAAGGAAACATTTTTTTTTTAATGAGAAAACCCCATTACTAATCTTAGCAATGCATTAAACATAGTTTTTAAAGCATCACGTGAGCCAAAGCCGATGCTTCTGTTGGCAGATGTCACCACCACGACCACTGGGATGAAAGGGAGGTAGCCGCGTCCCAGGCCCAGCCAGCCTCCCAGCCCTGGGCCTGCCCTCCTGAGACTTCGGTTTTCCCTTGTATAATGGAGGTGGGAGGCTGGGCCCTCTCTCTCCACCGACATTCTCAGGAGCGGCCCCGGCCAGAGACAGGGGCTGTCATGGGGCCCCTGCTCGACACTATCTCGCCGGAGGTGCCAGCGAGTCTAGGGGAGCCTGCCGACGGGTCTGCTCTGTGTCTGGGAATGGCAGGTCTGCCTAAGGGCCTGGAGAGGTGGCTCTCGGTGCGGCTGTCAGGGAGGGCTTGGCTCCTGGCTCCCCAGGGGTCAAAGGACAGCACTTTCAGCTTCTTCTAAGCCAACTTCCTGTTTGGGAGAGAAAACAGAAAGACCCCTGGCAGGAGATGGTCTTCCTCCTGCAGCCCCTTGTGGGGAAAGACCCATGGGGTGGGGGGTTCCCATAGCTGGGTCTCCCCTACCTCATCCTCCCTCCCCCACCCCGCGGAGCCCAGGAGGGGACATGGGTCTCCTTGCTGTGACAGCAAACCCCACCTCACCAGCATCGTTAGTGTAGGCGTGGCAAAAGGGCAAATGTTCGGTGCCCATATTTATTACTCCCAGCTGGGCTCCTGGGCCTGCCTTCCCTTCCCTCAGCCCCCAGGGCTCATGGCACCCCCTGGCTTTCCAGCACTGTGGCTTCAGGGGTCCCTCAGAGAGGGCCACAATAAGAAAGTCCTTGAATGCTGCAACCCACCCCTGGCAGGGAACCCCTTTATTAACTAAATTTAACTCTTCTTTGGTGCCAGCCCCTGCTTGCACACCTCCGAACACAGGGAACTCACCACCTTACACACACTAGCACAATTCAGTGCCCCCACTCCTGCAGCAAGCAAGCCCTGGTGCTGGCAGTTAGTTCATCTAAAGGGTCTCGTCTAGGGCAGGAGTCTTGAATGCTACCTTGACTTGCAAAGATTCAAAAATGTATGCTACTGTGTTTTTAATAACCATTTCTATCGGATTTAATATAAACCTGCTGGTTATAGAAGACTTAGAGATTAAGTATCAAAAATAAAATCAAAATTACCTGTTACTTCACTACCAAGAGCAGAGCTAGAGGAAAGATAAAAGGATTTATTTACTGTGCTTACACCTACCTCTGGGTAATGTACTAGTTGCCTGAACTTCACCCCTGTGGCAGAACCCAGCTGGCCAATCCCTCCTCTCCTGGGCATACCTTCAAGTATTTCGATAATAACTAACCTTCACTGAGTCCAGATGGACTCATCTAATTCTCAGGATGGCTCTGTGAGACATCTAGTTTACAGATGGAGAAACTGAGGCTCGGGGAGGGCCAGTAACTTCCCCAGAGTTGCATAGCCAGTAAGGGACAGAGCTGAGATCGGAATCCATCCATCCGCTGCCAGATCTGAAGTCTCCTCTTCTCCAGATGAGACATGCAGCACACTTCCTCCTCCCCCCCCGAGGGGCTAGATTCCAGACCATTCGGCAGCCCAGGTGTCCACGTATTCATTCTTTCTCACCATTTGTTCATTTATGAAGTCACCTGATATTTATGACTCGGGTTTGGTGCCAGGTAGAGGCTGATGCTGGTTCCCACGCCACTCACCCAGATCTGCCGCTCTCAGAACTGCACGCTGAGGACCTCAACTCCGCGGATTACAAAAGATGGGGTTTATTACACTGTACTGTGAACAGCTCCTGCCCAGCCCCCAGGGCTCAGAGGCAGCCTGGGCCGGGGTTCCAACAGCCTCCTCGTGATGTCTTCTTCCTTCTGCATGAAGGTCCTGGGGGGGTGGGGGCCCCTGGACCAGGCCTTGGAGCCATCTTATGTTTATAAAACCAAACAGGTGCAAAGTTCATGGGC
>NW_006433950.1:7576925-7584803 GCF_000325575.1 Pteropus alecto
ATATATATATATATATAAAACATAGGCCGTGGCTTCCCTTCCACAGAGCGTTGATGGGGGGGGCGGGGGACCATCGACACCCACCCTGGGAAAGAAAGAAATTGTCCATGGCAAGGAGCCGGGTCACTCCCAGAGCGAGCACAGGCACCTGCATCAGTTCATCTGGCTGGTCAGCCTGGGCATGCAGGGGGCCTGTGGCTGAGGGCCAGTCCTGCCAGCCCTGGGGGCTCTAGGCCACCTGTATCTGCAGGTCCTCGTCCTCATCCAGGTCGCTGGCTCCATCCCCAGCCTCCTCAGTGCCAAAGCGAGCGCTGCGGATCTTCCCGAAGAGGGGGGCGTTCTGCTGCTGCCTGCGGAGCCTGTGGGGTGGGGTGACGCCAGGGTCAGGGCCAGAGTCTAATCAGCTGGTGCTGACAGCAGCGAAGCCTTCCAGGGACGTCCCCACTGCCGGGCACTGGGTGGGGCCTTTTACATACATCACCTCATCATACATCACCCTCCCAGAAGCCTCTGAAATGACGGAGGTGCTACTGTCACCCCCATTTAACTGAAAAGGAAACCAAAGCACAAAGCAGCCGAGTAATTTGCTCGACGTCCCACGGACAGTAGGGGGTGGGGCTGGGCTTGAACTGTAGTGGGGGGCTCTGGATGGGCGAGAGTGGGCCAGGGGCTTGGAAAGGTGAGCAGCTGCTGGGATTCGAACCCAAGCCAGGCTCCAAAGACTACGGGGAGAGAGTTTGGGGTGGGAGGGCCTGAGTCCCCTACACCCCCAGTATCGGTGAGAAAATGCTATGTGTTACTCCCTCCCCCCATTAAAGTTCCTAAATGTACAGGGCGAACTTGCACCCTGAGAAGAGCCGAGGCGATGCCGGCCCATCCCCCAGCAGAGAGGCGCTTGGCGGCATCTTACTGGAAAGCATGAATTATTAACATGGCAGGGAGGGGCGCGGGCGGGAGCCTCCATTACTGTGCTGTGATTTAGTGCGCTGTCCCCGGAACATTAAAGCACAAAAAGTTGGAGAAGAAAACGAAGCAGAGGTCCTGGCCGGCTGCAGCTGCGCCCTCTCCTACGGAGGCTGGGCAGAGCCCGCCCCTCCATTTGGGAGTTTATGGCTACGGAAGAATGCGGCCGCGATGGCCAGGAAGCCCTGGGGCTAGGTGGCCTTTTATGGGGTGTGTGTGTAGGGTGAGGCAGAGTGGGTAGAGTTGGCCAGACATAGCCTGACTTAGACTCATGCCTGGGCCTTTGCACAACACTGCCAGGGAGATGGGGGTACTGAGGCTCGGCTGGCCATGTCACAGGGCTTTAGGTCTCGCTTCATAGCCTGTACACCTCACAGAAACTCAGCACACAGCAGCACATAGTACGTGCTTAGTAAATAAGGGCTCCGATGGCAGATGGCTGGGAGGAGGAACTATCTGGCCCGACCACCCACCAGCTGTGCGGCCATGGAAGGACTTAGCCTCTTGTGCCTTAGTTTCATCTGCCAGCCCCCCAGAAAAAAATATCTTTCCCTTCCCTCCTCTCATGGGAGCGCTGATTGGTCTTACAGCACAATACGTGACCCATATATAAGCACCCCCCCACACACCCAGGGGTAGTTGCAATGGCAGCGGCGGCAGCAGCTCAGTTATTCAGCGTTTATAATGTGCCAGGTACTTCTGTAAACATGTATCTGCTCAATTAATTCTCACAACCACCAAGAGATAAGAACTGTTATCATCCCTATTTTATAGATGAGGAAACTGACACAGAGAGGGCAAGCAAGTGGCCCAAGACCACACAGCTACAAAGCACAGAGCCAGGATTCCCACCACGTAGGCCGTCTGGCTGCAGAGCCCAGGCTCCCTCTGTTCTGTGAAATAAGAGGGTGCGAGTAAGGGCTTGGCCCAGGAAGAGTGAGCAGGTGCTGATGCCCCCTCAGGTGGGGGGCTTGCGAAATGGGGAGGGAATTGGATTTGATGTTCTCTGACATCTCACGGCCCTAAGGGGAGTCAGGGAGAACGTGCAGTTCACAGGGTGTTGGGATGGGGGAGGCAGGGGAGAGATGCAGAGTGTGCTGGTGGGTCCCCCTGAGTCCCTGAGGTCCTCTCTTACCGAGGCTGATGGGTTCTGGGTGCAGCTGAGGGGTGTGGCCTGCCGCTGGGGCCAGGGATCCTCCAATTCCTGTGATCCCAGCTGGCCTGGGATCACCCCAGCCCAGGGATCCTGGAGGCTGCTTATTCTTCTTATCATGGCTCCCCAGGCCCGGGGGGCCCTCCTCGTTGCCCCCACCTTGGCCCTGACCTCTGTGGCCACCCTTCCTGCTCTCTGGCCACAGGAGACAATTCCAGGTTCCCAGCTGGTCTCGTTTCCTGCACTCCCCTTCCCTGGCTTCCTGGACCTGGCCCTTCCTGCTCAGAGGGACAGGATTCTGGCCGCAGGGCGGCCGGCCCTCTTCCTTTTCTGTCTTCCCCTCTAGCCTGGGCTCCAACCCTGCCAAGGCCGTGGGCTGGAAGTCTCTCTGCCCTGTCTCTGTGCCCTGGCCAGGAATTCTCTCCCCGCTGGAACCCCGGTCCCCCCACCTGGGGTGCGCACTGGGGCCCACCTGGACTGCAGATGCTCCAGCTGCACCTGCAGGTTCTCACTCTGCTCCGTCTGCTCGTCCAGCGACCGCTGCAGCTTACGTGCCTGGTTGTGGGCCTCGTCCAGCTGGGGGGTGAGCAGGGCCAACAGTATGGGGGTCACGTTGGGCTATGGGCCAGCATGGCCTGCCATCTACCTAGGGCCAGCCACTCCCACCACTCCTCTGGGGGAATGTCCTCCCCAGAGAACAGTCTGTCTCCTCTGGGGCCTGGAGCAAGACCCAGCTCCTCCAGGGAAGTATCCCTTAGCTCCTCCCCATGCCCGTTGCCCCTCTGTCTAAAGCTCCCTGTCCTCCAACGCCCCAAGCTACTGATCTATCCATCAACCCACATCCCCGTTTATCCCTATCAATCTGTCCATCTGACCATTCCCCCACGGAAATATCCATCTGCCCATGAGATACCCACTTCCCCGCTCGCCATTCATTAACCTATTCAGCCCCCCATTCACCCTGTCTGTCCACGTGTCCTTCCGCTCTCCCAGACACACCTACCTTCCCATCTACCCATCCTTCTGACCTTCTTCCCCGTCCATTTGTTTTTCTACCCAGTGATGCGGCTGCTGTCTACCCATATTTCCACTGTCTGCTCAGTCATCCACCTTTCCATATATCCCTATACTCATCCATCCCCCCACCCACCCAGCTATCATATACCTGTAGTGACATCGCATCCGTTCATCCTCCCTCCCTCCTTCCCTCTCTCCCTCTCCCATCCGTCTGTCCATCGATTCCCTCATCCATCTGTTCATCCATCCATGGAGTTATCCTTGTCCCTCCATTTAACCACCTACGTATCCACCTGCCCGTCCATCCATGAATCTATTCACCATCCGTCTATCTCATCTGTCCATTTTTCTTCCTACCTTCCTACCCACACACCTACCTACCATCCATCCATTGCCCGCCCGCCTACCACTCTACCCTGGGCACCTCCTGAGACTCAGGCGCTGGGAACCCACCAGGGACCAACACGGGAAGGCCCCACAGCCCCCTCCTACACCAGCCGGGGTCCAAAGGCTGCCCTTTGGGTCCCAGTGGGTGCTCACCTCGTCCTCGGCCTGGGCCAGCTCCTTCTTGAGCTCCTCCACCCGCAGCCGCAGCTTCTTCACCTCTGCCTCGTGTTGCTCCACCCGCCGGTTGGCGTGTGCCAACTCTGCCACCTTCTCCTGGAACTGTTTCTTCAGCTTGCCATGCACATGCTTCAGGTCTGCCAGCTCCTGCAGAGGAGCAGAGATTGGGGGAGGTCTCAGTATCACGGGGCGCCATGCTAAGGAGTCCCAAGGTGTCAGGCAGTCCTAGGGGGTGCTGGTGTCCCTTCTTCCCCAGAAGCTCTTGCCAACTGCTGTCTGAAACACCAGCACTCGAGGTCTGGCTGAGCAGCGGGAGACAAGAGCCATTCAAATGAGGTGAAAAGGCTCAGGGGGCAATGAGGAGAGGCCTGGGTGGGTGGAATCAGTGACTCCATTCTGGACCAGTAACTTTGAGGTGCCTACTGGAAATGACATGGAGATGTCCAGCAGGCTAAACCTGGAGCTGAGTCAGGTTTTCTGGGGGAGGGATGAGGTCTGGAGGCTTTGGTGTATAAGTGGTTTTGAAGGCCTGGGTCTGGGGATGAGCTAAACTGAGATCAGAAGCCACAGTGACTGGGAGGAGGCTGAGCAGCCCGGGGAGGAGACGCCCAGTCCGAGCTCTGTGATTTCGGAGCCTCGGTTTTCACATCTGTCAGACGGGCCCACGCGCTGCCTAAAGGTCTCTTGAATCCGTCCTCTTCGTTCCATCTGGACTGACCTCAGTCCAGGCCTCCGTCACCACCTGCTGCCCCAGGAAACAGCGGAGGTCTCCCCATCGCCTTCCCCACACAGCCAGTGGGCGCTCGGAACCGCAACCTGCTCCCTGCCGAGGTGGCCTCCTCCCACGTCCCCCTTGCACACGCCCCTCCAGCCACGCTGGCCGACTTCTTCCTCCAGAGCTCCATGTCCCTCTCACCATGGGAACTTTATTCACGTTCTTTCCGAATCCTTTCTCCTCATCGGTCTGCTACCAGCTAGTGTCTGCTTTTTCTTGAGACCTCTGCTCAGATGTCACTGCCTCAGGGCAGCCTTCCCAGGACACTGGGCCTAAACCAGGTCCCCTGCGGTTCCCTCTTCCCGCTGGCAGCCACGGAGCTGTGGGTCAGTGTGAGTGTGTGAGGGAGAGAGCAATGTCTGCATCCCCAAGCCATCGGCTCCAGGAGGGCTGGCCACATCATCCTGTCTATTCATTGCTGTGTCCCCAGCACCCAGAACAAGGCCTATAGAGCAGAACTGGTGCTCGATAAATATTTGTTGGATAAATAAAAAGGTGGTTGAGAGGATTAAGCGATATTGGACAAAAAAGCATTGGCACAGGGCCTGGCCCACAGTAGGTGTTCAACAAATGCAGCTACTATAATTACTACAAGGCCTAGCACATAGTAGGTGTTCAATAAATGCAGCTATTTTTACTGAGCCCGGCCCACAGTGGGTGTTCAGGAAGAGCAGCTTCTAAGGTGATCATCACCTCTGTCCTTAGTTGTTACTTCACGGGTCTCTGGGGCCCTGTGGGCTGGAGGTGGACACACAGTAGGCGCTCTGTCCTTGTTAGATTGGGAGGTGGAGCTGCCCCAGCCCTGGCCGCACCACCCACTGCCCCACCTTGTTCTTCTCGAAGAGCGCGGCCTGGCTGGCCCGCAGGTCACAGTCCAGTGCGCTGGCTGTCTGCCGCCGCCGCCGGGCCAAGGCCTCCTCCAGGTCCCCCACCTGCACCCGCAGCTTCTTGTTCTCCCGCTCCAGGCCTAGCTTCTCGGTCTCCAGCCGCTCACGGCGCCCCCACTCAGCAGCGTTCTCTGCCTGCAGCCGCTCCATCTGCAACGGGGCAGGACAGGGTGAGGGCATCAAGGGGAGGATGGTACTGAAGGGCCCGAGCTGGATCCTCCTCCCACCCCACCTCCTCCTCCAGCCATATTTGGCTCCAGGAAGCAGGTCCAGCTGCAGCGGCTATAATTAACCTGGGCTTCTTTCTTGGCACACAAGATGAGAGGGCGTTTTGGTCTTGGTGTGGGAGAGAGGCTGTCCCCTACAGATTGGGGTACCCCCTGTGGCGTGGCTGGTTCCCCCTCAGAGCACAGGCCTGGTTCCTGCCCTCTTTCAAGGGATCAGCTGACAGAGGCAGGGCCCTTGGCCCCCAAGCCTCAGGCCCTCCTGGGTCCCGTCAGCGGCCTCACCTCACCCCTCAGCTCAGCCATCTTCCTGTCCATGCTGGACCGTGCACCCAGCTCGTCCTCCAGGTCTTCGGACATGCGGCCCAGCTCGTCCTGGTGGGCCTCCTTCAGGATGCTGAGCTGCAGGACACAGCCCAGCCCAGTTACGGCGAGGACCACGCGGCTATATCCCAGAACCAGCTCTGAGGGGTGGGTGCTGGTGCAGGAGCGCTCAGCAAGGAGCTTATGCCCAAATGGGCCACCGGGTATCCAGAACTGACCCTGAACCTGACCTCTTGTGTCGCTCCCAACATCTCTCGCTTCCTACCTCATTACCACATAGCCTCCCATTCTACGCTTGGCCTCCCATTAACCCATTTTCCACAAAGGTAGTCTGGAATGAGCTGCTAAAAAAGATAAGTCCAATCATGTCCCCATCCTAGGATCTTACAAAGTCCTTAGTTCACTGTGCTCCAGGCACAGTGGTCCCCTTTCCAGTCCTCAAATATACCAAGTTCCTATCCACCCCAGGGCCATTGCACGTGTGGCTCCCTCTGCCTGGTACACTCTTTTGAGGTATTTTGCAGAGTTGATTCTTCTCATTCTCAGGCCCTGGCCTCTCCTGTCCTTCCTACCTGGAGCAGGTACCTCTTCTACTCTCCATCCCATCCCCAACTGCACTGTGAGAGCTTTTCTCTCTGTCCACCTTTGTACCCCTGAATGGCCTTGGCACAGGACAGCCTTCGGTGTACACTGGCTGAACACATCCAGCGGGTCTGAACCCGGTCTGCATGTGCGTGCGAGGCTGGCTACATCAGAATCACCTGGGATGCTTCTGACATAATGCAGAGTTGACAGCAGGGAAAACCATCAAACCACTGCTCTGTGCAATGACAAGGATGAGCCTTAAATCCATAATACTGGAGGAGAGAAGTCATATACAAGAGAGAATCTTGATAATTATCTGTTAAACTGCACATTCGTATTTTATTCACTTTGCTGCAAATGATTATACTTCACAATTTAAGAAGATTAAAAAGATTCCTGAACCCAAGCATCAAAGATGATGATTCAGGAGCTAAGGGTGGGGTCTGGGGAATCTATATTCTAGGAGATTCCCTAAGACCAGAGTCAGTCACCTCCAGGGCAGTTTCAGGCTCTGAGGTCTGTCTGTGGCCCTCCCACCTTCTGGAAATGCGGAGGTCCAGCCAGCTTTCTCTGGGTGGCTGCGCCCCCTGGTGGCCATGGGGACCTGCACAGGAGGTGGTAAAGGCCATCAAGCCTGACCCCTGCCTGCCCTGAGTCCCCACACTGTGGTGGTGAAGCCGAGTCCCCTCTCCGGCAGCTCGAGTCTCAGTTTCCTCACTTATAAGATGAGAACATCAGGACCCAGCCTCCCCGACTGCCAAGGGGCTTCGGTGAGATCTCACACACACTCAGTGCCCAGTGAGTGCTACATCCAGACTCCTCCCCTTTGTCTTGGTCTACAAAGCTCCCCTTGGGACCTCATCTCTCCTACTACCCTCCATCCACACTTGTCCGTTTTCTGTACACATTGGGCTTGTTCTGACCTCAGGACTTGTGCCTTTGCTGTGCCTTCGCCAAGAACTCTGCCCCCATATCTTCTCCAGGATGGTTTCCTTTACTTCCGTTAGGTCTCGCCTCAAGTGTCGCCTTATCAGACGGGTCTTTCGTAACCCACCACCCCATTGCTCTTACTCCGGTTTGACTCCTTCATAGCTTATGAATTTATGTGTCTCGTTCCTATTGGTCTTCCACCCGCCACCCCCACAAGGGGAGCTTACTGCCTGCCCTGGCACTCAGAGCAGTATGTGGCATATGGCTAGTGCTTGACAATGAATGAATTCCCTTCTTTCTTCCATTCCCACTGCTGAAATTCAGCAGCACAATGCCTCTTCCTCCAGGAAGCCCCCGTGGTTTCCAAGACTCACTTGCTTGAGCATCTCCTGCTTGGTCTTGCTCAGCTCCTCATACTTGATCTTCCACTGGCTGAGCTCCCCCTCCAGCTTCTGT
>NW_006433950.1:7585958-7589828 GCF_000325575.1 Pteropus alecto
GCCCTTTGTACCCTTGGGTTTTGCAGCATGTCCGATCTGTGGCTGGGAATCTGTGGACGTGGAGGGCCAACTGTATGCACTGTTCTATGCCATTTTATATAAGGGGCTGGAGCATCTGTGGATTTTGGTGTCCACTGGGGATCCTGGAACAAATCCTCCATGGATGCCAAGGGACTATCATAGTTAAGTTTTGGGAGAGTCAAAAGTTATGCATGTAACAAAAGTTACGTGGGGGTCGACACCCCTAAACCCTGTGTTGCTCAAGGGTCAACTGTACATACGTTTTATTATAAATTCCTTTCCATTCTACTTTACAGTTCGGCTAGTACACTAGATCAATTTTTGTTTGTTTGTTTAAACAGAAATTTATTGTCTCACAGTTCTGGAGGCTAGAAGTCCAAGATCAAGGGTCAGCAGGGCTGGTTCCACCTAGGGCTGTGAGAATCTGTCCCATGCTCTCCCCTAGCTCCTGGCCATCTTTGGTGTTCCTTGGCTTGTAGAAGCAACAGCCTGATGTCTGTCTTCATGTTCACATGGTATTATGTTGATTTTTTAAAAATTAGGTGCAGCTAGGTTATACTATCTATATGTTTAACTTCTGGATGGAAAAGGGGGAGTTACAAAATATCATTATAATCAGGCTTGTGCCCTATTCAAGGTCAACGGTGACCGACATGTTCTAAATCCACTGGTCAGTGCTCAGTCCTCTGCTTGCTCGACCCACTGATCCCTCCCTCCTCCAGAAATGGTTCCTCCTGGTTTCCCTGCCCCTCACCGGCCGCTTCTCCTATCTCCTTCCCTCGTCCTCTGACTGATCTTCAAACTCAGCCAGCCCAGGGCTCCGTCCACCCTCTGACCTCCTCCCTGTGCACGCTCATCCTGGCTCACGGCTTTCGATATCATCTACTCACTGATAACTCATATTTTTTATCTCTAGCCCAGACCTGTCTCATCAGCTCCAGACCCGTTCGCGTACCCAGCAGCCTCCCTGCTGTCTGAGGCTCAACCTCTCTGCCCCTCCTCCCTCGCTTTTATTTGAACCCACAGCACTCTCTCTCCTCAGATCATAAGCTCCACGAAGGCAGAGATTTCTGGTCTTATTTAGGGCTGTATATAGTCTACTGCCGAGCACAGTGTCTGGCCAACAGCAGGTGCCTAATTTGTATTATCTGAATTAATAAAAAACCTTGCATTGGGTCCTTGGGTCGAGCACCACTGCTCTAAAGTTCCAAGACTTGAGCCCAAAGAGCACCATCCCCCTTCAGCAGGTCTTATATTCTGTGACACTGATTTTCATTCTCTGATTCTGAGGATGCCCTGGCATGGCCTGGCCTGTCCCCCACTCCCCATCCCCCGGCCTCGGGCTCCTGCCTGCCTCCCAGGACTCACTCTCTCTCCTTGAGCAGCACCTTCTGGGACTCATCCAGCCGCAGCCGTAGGGCAGTCAACTTGGACGTATCCTCCTCGATGGTGGCTGTGTCCTCCCAGGGCAGCCGACTCCGTTCCTGGCGGCCTGAGTTGCCCCGTGGGCCCCCGGCCCCCGTGCTGCGCGCCTCCCAGCAGCCCTCGGGCTCCTCTGGTCTGCTCTTCAGCAGGCTCTCCACCAGCTCCAGCTCCTGCAGAGACCAAGGTGGAAGCTGGACCAGTGGCCGCCGAGCCCTCCCCAAGAGCCTTCCTTGTGGCCTCTCCCAGGCCCTGGGGCTGGGATCGGCTTGGTGGGTAACCTTGGGCAAGTCACGCAGTCCTTTGGGTCCCACTTTCCCCTTCGATAGCCTGCCCTCCATCCTAGAAGGGGAGGGACACGGCCTCCTCTGGGCCTCCCTCTTTACCTCCTGGAACCCCACACAGAGTCAGCCAAGATTCCCTGTATCTTGGAAGATTTCCCTGGAAAGGTGGTGAACTCCCGTTGCTGGAAGTATGCAAACATATGGTTGGGATATTGGTATGAATGAATATAGAAGCAAGGATTCCTACAATGGATAAAAACTAGATTCCCTCAAAAGGAATTCCGGCTCTAAGAGCCCATGTTTCAGGTGTAAATACTGAAGCACAAGGAAGATAAGTGACGTGGTAAAAGATGCACAGGAAGGCGGCCCCTGCCAACAGAACCAGCTCCCAGACAAGAAGCAGCGAGGGATTATTAACCCAATGCCAAGCCCCTTCCTCCCGCTCCGCTCTGCCCTCCGGCCTGCCCCTGTCCACCCCCAAGGCCGTGACCACAAACCCCAGACACCCATGGCCTGCGTTCTGCATGACTTGCCCCATAGCCTTTCCAGAAGAGGCTGGGCCAGCCCCTTCCTTGTCTGGTCCTCAGTTTCCCCATGTGGACTTGGACAGTGGCCCTGAGGACTTCCTGAGGAGAGAGATTCTACTGTCTGTGTGGGGGCCTCGGATGCCACCTGGTCCAAAGCCCTGTTTCACAAATGGGGAGACAGGGAGGGAAGGGACTTGTTTTGGGTCCCAGAGCACAGAGTGGCTGGGCAAACTCAGACTGTAACCCCGGGACCCCCACTACTGTACTTGCCACCTCCCAGACTGCGGCTGACAACCAGAATAAGGACAGGACAGGAACAGTGCTCTGTGAGGCTGGCTGACAGGAGCTGTCATCATCTGCCCCAAAGAAAAACAATGAATGCCACCTATGAACACCAGGCAGGGCTGGGGACTAGGGGCCTTCAGCCACCAGGAGGCAGCAGTGCCCACATCTGCCTACAGGTGTGGAGAGGTCAGGGCAGGGAAGGGGAGGGGTAGCTGAGAATCTTAGCTGGAGTCTGGGGATGGAGCTGGGAGCACCCTGAGCCTGGACTCTGGCCCTAGTGACAGGCCTGCTGGTTCAGAGGCAGCTGCTCTCCACATCTACCATTAATGCTCCTGTCATACTGATTGTTACCATGGACTCTGGAGTTCACCTGGGTTCAACTCCCCAGCAACTCCAGTCGCCAGCTGGGAGACACTGGTACTTAACTTCTCTATGCCTCAGCGTCGTCCTCTGTAAATCAAACACCTCCTGGGGTTGCTGTGAAAATGAACTAGGTAATGCACACACAGAGCTTAGCACTCTGCGTAGGCACCCACTGAATGATGGGAGCTGTTCCCAAACTCACCAGGCGCTCGCTGCCTCTGGGCTTTTGCACAGGCTGTTTCTATGCCTGGAATACCTTCCTGCATTTTTCACCACTAATTCCTCTGCATCCTCCTAATCTCAGTTTAATGAGCCCTCTTCCAGAAAAGCTCCTGGGAAGCTTCTCCTCAAAGCCTGGATTAGGAACTTTCTCCGTGCTCCTAGTGCTCTGACAGCTCCACCCCTCCCCCCTCAGGTTTGTTTGATGCTTGCTATAAATGTTTACCTTCCCCCAAACTCAAGCTGAACAAATGGATTCAGCTCTGCTGCTAATGGATGACTTCCAGGCAAGTTCTTAGCTCTCACTCACTCCTGCTCAGAAGGGATGATTCGGTGGTTCCACTGACTACTCAGGTGTGGGCGTAGAGAGACCACCAGAACCCGGGACTCTGCCCTAGGGGTCTCTGGAAGGGAGTAACTTGGGGCTCTAACAAATGGGCAGAGCCCAAATCATGGCAGTAAAACCTCCTTGGGGACCAAGGCCTTATCACTCCCTTTCTGAGCCCCACGGCCCCACCTTCTGTCCAGATCAATCATCCCCTCCAGTTTCTGGACCCAGGCGCTAAGGCCTTGCCCAGCAGCCCCACCTCCTCCACGCACCTGGCTACTCTGGGGCCTCTCGGACCCAACGTCTCGCACAGGCTCCTGCTCCCGCTCCAGTTCATTCTCGGGTCCGTCCGGCGTAGGCTCGACGGCTCCCCGGGCCCCCCGCAGCCGTGCCAGCTCACGGCCCCGCGCCTCGCACTCGC
>NW_006433950.1:7589950-7593927 GCF_000325575.1 Pteropus alecto
CCACTTCTCGCGCCAGTTGGCGGTGCAGTCTGACCACCAGCGCATGGTCTTCTCCATCTGCGCCGCCCGCGCGCGCGCCTCCTCCAGCTCCCGCAGCCGCAGTTCCTCGCGGCTCTCCCAGTCCCCATCAGCCAGCAGCGCGGGCGCGGGCGGTAGTGGCAGCGTGGGGGGTGGCCCGGGAGAGGGCGTGCCGCTGGGCGGCGTGGGCGGCAGCGAGTCAATCGGCCCCATGCGCTCTGGCGAGGGGCTGCCCAGGATGGTCAGAAGGCTGCCCTTGGATAGCTGCGGGGACTCGGCCAGCCGGGGGCTCGGCCCATGGCTCATGGTGTCAGTGGGCTAGTGGATTCTGGGCTTGAGCTCCTGGCGGACTCAGAGGTGGCGCAGAAGGCATGTGGCGGACGCAATACCACTGTGCATGATGGCCACCGCTACTCACTGCTCTCCCGGCCACCAGGTGGGAGACGCCTCGTCGGACCTGTGGGAGAACACACCATTATTCGGCTGTGACCACCACCCATCCATATCCATCCGTATCTATATCCTTAAGATCAGCCATGGGAAGGGCATAACCATCATTGGGAACAGCATGGGCAAAGGCGGGAGGAGAGCAAATTGCTCCAGGAGAGCCACAGTGAGGCCTGAATGGTGAGCAAGGGCCTGCAACGGCTTCCTCACTGGACCCCAGACGACCTGCTTTAGTCCCCTCGCTCTGCAGCAGCAGCGCGGATCTGCTATCCTTGACCTTCAGTCCCATCTGACACACTGAATGACTTATACTACTCCCCCATCTCCACTGCGAACACGGCATGCTTCCATACTGGCCCTACTGCCGGGAGCCTCCTCTGCCTCTTCCTACACTGGGCTAACTCTTCTCAGCCTTCGCATTAATCTGCGATATCACCTCCTCCTAGAAGTCCTCCCAGACCATCTCAGGTAGGTGGTCAGCTCCTGCCCTGTCTCCATCACTACTCTAGCTTTGCTATGCCATATATGCAAGTCCCTGTCTGCTTCCCATCTTCACCCCAGGCTGTGAGTTTGTGGAGGATGAAAGCTGGCTCCTGACCACTGTTTTAGTTTTAGCATATGATAACGATGACATTTGTGGAGGGCCTACTACGGGCCAGGTACCTTGCCTTATGTAAACTATCCACTAGCTCATTTTTTAGTCTCAACAGACTCTAGGGAAATGATTGGCATTTACCAATAATTTGCAGGCGAGGGAGGCTCAGCAAGGTTAAGGCATGGAGCTGACCCAGATACAGTATGAAGGGGCCCAGATGCAAAGACTGGGGAGAGTTTGGTGAATACACGACACACATGCATTGCTATGATGGAAATAAACCACTGTATATTCCACGGTGGGGGTGCGGTGAGGTGTCGTCCCCTACTGTGCCCACCACCGGGTTCTGCTAGTCATGGGCCATAAGTGAGACATATGTCCCTCTCTGTCCCTAACCTGTAGCCCTCTCCCTCCTGGCGGCCTCATTCTGACCTCCCCCAGCAGCCCCTCAGGACAGCCCGACCTCTCCTCCCCACTCAGCTGAGCCTGTCCCATGGACTCTCACACTAGCCCCTAAGGCCCCACCCTGATCTCCATCCCTTCTTTTTCTGAGTGATCACCTGATGCGCTGTCTCAACATTGGCTGGTCCCAACACTACCTGGCTAACCCTCTGTGTCCGCTCTTCACCCTCTTCCAGTCTCTAAGCCCCTCACTCTGGGCAGGTGACCTAATGTCAAAGTTGGCAGGGAAAAGGGAAGCCACCAGAGTGGCACTCCCTCCCTATCCTGCCCTAAGCCCCAAGGTCCCCTCTCCTCTGCTCCTGGGAGGACAGAGGGGCTCTCTCCCTCCTTGGGTCCAAGGTCCCCTTCCAGCTTCTCCCACCCTGCTGAGGCCTTTCCTGGTGCTTTTTCACACAACACCTCTCCTCTTTCAAGGCCATCCAGAGTGCTTCACACTTGCTGTCTCCTCCTCTTCCGCCGCCCTTGCCCTCTCTCAGACCACACCAGCCTGGCTTTCAGCCTCGCTGCCCACCCACTGGGCAAGCCTCAGCCTCGCCCGTGGGCCCTCACTAGCTCTGGGCGCCAGCCAACCTCTACTTGCTTGCAGCCCTCTCTTCCAGGATGTTCTCTGGGTTCTCCACCTACTCTCAGGCTGCTCCCCACTGGCCTCCCTGCGGGCAACCTGGACTCGTCCCTTGAGTGCTGGTGTCATCTAACCCCAGGCTTCCTTCTCTCTCGCTGGCCCCACCTGAGCCAACGTGCTATGGCCTCAGTAACCCCGGATCTCTCTCTCTCCAGCCCAGGCTGCCCTCCAGAGCCCCCCACACCTCTGCCGGGAAGTCCCTCAGACTACTCGAACTCTCCGTCTCCATTCCGCCCACGACCGGCTCCTCCTCCGGATGTCCCCTCTGGGGAGAAGAGCACTTCCTCACTCTTCATGCTGTGCGGGACATTCTGGAATCTGCTTTCTCCTGCCTCCACCTGCCCCCTCCAAGTCCTGTCAATCTGTCTGCCACATGTCACATGGACCTATCCACCTCCTTCCTGCTCAGCCACTCACCTGTCAAGGCCACCGCTATCACCTCCACCTGGGCGACAGCAGCCAGTGCCCGACCTGCCCCTCTCCCCCACCACTTTTGCCTTCTTCGAATCCATTCTTAGCAGCAGCAGCCAGATTGAGTTTGTAAAAATGAAAACCCGATGATGCCCATGGCCACACACTTTGTCATTACCAACAGTTGTGACCCCTCTTCAATGTAAAGCTCACTCTCTCTAGGGTTCCAACTCCAAAAATTCTTCGATTCCCAAAGGAGCTGCAGCCCAGGATCCCACCACCTGTTCACGGTCACCACCAACTCATCCCCTCCCCCAGCTCACACTCCATGGTCCTCCTCTAGCCCTCACAAGCGCCCTCGGGCCCCAGCTCCCTCTCCTGTTCCTGTCTTTCCAGGCAGCACCCAATCCTGGTCACCCCCACCGCTCCGCCTGCTCTCCCCTTCACCTGTATAACCCGCATCGCAGGGTTCACACCACCGGGTGGACCAGTGTCATTTTACATTCATGACCATTAGTGTCACGTTCCTCAGTGCTGCTCAGCAATCCTACATTTCCCTAATCCGTCTGTTTCTTTATTCACCAGGCACCAGCTCTGTCACCAACCTCGTGTAAGCCACTGTCCCTTTCTGGGCCCCATTTCCCCACCTGCAGCATGGGGGTGAGGCTAAGGAGACCAGTTGTTCTTGATGAAGGGTCCTCCAGATTCACCTGCACACTTGCTTTCAAGGCAGTTCCTGGGCCCCGCCCCCTAGAGAGTCGAGTTCAGTGTGGGTCTGGGAATTGTATTTTGATAGTCCAAGTTTGGGATGTCTGGGTATTTGGTGATGCCCTGTCATCACCCACAGTTCAATATACACAAACATGTATGTCTCAACCCCAACAACACTTGCATAAAGTTATGTACCCACAATCATATACAGCTAAGTTCCAGTCCCTGGCACACCACTGACTCCCCAAGGGATCCCTGGCAGGCTGAATACCCTCTCTGTGACTCAGTCTCTTCCATCTGTGCAATGAGCCTTGATCCCATGTGCATTCACAGTCATCTGTGCACACCCAGGCACACCTGCTGACACACACGCCATCCTGTACACATAAACACAGACACAAAGAGACACAGGCAGATACATGCATACTCAGAGACAGACCCATATGCACACACAACTATACAGATGCAGAGATGCTCACCTGTAGAGTCCCACACACACCTGAAGATATACTTATGCTAAATATAGATGGATACACAGACATGCAAAGATACTCATCGCTAAGACAAGCAGATGCACACACACACACACACACACACACACACACACGCATATCGACAATTACTCCTCCTCTCCCCATTTTCCTGGCCCAGCTCCCCATGGAGAAGCTCTTGGAAAAGAAGAACAATGTGAGAGCCTGTGGGGGAAGGGAA
>NW_006433950.1:7594177-7597569 GCF_000325575.1 Pteropus alecto
CTTCCAGGTGCCCACGTTAAAGACGGGGGGGGCTCAGACTCAGCTCCTGTTCCCCTTCTCAGCAGCCCAGCCAGGCCCTTCCTGGCGGCTGGGGAAGGCAGAAGGAGAGCAGTGGGGATACAGGCTCTGAACAGCTGTCCTGCTTTTCCTCCAGCAGGCCCAGAGGCCCCTGACACACACACACACACACACACACGAAGGAGTGAGGGTCCCAAGGTTGGTTTTTTGGAAAAGCGCATCCCCCAGCACACCAGGAACCTTGCACACCCACGTAGACTTAGCCAGACCCTGCCAAGCAATGCACGCCTCCCCTTACCCCCACCCCACCCTCCTCACATACCAGCCTTGGGGACACACACTCACACACAGCTTTGGTAATACACACACTCACCAAGGGGCAGATGCAATACAGAGGCCCAGTTTGCAGTTATAGAGACAGGCTGTAGCTGCCCTGCCCTGCTGGCCCCTTACCCACCGGACTCAGTTCCTTCTTCCCACAGGGTATGTCAGTATATGTGCAGGGTGACCCCTTGATCCCTCAAAGTGTCACCACCCCCCCCAAAGAGCAGGTCCAGGAAGGACCAGCCACCACGGGCCCCAGGGAGCCTTCCTTACCCCACCCTCCTGTCCCCTGCCTCCCACCAGCCAGACAGGTCTATTCCTGCTCTAACCCTAAGGGTTTCTGTTCATGCTGCCCCCCAGCTCGCAACGCCCCCTTCAGGCTCTGAAACCCCTGTTCATCCAGGAAATGCCTTGATCTCCCCAGCCCCACCCCTGACCTAGGCAGCACGGCCCCACCAACTCCCACAGCCAGGTCTGACCAGTTGCCCTCTTTCCTTGCCACACAGGCTTCTGCCCACCCAGACGGGACACTTGTGCCACCCACAGCTTCAAGGACAGGCCCTGCTGCACAGAGGATTTGGTAGGATGGAGAGCAGAGACTAAACTGTAACCTGCCCCCCTTAGCTTGGGAGCAGGGCTGAGTGGGACTCAGAGCTCCTGAACCCCAGCCCCAAAGCCATCCTCACTGCTCCAGGCAGTTTCTGTCCCACTCTAGGACAGAAACAAGAATGTTTTGATACGATACTCGCCTCAGGCTAGGCCCTCATCAGCCTTGTCCACAGAAAAGTGACCAGTGGTTCCTGCTGCTTACGGACCTGTCTGGAATGTTTCTCCCTTCTTTCTCCAACAGCAAACTCTTACGCATCCTTCAAGACCCCCTTTCAGTTTCCCCTCCTCTGGGAAGCCTTCCCTGACCTGGTACACAGACGATGTTAGTGCTCCCAAAGCAACAGCACTTCCCTGTTCTTCAGTGACTACACTGTGAAGTCCATGAGAGCATCCTGGCTGTCAGCACAGGGCCCAGCATACAGCAGATGCTGCATAAATGCTTCCTAGGCTGGTGGATGGAAGATAGACAGTTGGGGGTCCCTCTGTGACCAGGAAGGGTTGAAGCCATCCTAAGATCGGGAGTTACTTCGTAGCCAGGCTCTGAGACAGGTAGGTTTCTGAGCCTGTCTGTGGCCAGAGTCAGAGTCAGAGGTCATCTCGTGGCCAGGTCAAGGGTCAGACCTCTTACCTGAGGAAGCGTAGCTGGTCCACAGGAGGACTACTTTGGGTTTTGTCCTTAGCATGTTTAGATGACTTTCAATATCCGATGAGAGAAATGAGCAATGCTGAGGCCTGGATGGGGGCCAGCCGAAGGGATGGGGGTGTACTGGGTGGCCCAACGCCTCCCTCCAGCTCAGAAACCCCCTATGTCCTTCCAGAACCTTTCAGGTGGGGCTCTGGGGCTGGTCCATGGCCACAGGCCTGGCTGTGGGGAGGGAGCAGAGCCCAGCAGGAAACCGCAGAGCATAGCCTGATTGGATAAGTGCAGGGTCCAAGGCTGGTCAGCCCACAAACTGCGGGCACCTGTCTCTCTGACCTGCTGCCTGGGCTCCAGCCACTGGACCTCCAGGAGAGGGCTGAGAGGAGAAAGGGAAGCAAGACGAGCCTGCAGGCTGTACCTGAGCTCTGGGGTAGGCACCCCTGACCTGTTCCAGGTACCAGCTCTCAGACGGAGAAGCCACAAAGATAGCCTGAGTCACTCCTTTCTTTACAAATGGCCCAAATGAGGCCCAGAGGAGCAATTACTTGCCCATATCCACAGAGAGGACCAGCAGCAAACTGGGGGAGGGGTAGGCTGGAGGTGGGGGGCGCTGGACTGCTGGGATTGGATGCTTCCCCTCCTGGGTCATGTCTACCTCAGAACACCTACACGGTGGGGTCCTCCCATATCAGGCCACGTGGCCAAGCATAGCTGGTACCGGAGAGGGAAGGAGCCCTTCGTGGGGGCCGACCCCAGCCCCAGGACTCTCAGCAACTCCGAGTCCCAGCTCTGCCGGTGATAAGCTGTATGACACCTGCAAGTCCCTGCCCTCTCTGGGCCTGTTTTCTTACCTGACGGCGGGGATAGGCACTAACAAGATTCTTAAAAGCTCTGCCCAACAAGTGGCCAGACCTCGTGCTAACCGGAACCAACCCAACCCCACAGCCCTGGACAACTCCCACTTAAGATAGAGAAGCTGGAGCCCCCGGTGGGGAGCAGGCTTGTCAGCGAACACTCCTTTGGCACCCTCAGAACGGCGGGACAACTGAGGCCCACTCCTTTCTCCTCGCACTGAACCGTTGCTCCACCTGCCCCAACTCCTTCCAGGAATTCATTTTCTGCCCTCCCAAGACCTGAGTCGCTTTAGTCCCCACCACCTCGCCCCCTCCTCAGCCTCCAGGTCTAGCGAACCGCCCCGCGTGCCCCAGTGGCTGGCGGAGGGTGACGGGGGCTCCGGGCCCCGCTCAGAGCTGTCCCGCCCACCCCACCGCGCGGTCCCCATTGGCAGCTTCGACGGCCTGGGGCGGTGGCGCCGTGCTCTGATTGGCCCGCGCCGCCCGTCCATCCCGCACTCGCCATGGTGACTACGTTGGGTCCCCCGGGAGAGTTCCAAATTCCGCCCCCGCCCGCCGCCCCCCTCGGGTCCGGCCCCGGCCCGCCGAGGCATTCCGAGGGCTCCCCTGTTGCCCCTCCAAACCCCCACAGCCCTTCCGCAGCCGAGGCCTACGGGCCAAGGAGGTGGGGGAGCCCGGGGAGGGGGCTAGGAAGTTCTGCTCTGAGTTTAGGGGTTGCTGCGGACGCGGGAGCCCCCGTTACTCCCCTCTCCTCCAGCACGTCCCCATCTTAACCTATTTCCTCCCGCCGAAGGCTAACGGCCTGGAGGGAGTTCCTGGGACGCGGTGGCTTTCCACCCCCTGCACTGCCGCCCCCGCTCACCTCGGCCGGGGACCCGCGGGCTCCGGACGTCCGACCCGCCGCGGCTGGGCGGAGCGGGCACCGGGCTGGCTGCAGCCGCCGCCGG
>NW_006433950.1:7597633-7608315 GCF_000325575.1 Pteropus alecto
CGGGGGCGGTGGGGCCTTGGGCAAGCTGCGGCCGGGCTGTGACCCTCCGAGATGCTGGCGTGGGGGCGCCCGCCTAACTTTGGGGCCAGGGGCGCGGGCCGGGACGGCGGACTCAGCTACAGAGCCGGTGGGACCCCGACAGAAACTCCACCTCCGCATGGGGCCGAGGGTGGGGTGACGGAAGGCAGAGTCTGGGGGCCCGGCGGGGCCCAGCTTTCCCGCCTCGGGTTTCCCGAGCGCCAACGACATACTAGGCACTCCGCAGCAGACGTGGGCACCGCCTGTCCCGGGCTCAGCGCGTGGAGCGTGCGTACTTTTGTTAACTGCTTTCTGCTTAGTGTCAGCTCTGCCACCGAGTGGACGTGGCGCAGCAAGTCTCTGCCCCTCACCGGGCCTCAGTTTCCCGTTTGTACAACGAAAGGGTTAACCAAAGTAACCTCATGCGTGTTAAGAAACGCAGTGGGCACTTGGCACGCCCGGAGGAGATGGTCTCCATGTACAGTGTTGCTTCCTGCCCCCTGCAGGGCCGGAGCCCATTGCCGGATGGGTGGTCCAGGGACGTTTATGGTAATGCTCCCCTATGTGTGCCCAGACGCTGTGGGGCTTCCTCCCTTGGGAATAGGGTGTCTGCGGTTTTGGCGGGAGGGGGTGGAACAGACTCTGGGAGGGCCTCTTACCACATCCTGTACCTTGGAAGGCAGACTGAAGTGGATCTATCTACAAAGAGGACCAAAAATTTACAGAGGTAGTGAAGGAAACCTTGCTGGATTGGGACTTTACCTCGAAGAACAAACTGTAAACGATGAAGCTACATTAGTTTTAACTCACGATTAATAATATTTAGATTATGATGGTAACCATGCACGCATTAGAATAATCAAAGAATCGACTCTGCGACATGAGGGTCATTTTTGCAAAAACATTTGATGGTTTCAAACTCAACCGTCATTCTGAATCCTTTGATGGTCACATAGTCCTCTCTCTGGAAGGTCTCAGCCATTCACTTCTCTTACAGAAGTTCTCTGTGGTCTGCCGCTGCTCCGTGGTGTTACTTTCTATAGTGTTACTTCCATCAACGTCATGAAATCCCACACTTTTTGCAAGATTTGCAGCTTCACTTGCCTTCATTTGCTTTGTATTTGCATGATTAAATGTTGATAGCACCTGGCAGTCAGCTAGAAACTGATTTGGGTGGGGATATGTGGTGTTCGAGAGGGAACTAATCTGTAGATGTTGCAGGGCCTGGCCTGGCTTTCTGTGCACTTTGGACTTGTGAGATTCAAATGTGGAAAACCCAGAGGACCAGGATGTCCCCATGTTAAAGCTGAGGGAATGAATGCTCAGGGAGGCTGTTGGCTCAGACATACCCAAAGTCCCACAGTCACTAGGGGCAGCGGTGTACCAAGAGCCCAGAGTTAGAGTTTTCAGAGGTGGGATAGGCATGCTGGAGGTGGAGGAGGCTGAGTTGATGGTGAACCTAAAGTCAGTTGTGTCCTCTCGCTTAAAAGAGGATTCAGAAATACTGTCCTAGGAGTGTCTCTGGCAGGGGTGAGGTGGGAGAGCCACCCGCTCTTGGAACTAAGCCGGGTGCTGACCGTAGGCTTGGGGCAGTTCACATGAATTATCTGTTTTAATACCAGCTCTGTGAGGTGGGTGTTGTTAACACCATCTCATAGTGAGAAAGTGAAAATCTGAAGTCCAGTGACGGGCCCTGGGTTTTACAGCTGGGAGGGCTCAGAGCCCAGATCTGACTCTCAATTTTACCACTGTCGCTGCTGTCCCTGAAAGCACACCTCCACGCAGCCCTCTGGATGCAGTGCTGATCTGGCGTCAGCCTCCCAGTGGCCCCCAAGGGGTTTCCCTCCCCATCTCTGCACAGTAGCTGTTTGATTGAGACTGTGTCAGTATTTCCTACATTTCAGCAGTTCTCTGTCCTATATCTCTGCCACCACTTTTTGCCATCGACACACAGCAATTGCGCCATTGTTTACCTAGTGTTTTTCTTTAAATCATTTCACTTTTTAGAACGTGCATGTATTTTAAGAATAGGAAATCTGTATCAGTTGGCATAAATAGAAGAAAATCATAAAAATAAATATGCAAACAAACATCTAGCTAGAAACTTTTTGTTATAAAGGGACACAATATGTACACACATGTTCATGGCAGCGTCATTTACAATTGTCAAAAGGTAGAAGGAACTCAAGAGTCTGTTGGTGGACAAATGGTTAAACAGAATGTGGTCTTTACAATCTCAGGCATATTATTCAGCCTTAAAAAAAGAAGGAAATTCTGATACACGCTGCAGCATGCATGAACCTTGAAGACATTATAAAAAGTGAAATGAGCCAGTCACAAAGGACAAACACTGTATGATTCCACTTACACGAGGTACCGAGAGTAGTCGAATCCAGACAGAAAGCGGAATGGTGGTTTCTGGGGATTGGAGGAGAGGAAATGGGGAGTTAGCGTTTAATGGAGTTTCGGTTTGGGAATATGGAAAAATTCTGGAGATGGATGGTGGTGACGGTTGCATAGCAATGTCAATACACTTAATCCCACTGAACCGTACACTTAAAAATAGTTTAAATGGTAAACTTCATGTTATGCATATTTTGCCACAATAAAAAACATTAAAAAGAATATCTTTCTATGTCTAATAAATTTTGAGGAATTAAAAAAAAGAACATAAGGCAGTGGTAGAGAGGGGTTAGAGACAATTGAGCTCTAAACGTAGGCTTCTCCTGTATGTAAGCAGGCTTGAGGAAAGTAAATGACTTTTTCAATGTGTGACTCTGTTTACCTAATGTCCTGTGTGTGTGTGGGGGGGTCCCACTTACTCTCTTGCAGATCACTGGTGTGAGTAGCTCCTATGTGTGGCTCTCCCAGGGTGGAAAGTCGGGGGTGGCTTGCTCTGTTCTCTGCTGGTTGGGACTGAACAAGGGACTGGCATGCTTCATAAAGCCCAAGCATCTGGAATGTTTTATAGGGGAGATGGAGGCAGGGAAGGCTTCCCAGAGGAGGCAGGAGCCCTGAGGGATGGAGAGGAGCTAGAGTGCCGCCCAAGTTCAAGTGTGTATCACAGCTGGACAGAACCAGGAGGTGGGCCCGCACATCCAGAACCGGGTGCAATTAGAAGTTTGATGGGGCTAGACCGTGAAGGCAGTAGGGAGCCACTGCTGACGTTTGAGCTGGGAAGGGTCTTGGCACAGAGTTCTAGGATCTGGAGCGCAGGCCTAGGTAACCAGCAACCCAACTGAGGTGGGATCCCAGTGAAGCTTGCACAGATCCAGGATGGAAAATCGAGGAGCTTCCGGGTGAGCAGGTCCTCTTTTCTGGCCCTGAGAGGAGCTGTCTGGGCTCACTCACAGCCTGGGAGGAGGGCTGCTGGTGTTGCAACCCTAGAGGTGGCTAGGAGACCTCAGGAAGGAAGCGCCTAGGGGTCAAGGTCTGGGTGGTAGTTCCAGAAAATCAAGTGCAGAGAAGGGCAAGGACTTACTCAAGTCTCCCAGCGGAAATGTGGTCGAGGTGTCTGGACACAGGTGCACAGGGGCCGCTGCAAAGCCTTCGCACTGCGTGTGTGTGGACTGAGTTTCCGGAAATCTCCTTGCCCTCCAAGGATCAGCTCCCCTCCCCTTTCCCACAGAGGCCACCTCAGCTTCTTGCGGGCTGTACTTGGACTGATGCTGGAAGTTCCCTGGGGTGGGAGCGGAAAAGAGAACCATGTTGAGACCCACCTCCTTTCTTTTTTGTGGCTGTACCTTCACCCCACCCCCGAGGGTAAGAGATCACTTTTCTGAGTCAGAATTTTCCCAGGGAGTCTGGATGGGGCCCAGACAAAAGAGAGCATCCTGTCTCCCCACCAACACACACAGACACCTCTTTAGTGTTCTGTGGATGTCGCGGCTGGTGTAGCACAGGTTTATCCAGACCCCTGGTTCCAGGAGCAGCTGTCTGGCCTTCCAGGCCCACTGCTTTGGCCACATTTTCTGAGCTTTGCCCCAGTGAGTCCCTTCTTCAGAAGGCTCTGCCACTGGGTAACTCTGGGCCCAGCCCTTGTCCCCTCCAGGCCTCAGGCTCCCCATCCATGAAACATCAGGGCTTGATGCAGCACTTCCGGTGACTGCAGCATTGCCCTTTATAAGCCCCTCCATACCCCACGAGGTGGTGCTGTCATTATCTTCATTTTACAGAGGGGAAGCAGGTTCCAGTTTCAGTCACTTGCCCAGAGTCACCCAGCCCATTCATAATGGTGGGCCTGGTATTTGAACCCGGCCAGCCTGACCCAGGCCTCGCTCAAAGTTCTTGCCATCATCAATCTCCTTGATCGTCAGGTCAGGCAGGGATCATTCTCCCTTTCCTACAGATGGGGAAACTGAGGCCCAGAGAGGCGACATGTCTTGCTCAAGGGTGCAGAACCAAGGTGGGTCTTGAACCCACGCGGGCCAGCCCTCCTCGCTCTCGTCGCTGACACCGAGCACCTCTGACTGCTCCTGGCCCCGCGCATCGGGATCAAGGGGTGAGCTGGGTGCGGCCGTCAGCTCGGAGGAAGCAAGAAGCCTGCTGTAGGTCAAAGAAGAAGCGAAGCGAAAGTGTGGCGTGCAGGCATGCGGTGAAGAGAACAGAGAGAAGTGGGGGGGTGCGTGGGCGAGGGGCGAACGGAGCAGAGAGGCTGAGGCCGCGCGGACGTTCCCGACTTCCCCTTCCTCCTGCAGACGGCAGCAGACAGCGCGGCAGGACGGCGAGAGACAGCAGCAGCTGCACAGGTCAGCCCCTCCGGGCCTCTCCATCCCCACCCCCCCAGTTCTCTGTCGTCCTCCCCAAGTTCCCCAGCAGGCACTGGACATGCCTCTGCCCAGGCGGGTGCAGGGTGGGGGACAGAGAGCTGGGGACCCACCTTCATTCCCTTCACCAGTTTCTAGGTTCCTGGTGGCAACTTCAAATCTTGGGGAATGTAGAGATCTATGTTTTTGGGAAAAGGCAGTTCAAATTAAGGGACGGTTAGGTGCAGGGTTCAAATCTTAGCTCCCATGTGGCCTGGGGCTAAATCATTGGACCTTTTTTTTTTTTTTTTTGGACCTCAGTTTCTTCATCTGTAAAAAGCGGCTAGTCCAGCAACTTGCACCACAGGTGACAGAGATGAGACCTGGTACGGAGTTTGTACCGGGCAGATTGGCACGGGTGCAGTTCCTCTCAGAGTGACCTGGACTGGTGCCTGGCGATAGTGTGTCTCAGGGGAGTGGCTCTGGTGCTGGTTTGCTCTCAGATGCCTTGTTGGGCTTTGCAGCGGCCTCCCTTTCCTGACCTGAGAAATGGGCTAAGAGTGGCACCTGTCAGGGTTTTCCTACAGGAACCACAGCGTCGGTCCTCACCCAGGCCTGGGCTGGCCAGAGACGGGGCTCCAGCCTGCTTTTGGCAGGACCAGCTCTGTGGAAGGGGCAGGTGGGGCCACATACAGGCCCTCGTGCCGCTGGGGAGAGGGCGGGCTTCGGGGTGCATGGTCAGCTCCGGGAGGAAGGCAGGGGTTCCTAAATCTGGAGCCCAGAGGTATTTCTGGCCTGGGACTTCGAGTTGAGCCATGATTACTGGGCATGTGGGTCACGAAAATGGTTGTTTGAGTTTCTCTCCCTGGGAAATAGGTCTCTGTGGACTCATTTCACAGATGAGAAAACCTGAAGCACAGAGAGGTCAAGTTGCTTGCCTAGTATCACAGCCCAGGCATTGAACACCGGGAGCGGTGATCACATCTGCAGCTTCCAAAAGCTCTATTCTGCGTTCCAAACATCTCCTTATCTCTCTGTTGGCTTAGATAAGGTCTTACTTGTCCACACAGCTGCCCAGCCACCTTCGGGAGGCTGCCTTGCAGACCAGAGAGCGTCTGACTTGGAGTATGAAGCCCTGGGCGTGAGTCCCGGCTTAGAACTCCAGGCACACTCCTACATAGTACTCAGTTTCCCCTGGCTCAACTGGAACCATTTTGGAAGTCAAGTCAGGGAATCCTGTTTCCCAAGGGCTCTACATAACGAATTTCAGGGTGATGGGTGATGAGATGGCCAAGGGGATGGGGGAAGGATGGGTGGTGGCCTCTCGAGGGATGGGGACAGGGATGTTGGAGGCTGCAAGCAGAAGTGAAGATGGTGATTTGCTCCTGGGGAAGGGGGTGGAAAACCACAGCTTCTATTTGGAGTGCCTGGAGAGGTGTCACTTCTGCTTCGTCCCTCTGTTTCTGTCTGGCACCTGGCTTTAGGGTCCAGACCCTGGAGTTCAAATCCGCATGACCGCCCGGGCCTCAGCTGCCCCATTCGCACTGTGAGAGGGTAGACAAGATGTCCCAAGGTCTTTTCTGCACTATCAGATCCTCAGTTTTCTCACCTGAAACATTTCAAATGGTTTCATTCGATAACTTTCTTTCAAACCTTTTCCCTCATCTCCTCTCTGAGGTTCTGAGAGGGTAGGTGAATTGCCCAAGGTAATGCAGCCAAATAAATAACGTAGTCAAATAAATAAGAACCCAGTGTACTCCATGGCTCCAAAGTCTCTATTCTCTTTTAAAATAAATGCATATGTTAATAAATAGTGTCAAGACAAATGGGTGACCACCAGAAAAAAAATTCAACCCTTATCTCACAGCGTCCCCCAGGATCAATGCAAACTGGATTGGAGATTCCAACATAAAAAATGAAACCTGAAAAGTACTGGAAGAAACTTAGGAGGATTCCTGCATAATGTTGGAGCGGGGAAGGCCTTTCTAGCTATGACTCAGAATCCAGAAGCCAAAAGAGAAAAATCCTGGTGATTTTTATTACATAAAAATTATATATACTTCCACATGGCCAAAAGACCATCTGTAATGTCAAAAGGCAAATGACAAACTAGGAAAAATATTTGCAACTCAAATAACAGACGAAAAGCTAATTTTCTTATTAGGTAGAGTGTTTCTGGGAGTTGATAGTGGAAAGTCTAACCCAGTAAAAAAACGGGGGGCAGATGACGAACTTGAACATGTGGGAAATGATGCAAACGCAGCTGCACTGTTTATAAGAGCAGAAGATTGGAACCAACACAAAGGACTCTGGACAGAGGACTGGTTAGATGAATTATGGTTTATCCCTCCGACATTAGACTATGCAGCTGTTAAAAACAGTGGAAGCTCTAGGTACTGTTATGGAAAGCTCTCTAGGATGTATTTTCAAGGGAAGAAAGCAAAGTGCAGAGCAGCATGTGGAATATGCTGCTTTAAAAAAATAATAAAATGGGGGAAATCGTACTTGCTTATATCCATATTGAAGAAATTCAGGAAGATCCATAACACGCTAATAGTAGTGGTTACCTGGGGGTGACTGACTGGGGACCCAGTGGTTGGGTGACACAGGAGGCACAAATACTTAGCGTTTTATATCTTTTTATTTTTATTTATTGTTTATATTTGAAAGATATAAATCTCAAAACTATCTGAAGAGTAAATAAAAATTGAGATGTGTATAACGTATGTGGTATCACTGGAAAGTACAGACCAGCAAAACAGACGGGCCCATAGTCTCACTCCCAGAAGTGACCACTGCTTATGCCTCGATGTGTATATCTGAGATTTTGCATATATAAGAATGTGATTTTTCAAATAAGCATTGGATTACATTGTTCTGCAACATGCTTTTTGTTTTTCGAAGCAATATGTCATTATTATTTTTTCCATAATGATAAATAGTCATTTGGAGCATAAAAAAAATCCTAAGCATTAAAAATTTTGTTTTTCTGTTGTGAAAGTAATTCATGTTTGTTGTAGAAAACTCAAACAATACAGAAAACATAAAATGAAAGTTAAAAAAAAAAAACCTCTTCCCCTCAAAACATTAATATTTTGGTGACTAGATATCCTCATTGGCTTAAACATGCATATAAACATAATTAATTTTTAATAGTGAAATGGCTACTTACTGTATTGTAACTTTTAATTTGGAAAAAAATGATAAATTCGCAGGAGGTTGCAAAAAAAGCAGTAGTATAGAAAGGTTTTATATATGCTTTACCCAATTTTCTCCAGTGTTAATATCTTGCGTACCACAATATCAAAACCAGACTATTGACTTTGGTGCAATATACAAACTTTGGTCAGATTTCATCAGTTTTGTACAAACTCATGTGTGTGTGTATGTGTTTGTGTGTGCGTGTGTGTAGTAGTAGTAGTTCTGTGAAATTTTATAGCGTGTAATTCTTGTAACCAAAACCACGATCAAGATACAGAATCGTTTCATCACAGCCCGGTTTCCTCGTGCTGCGTCTTTGCACACACACACCCTTCCTTCCTAACCCTCGGCGACTACTAACCTGTTCTCCCTCTCTATAATTTTGTTATTTCAAGAATGTTATTTAAATTGAATCAAACAGTATGCAAATTCTGAGATTGGCTTTTTTTTGGAGGGGGGAGGGGGCGTCAGCATAATTCCCTGGAGACCTATCCAAGTTGTGTGTATCAAGTTTTTAAAAATTGCTGACTTGTATTTCATGGTGTGGATGTACCCTGGTTTGTTTAGCCATTCACCCACTGAATGGACATTGAGATCATTTCCGGTTTCGGGCTATTGTGAACAAAGCTTCCACTAGGCAGGTGTTTGTGTAAACGTGAGTTTTTATTTCTTTGGGATGAATGCCCAAAAGTGTGATGGCTGGGTCATATGTAGGTGCATGTTTAGTTTTATAAGAAGCTGCCAAACTGTTTTCCAAAACGGCGTTGAACTGTAATTTATTTAATTATTCCTCTATTGATAGACATTTACATAGTTTTTAATTTTTCTTTATGATTGACAATGGTATTACAAATATCTTTCTATGTATGTATATTCCTGGCTTGCCTTATTATTTCCATAGGATAAATTCATAAAAATAGGTTTCCTGAGTATGAGGATATTTAAAATGAAAAGTTTGTACGTATTGCCACCCAATTCCGTTGGAAAGATTAGACACTTTATGTACTCACAGGGAGTGTAGTGTGCCTGTCTTTCAGTGGGTGCTGTCATATTTCAGATCTTTGCAAACCCAGTGGTAAAAAAATTCAATCCATGCTCTTAATTAATTCTCTCTGCTGCCACCATCATAAGTATACAGCCATGTATACATGTGTATCACAATCAAGATATAGAATGTTTCTATCATCTAGAAAAGTTGCCTTGTGCCCTTTTGTAGTCAATAGCTTCTCCCCAGTAGCTTTCTCCCCTGGCAGAAATCTGTTTTCTAGCATTATGGTTGACTTTTCTGAAGGATCATAGAAGTGAAAATATATGGTTCTTTGTGTCTGGGTTCTTTCACTTAGCATAATGATTTTGAGGTTCATTCATGTGTTGCCTATATCAGAGGCTCATTCTTTTTTTATTACTGAATCGTATTCCACTGAATGGATATATCAAGGTTTGCCTTTTACCATCTGATGGATATGTGTATTGTTTCCAAGTTTTGGCTATTATGAATAAAGCTACTATGAGCATTTGCACGTAGGTTTTTGTGTGGATGGATGTTTTCATTTTTCTTCAGAAAATATGTAGAAGTGGAATTGCTGGTTGTATGGTTAGTGTATCTTGAACTTTATAAGAAACTGCCAAACTGTTTTCAAAGTGGCTGTCCCATTTTGCGTTGCCTCCAGCAACGGATGAGAGTTCCAGCTATTCTATATCCTTCGTAACACTTGGTATTATCAGTCATTTTAATTTTAGCCATTCTAGAAGGTGTCTACTGATATCTCATCGTGGTTTTTATTTGCATTTCTTTAATGACTAATGATGTTGAGCATATTTTCACGTACATATTTGTCATCTATATATCTTTTTGGTGTAGTGACTATTCAAATCTTTTCCCGTTTTTGGTTGCTTGTCTTCTTATTTAGTTGTAAAAGTTCTTAATATAGTCCAGATACAAGTTTTTAAAAAGTCAGATATGTGTTGGCAGATATTCTCTCCCAGTCTATGACTTTTATTCTCATTCTTTTAACAGTGACCCCCCTAAATATTAGAAGTTAAAAATTCAGGAAAAGCTAATTTATCATTTTTTTGTTCTTTTATGGGTAATATTTGGTGTCATTTCTAAGAATCTTTGCCTCACCCAAAGTCAGAATAACTTTCTCTCTTTTTTTTTTTCCCTAGAAGTTTTATATTTTGTTTTGATACTTCAATCTACAATCCATTTTGAGTTAAATTTGTTGTATGCTACAAGGTATGGATTGAAGTTCTTTTTAAAATTTTTTTGGCACAGAATATTCAATTGTTCTAGAATCATTTGTTGAAAAGACTATCTTCTCTCCACCAAACTACCTTTGCATCTTTGTCAAAAATCAATTTATCACATTTATCTGGGTATATTTTTGGACTCTCTTTTTTTCCTTTTGTCTACATGTCTATCCTATGCCAGTAACACACCATTTTGATTACTGTAGCTTTATGGTAAGCCTTGAGATCAGGTAGCGTGAGTTCTCCAATTTTGTTGTTCTTTTTCAAAATTGTTTTGACTACTCTAAATCCTTTAGTTTTCCATATAAATTTTAGAATCAGCTTGTCAATTTCTATAAAATATTCTACAGGAATTTTGATTTGAATTTGATTTGATTTGATCATGGGTATATTGGTCTGTAGTTTTCCTATAATGTCTATGACTGTTTTGGGCGCTACAGTAATATTGGGATAAAATGAATTTGGAAG
>NW_006433950.1:7608360-7619981 GCF_000325575.1 Pteropus alecto
TTCTTTTTTTGTCTTTATTTTTTGGAAGAGTTTTTGTAGAATTGGTGTTATCCTTTGCTTAATTGTTTGGAAGTATTAACCAGTGAAGCCATTTGAGTCTAATGCTTTCTTTGTGGAAGATCTTTAAACTACAAATTTAATTGCTTTAATAAATAAAGGACTATTCGTATTATCTATTTCTTTTTGAGTAAGCTTTGGTAGCTTGTGTCTTTCAAGGAATTTTTCCATTTCATCTAAGTTATATAATTTATTGGCATAAATCATTACTGTCATTCCTTTGTCTTTTTAATGTCTGTAGGTTCTGTAGTGACAGCTTCTCTTTTATTGTTGATATTGGTAATTGTGCATTCCACATTTTTTTCTCGATCATTCTGGCTAGAGATTTATCAATTTCATTAATCTTTTCAAATAACCACCTTTTTGGTTTCATTGATTTTCCTCTATTATTTTTGCATTTTTTAATTCATTGATTTTCTTCCTTCTGCTTACTTTGTGCTTAATTTGCTCTTCTTTTTATACTTTATTAAGATGGAAGCTTAGATTACACAATTGAAATCCTTCATCTTTTCTAATATAATCATTTAATGCTATAAATTTTTCTCTAAGCATTGTTTTAGCTGATATGATATGTTATCCACAAATATATGTTGTGTTTTCATTTTTATTCTGTTGAAATATTTTATAATTTCCCTTGTGATTTTGGCTTACTTAATAGTATGTTAATTTCCAAATATTTGGGGGATTTTCCAGACATCTATGTTATCGATTTCTAGTTTAATTCTTCAATTGTTGTCATAAAACATACTTTGAAAAGAATGTTTATTTTGCTGTTTTTGGTTGGAGTGTTCTATAAATATCAATAAAATCAAGTTACTTGATAGTGTTGTTTATGTCTTCTATGTCCAATTTTTGTCTATTTGTTCTATCATTTACTAAGAGGATAATATTACCTTCTGCAACTATAATTGTTGATTTGCCTGTTTCTCTTTTCAGTTCTAACAATCTCTGCTTTATTTTTTGAAGCTCTGTTATTAGATACATATACATTTAAGACTGTTTTGTTTTGTTGTGTTTTTTGGTGAATTGATCCTGTTAGCCTTATATAATCTTTATCCCGGCAATAATATTCCTTATCTTAGAGTTTACTTTTTCTATTAATACAGCTATTCCATTTTACTTATGATTGATATTTAGTTTATTGGTGTCTTTATGTTTAACATGTGTTTCTTGTAGACAGTATATAGTTGGGTCTTGCTTTTATAATCCAGCCTGACAATCTCTGCCTTTTAATTGAAGCATTTAGATCATTTATATTTCATGTAACTATATATATATAATTGAATTTAAATCTACCATCTTTCTCTCCTGCCCCTTGTGCTATTTTTGTGGTATCTTTTTACTGCTACATATATTATGATCCCTGTTATTATTTTGATATTAGACAGATATGAAAACCAAAGAAATTTATTTTATATTTGACACATTTTTAGCAGTTCCAACAGTTTTCATTTCTTTGTGTAGTTCCAGATTTCCATCTGATGTAATTTTCCTTCTGCTCTAAGAACTGCCTTAACTATTTCTTTTAGTGTGTGTCTGCTGGCTGTGGATTCTCTAAGACATTATTCATATCTGAAAAAGTCTTTATTTTGTCTTTTATTTTAAAAAGATATTTTAAAAAATTCTAGATTGACAGGTCTTTCTTGAGAGATCTGGCTGTGCCATCTTCTGGCTTGTATGGTTTCTGATAAGAAGTCTGTTGTAGTTTATCTTTTATCTTCTGTATACAGTGTTCCTTTTTTCTCTAACTGCCTTCAAGATTTTCTCTGAATCTTTGGTTTTGCAGCAGTTTGACTTGATGTGTTTTTCTTTGTATTTATTTCACTGAGTTTTGCTGAGTTTCTTGGATCTGTGGTTTGTTGTCTTTAATTTTGGAAAATTTTCAGTCATCTTTTCAAATATTTCTTCTTCTCCGTTCTTTCTTCTCCATCTGAGACTCCAATTACTTGCATATTAGACCATTTGCTCTTGTCCCACAGTTCTTGGGTATTTGTTTTTTATTTTCATTCTTCTTACTCTTTGTGTTTCAATTTGGGTAATTTATCTCTCTCTGTCTTCAAGTTCGCTGATTACTTTGTTCTGACTGGGTTGCTGGTAAGTCCATTGAAGAAATTCTTTATCACTGGTATTGAGTTTTTCATTTCTACTTGACTCTTCTTAATTGTTTCTGTTGCTCTCCTGAAATATCCTGTCTGTTCTGGGAGGTCCACCTTTTTCACTACATCTTTTATCATATTCATCATAGTTATCTTAAAGTCTCTATTTGATATTTTCAACATTTTCACCATCTCTGGGTCTGGTTCTGTTGACTCTTTTATCTCTTTACAATGGGTCTTTTCTTTTTCTTGATTTTATGTGTTGATAATCTTTGATTGAGTAGTAGACATTGTGTGTAAAAGAACTATAGTAAGTGAGGTAAATTATATTTATACCTAGAAATGGTCATATTTCTTACGTTATGGTTTTAGCATAGGCTATCGAGTCAATCTAGTCTTTGATTATTTGGGTTTAGGTTTTGCTGTTGCCATAGTTACCTTCTATGCACCACAAGCTTCAAATTTCTCCAGTGGTGGACTGCCACTATTTTGTGCTTAGCGTGAGACCTCAAGTCTCATGGGGGTTTTCTCGGTATTTTCTCAGCTTTGCATGCGTGCAGCACAGAGAGAATCTCGCTTTGTGTCCCATCCCCTCTGCCAGCGGTAGACTGCTGTTACTCGTTACTTGGTGCAAGGTTTGTGGATTCTTGATTCTTCTTCTCTAACCTCAGTTTTAGGCAGCCTTGTACCTGAGCCCCGGGAGTGGGGCTTTCTTAGCTTTTCTGATTCTCCTCCAGTGACTGACAATCTTTGCCTTTTATTCAGAGCAGGTGCTAGAGCACAGGCAGACTTCCTGTTCTCCACTCCCACGGGAGCTAAACTCTGTTTTGTACTGGTGGAGGAGTCTTGGATGTGAGTGAGGTTTCTGCCTTTTCTGCAGTAGCCTCAGTGGCAGCAGCAGCAGCAGCTCTCTGCTTTCTATTAAGGCAAAATCCTGGGCACTAGTGGGTTTTCTGTTCCTTGCCAGTGGCAGATGGCATTTGCCTGGTGTTAGTGCAGGGTTGGTGGTAGGTGGGTTTTGCATCATCTGTACACAATGAGTTTCTCCATCAGAAGCAGCAGACCTTTGCCTGATAGCAGATCAGGGACCCGTGGGATAAGGGTCTCACATCAGAGGATGGCCAGGGTAGAGATGTCTATCTCTAGTAACAGCCAATCACCACCTTGTATTCATGCATGGCCCAGACCTCAGATGGCTTTTCCAGGTACCCCTGCTCTACCTTCAAACCTCGGCAGGTCCTATGGGGGCTCTCTAAGGTCTCTGCCCCACCCTAGTCATTCTCATGTGCACCCAATAGAAAACTGTGGGAAGACACAGACTCCCTTTGTATCTGGGGCTCCCAGGGGTTCTAAATTGTCATGCTAGTTTACATGCAACCTTTAAGAATTCATTAAGATACCAGTTCTTTTCTTTTCTTCTGCTTTCGTGGCAAGTACCTCTTTCTCGGGTGTTCTGTAAAAGGTGAACCGGTTCATCTTTGAAGGGCTTATGGGCCGTTGGAAATCAGTTTGCTTTGTGACTTCTGCTCTCTAAAGGGCTCAAAAATTAATTTTGTATGTTATTTGGCTTTTTCCATTGTCATGATGGGAGCGATGTTCTCTTGTGGCTCTCTACATCGTAAACAGAGGTCTAAATCATTTTAATATGGTTTTTACACAATTAAAAAAATAAATCTCCCATTCAATGTTTTCATTATGACTGTATAAATTTTATTCCCTATTAAGTCAATATGTGTAGCAAGATTACATTTTCTTTCTTGTACAACTTGGTTATTCTGAAATTAATTGTTAGTTTTTGTTTTTCATTCTCAAGCTTTTTATAGGGCATTTCTCAAAATACTTTTTTTTAGATATTTCAACCTGTCAGATAGTCGATATCTTCTCTTCCTCCTCCTTTTATTTGTTGAGACCTCTCTCCTGGAGCTTTCTTTTCTCGTGCTGCCTTCTGCGCAGATGTGCCCTAGTCCTGCCGCCCACCCGTCAGCCTGGGCCCTCTCTTCACACATTCTCTGAAGAGTAGCTTCACTGCTCCTCTGGTGGGGTTTCCTGTCCCCTACGTCGTCTTCCATGATTTATTCCCTCATTTTGTTGGATCACATCTTCTAGCAGCTTTCTGAGACAGGGGGTATATGTTTTAAAATACCTAGTGATTCTTGGTTGACCATTCATCTTTAAGGGTGAAGCACTAAAAACTTAATCGGTTAGCAGGGCTTGGCGATGGGTGAAAGTTTGGTCCTGGCCATTTCATCGAGGAACACCAAAACATCAGTAACTATAGCATACTGTTCTTGGAATGGTCAGTTCTTCAGAGAAGAATTTCCTTTTGCCTGGGGCATCATCACTCTAGTTGCTGCAGACTTCCGGGAGCTGAGAGGAAGAGGTGGTGGGAAGGGGTATGGCTTTACTTTTCTATACTAGAATGGCACCCTTCCCCGGCCCTAAGATTCTCTATGTGCACCATCTCCAAGGAGTGAATTTTGTGGGGGGCGGAGTTGAGATGGCAGGGTGATGAGGGAGGCTCCTGGATGCCTCAGGTACCAGGGGAGATCTGGGGACCAAGGTAGTCATTTTAAAGACTCACAACCAACAATCCCGTTTTCAGCCTCACCCTCCATCTGACCGTCAGAGGTTCCTGGTGCCTCCAGTTCTCAAGCGCTTCCAAGGTCGTGAGGCATGAACTAGCTGGCTTCCCCCCTCCCCTCCACCTCTCTCTCCACTGCAGGCACTGGGGTTCGACTTTTCAGATCTGCTAAATGTATCACAAGGTGGCCGCCTGTTCTGTAACCTCCAAAGTTTAGCTGACATCGCTCGGCTGCTCTTGTCTTCTTTGCCATTGTTCTGTCTTTGTTGCTTGGTGTCTGTTTTATTCACTGACTCTCATTTTAGTGGAGTTTCAAGGAGTGACATAAATTTGCTGTCTTTAAGTAGAAGTTTATTAATTCATTTTAAAACTGAGGAAAATGTGGGCAGAGAGGGCCGGGTCCTTGCCCAACGTCACGTGGCAGGTTAACGAAAGGGATGGGCAGGGTTACATGTTGCTTGTTCCCAAGCAACTTCCCCCTGGGTGCGGTTGGGGTCCTGGGGAAGCCCCCCAGAGGGACTACTTTTGAGGAGGCCGGAGTGACTCAGGCAGAGTTGCTAATGGCAGGTATTATTAAATGGTCCGAGGATTCGAGAGTCACAGAGACCTGGCTTCAGACAGCCTCAGGCAAAGCAAGGTCTCGTGCTCTCTGACCGCCAGTTTCCTCGTCCGTGAAATGCAGGAGCGACAAGGATCAGATAATGTGCTGTGTGTCCCTGTGTGAGACAACCAGACACCAAGAAGTTAGCGGTCACTCTTTGATCACACGCATTTTTTCCAGCGTGGGAGATGGTTCTTGGAGGGGACCTGACATAGGACATGGATCGCCGCGTGGTGCTTTTCCTCTGCCTGGTTCTCGTGACTTCTCAGAGTGGAGCAGCAGGTAAGAGGGCTCTGCGGGGCTGCAGGGACGATCCTAGCCCAGGCCCCTGGCTGTGATAGGGAGATTGAAAGGGGGCACGTAGGCTGCCTGGGACAGTGGCGAGGTGAACTAGCAGTCTCAGACGTGGAAGCCCCAGAGGGCATGGGGCTGGGGGGCAGCTGTGGACAGAAGCTGAGGTGGGGATCTATCTGACTCACTTCCCACAGAGGCATTCCAAGAATCCCTGAGATGGATGAAAAGAATGGAGACGGCGACCATAGAACAAGAACCGATTTCTTTTGTCGAGTGAGTTGTGGGTCCGTCCTTGCCTGAGTCGAATCAGTGGTGCCTCCCACCCCGAGCTTGCACCTTGACATCAGTGGTTCAGGGTTGGTCTAGTGTAGACTATTAATGCATTTATTCAACGCATGTTTATTGAGTACCTACTGGGTGCCTGACATTAGGCTCTGGAGATGCAGGATAGACATGTCTCTCTGCTCTCATCAAGGCTACTGTCTGATTTAACCATGGATAACATGAAACCAGGTGCAGAAGCACAGGTCTCTGTGCGTTTTTCTTGGAAGGGCTCCAAAACTCAGATTGGGCTTTCCAGGGTCTGTGACCCAAAGGCCGAGCAGCTCCGGATGAGAGGCGAATGATTATGATTAGCCAGAGAAGCATGGGGACTACGGGGCATTTCACTCAGTCAGCAGGGAGCAGCCCAGGAAGGCTTCCTGAAGGAGGTGTCAACAAACTAGGACTTGAACAAGAGTTAGTCAGGAGAAGGGGATGAGAGGGGTCGGGAGGTAAGAATGTGCCTAGAATGCTGTGTGTGCAAAGGTCCAGGGGTAATAGTGACAGGGGTAAGCGATGGGGGAGGCCCTGCCTTCCCAGGCCATCTGGAGCCCCTCTTGCTCCACCCCTACTCGGGGCTCCGGTCATCTCTCTTGCCCTCAGGCTCATCCGTGGTCTGGAGAGGAGGCTGCTGGAGGCCAGATTCGAGGGTCACAACCTCACCTTGCAGACGTCCATCATTCAGACGCTGGCCTTCAAGTTGGGCTGTGACTTTGCTGGCCTCTCACTGAACAGTGCCACTCTGGAGCCGGTCTCCCAGGTCAGAAATGACTAGGGAATGGGGGGTGGCTAGTTCTCCACCTCAGAGATTCTCCAGGGGTGAAGGTCTGGCTCCACTGCCCCCTTCACCCTTTCACCTGGGCTTTGCCATGATAGCCGAGACTCACAAAATGGGGCTGATGTTCTTTGGGGTGAATGATAGAAATGGGAGTGCTCTGTGGTCCCTCTAGGTCAGCGTTCCCTTCCAGCGTCCCCTTCCTGCCTTTGCAGGCCCGTGGGGGTGGGGGGCGGCAGTGGGAGAGGCCAGGCAATCTGTGTTCCTTTGAGGACCTTGGGGTGATTTCTGCTGAATGCCTGTGTGCTGGGGGCTGAGATGCTCCATCCTCCGGGGCCCAGTTGAGTGGGGTAAACACCCAAATTCAAAGCCGGAGCAGCTGGAGGGAAGGTCCGGATCTCAGGAAGTTTGGACGGTGGTGCAGCCAAGGAGGCGGGTTCTTCAGGTGGAGGCTCTGAGGAAGGAAATGCTGGGGTGAGGCTGGGAGAGCTTCATAGGGCGTGGGGGCCAAGGAAGGTGTCGGGGCTGGTCTGGAGGGCTTGGACACCAGGCTCAGCCTGTCTCTTGCCCTCCGCAGGCACAGGCCCAGCATGCCATGCAGTTTCCAGCTGAGCTGACCCGGGAGGCCTGTAGGACCCGCCCCCGGGAGCTGCGTCTTATCTGCATCTACTTCTTCACTGCCCACTTTTTCCAGGTCAGCACCACGGTGGGCCCTGGAGGGCAGGAGCTGGCCACTTCCTGGGGGCACTGCAGGCATCCACGCCACCTCCTGGACTCTGGGTGGGGACCAGCACCTGTGGGTCCAGCCCACTGTGCAACCTTAGCCAGCCATTGTCCCCCCTGGGCTTCTGTTGAAGCAGAGCGGTGGGAGGCACAATTACAATGTGCAAATGAGACCTAAGAACCCTACCGGGTCTGTGCATGTCCCTAGGCGGAAGTCAGACAAGGTCGCAAGATTCCTCTCCTCAGAGAACTCGCTATCTTGGCAATAAGACTAGAACCTGAAAGACTTAGTTTTAGCTCAAGCTTGATTATAACCATAGAGATGCAAAGTGACGAATGAGTCAGGGTGGGGTCAGGGTTACTCCCAATGAGCAGGCCAGGAGGGCCTCTGGAGAAGGTGCCTTTTAACCTTGGCTTTGAAAGTGAGTTGGGATAGTGGTGAAGCGGAGGGTACAAAGCTGGAATACATCAGATGGGAAATGGAGCTGCGGGGTGGCAAGAGGACAGTTTCCCAGGCGGAGGGGACAGCATGTGCCACTTGTCATCCAGGGAGCAGGCGCTGGAGAAGGCGGGGCTCTGGGACCTCCTCCAGGGTCTCCTCACGTCCCCTCCAGTCAGCCCTTCTTCGGTTGCCCTTCCAGAATGACATCAACGCGTCTCTGCTCAATGACTATGTCCTGGGGGCACAGCTGGGCCATGAACACGTGAACAACCTCAGCGAGCCGATCAACATCAGTTTCTGGCACAACCAAAGCCTGGTACTGGGAGGGTGCCCCATTTCCACCCCGCCACTGCCCCCTTATGTCCTGTTGAACATTGGTTTGACTAAACTCAAACCTGGAGAACCATCTTGGAAACAAACCGTTTTAAATTCATCACTTTGGAAATTCCTGCCAGAGAAAGAAGAGAAGCTTTTACTCACTGTATTATCCAGGCTTCTTTAAGTTGCAAGTGATAGAAAACCAACTCTAGCCAATGTGAGCACAAAAGGGAATTTATTGGCTCATGTAAATAAAATGTCCGGGGCTTCAGGCACGGCTGGATCCAGGGGCCAGTACGATGCCATAACGGCTCTGTGGAGGCTCTGAGGAAGGAAATGCTGGGGTGAGGCTGGGAGGGTCTCTTTCCATCTTTCAGCGATGGTCCGCCTTGGCTCTCTACCCTGTGGCAAGATGGCAGCTGAAGAGCTGGACTTCTTTCCCCTCTTCTCAGCAGGCTCTTTCTCACAAGGCAACCAGAATGGAATCCTAACGGTCCAGCAGGGTCACGTGTCCACCCCCAAATCCTCCCTGTGCCCAGGGGTGTGGAATGTGTGGGTTGTCCAGGCTTGGGTCCCACGGCCCAGGGACCAGGCCGGATTCATCGGAGGTGCGGTGGGTCCTCAAGGGAAGTGTAGATGTTGCTGCTAGCAGGAGAGAAACGGGCTGCGGGGCGGGCGCAGGCCCTGACGCCCGTGCTCGTCGGTCCCTGGCGTTCCCGAAGAGCCCGGCGCCTTCGCGCTCTGGCCCTGTCTTCCCGTCGGCCCCTCCTGTACACTTGCGATTTCGTCATCACCCTTCCCTTTCGTTCCTCTGGGCCTTTGCCTCTGCAGTTCCCCGTCACCTGGGATGTCCTTGCTCCACTCCCGTTGCAAATCCAAGGTGTCCTCTAAGGCCTCAGGGCCCCAAAGGTCCCTTCCCTCCTCAGGACCCCTCTACCCCTTCTTCCATGGTTTTCCGTGTCACTGCCTGTGTCACAGCCACCACCCGTCCACCCACGTGGCTTACCTTCGGGGTTGTCTGTGGATGAATCTCTCTCTCCCGCCCTGGGAAGGGTCTGGACCATTATCAGGCCCCACGGGTAGCAGAAGGAAGGGGACATTTAGTTATAGAGCACCTACTGCATAGGCTAGAGTTGGGCACTCAAGGATCCTCCTTGCCTTGAATTTTTCTACCACCCTTATGACTTAGTATAAATGATCCCATTTTGCAAATGAATCAGCCGAGTGAGGCTCAGAGCTCTGCAACTTGCCCGGGTCACTCTGAGTCCATGGGAAAGTGGGGCTAGGATCTGGGTCCGCCTGATGGCAAAGCCCAGCCAGCACCTGGTAAAATGTTGACAGGATGCAGTTGAGTCATCTTAGGCCTCCAGTTTCTAGACCCTGACCTGTGGCCCTCCCCGGCACCCCTTGGATGCACCCAACTCCACTCCAGCATCTCCCCTTAGGAAGGCTACACGGTGAACTGTGTCTTCTGGAAGGAGGGAGCCAGCAAGCAACACTGGGGGGTCTGGAGCCCTGAGGGCTGTCGCACAGAGCAGCCCTCGCCTACCCAGGTGCTCTGCCGCTGCAACCACCTTAGCTACTTTGCCGTTCTTATGGTATGTGGGGGTCAGAGCTGCAGAAGGTCCCATGCTTAGGACAGAGGAGGAAGGGAAAGGCTGGTGCAAGGGACAAGAAATCCTACTCAGATGGGCTTGGTGCGGGGGAAGGAAACTTATGGGCTTGTGTTCCTGAATAGGCTTCAGGCCTGGCTTAATCCAGGGGCTCAGTATCACCGAGACAGGCCTTTATCTCTGTTTCTCAGTTGTGCTGGCTCCGTGGGGGCTTAGCCCTCCGACTGGATCTCCCCATGGAATCATAATATGGCTGCCAGCACTTTCAGGCTCATGTCCTACTAGCTTTTAGGCCAGTAGAATGAGAGCGTGTCTTACCCCATTCTGCCAGCCAAAGTCTTGCAACCGAGTCTTATCAACCCGGTGTGCTACATACACATCCCTTGACCAATCACTGGGCAGGAGGAGGGAGGGTTCCGACGGGCCAGACCTGGTGCACCTGTCCACACAGAGGGAGAAGTGGTATGTCCACCTAGGGGGAGAAGGAGGGAGGTTCTCACAAGGAGAGGAGGACGAGTGGAGAGCGGGGGAAAGCCGCCGTGTCTGCCATGGCTTTTTTCAAGCCAGGACCGTGGTGTGGATTGTGGGGCAAGGGGGCATGGAGCTGAGGTCTGGCATGTCTCTGATTGAGCCTGGGTGGGGCCCATTTCCATGCATCCAGCCTCCAGCCACGCTTTCCTCCCACAGCAACTGTCCCCAGTCCCTGTCCCTGCAGGGCTGCTGGCGCCTCTCACCTACATCTCCCTGGTGGGCTGCAGCATCTCCGTCATGGCCTCCCTGCTCACCATCCTGCTGCACTGTCACGCCAGGTAGTCTCCTGCACCGGTGCCGGGCCTGCCCAGCCACTGCTGCTCAGCACCCCGCTTCCTTACTTGGTCCCCAAGAGTGGGGTGGGTTCTCCAGAAGGTGGAGTCCAAGAGGCAGGAGACCAGCCTCACTGAGTGGCTGCTGCCGGGTCCCTGCCCCCTCTGGACCTGTGTCCCTGTCATTGGGTGTCTATGAGCCCAGGGGGTTCTGCTGCCTGGGTGATGACCCCGGGCCACAGAGGGCCATGCTCTCGCCCACAGGAAGAAAAATGACTCCATAACACACATCCACATGAACTTGCATGCCTCTGTGCTGCTCCTGAATGTCACCTTCCTGTTGAGCTCTGCACTGGCCATGCCCTCCGTGCCCGGGTCAGCATGCATGGTGCTGGCCGCCGTCCTGCACTATGCACTGCTCAGCTGCCTCACCTGGATGGCCATCGAAGGCTTCAACCTCTACCTTCTCCTTGTGCGTGTCTACAATATCTACATTCGTAGATATGTGTTCAAGCTCTGCGCAGTTGGCTGGGGTAAGCACAGCCTCCCTCCCCTCTTGCTTCCCGAGACTTCCAGCTGGACAGGGTATCTGCTTCCTTCTCCTTCTCCTTCTCTTCATCCTCATCACAGTGGCCACTGCCAAGACCACTGGTCATCATCCCTGCCAACAGCTACCACCACTTCCTACATTACTGTTCTTATCATCACTTCCACTTCTAAAACCTCCATGACCATCACCTCCATCACCTCCACCATCACCTCCAACACCACCATCACCTCCAACACCACCATCACCATCACCTCTAACACCACCATCACCACCATCACCACCATCACCACCATCACTTCAATCACCTCTATCACCATCACCTCCAACACCACCATCACCTCCATCACCACCACCACCACCATCACCATCACCTCCATCACCTCCACCACCACCACAACCATCATCACCTCCATCACCACGACCACCACCACCATCACTTCCATCATC
>NW_006433950.1:7620181-7672366 GCF_000325575.1 Pteropus alecto
CCATCACCTCCATCACCATCACCTCCATCACCTCCATGACCATCACCTCCAATACCGCCATCACCTCCATCACTTCCACCATCACTTCCAACATCTCCATCACCTCCACCATCACCTCCAACACCATCACCTCCATCACCGTCACCTCCATCACCATCACCTCGATCACCATCACCTCCATCACCAGCACCTCCATCACCACCATCACCTCCATCACCTCCATCACCATCACCTCCATCACCATCACCTCCATCACCATCACCTCCATCACCTCCATCACCGTCACCTCCATCACCACCATCACTGTCACCTCCAACACCACTTTCACTACATCCCCACCACCACCGCCATCATCACCACCATCTTCATCCTCATCTTCACCACCACCTTTGGCACCACCATCATTATTATCTCTATCACCGTCCTAATTTCTCTCTTTATTATCTGTTTCCTCATCAGTTCCCCAACCCTGTCTCATATTAGATTCTAGCCACCACCTCCTGCATGTGATCACTACTGCTGCCACCACTGTCCCACCCTAGAGCCCTCACTCACGTCACCTTGGAGAACAACCTTCTCTAAGACCACCAGGCCAATTCCTCTGAAGCTGGATCACAGGGGCTGGGGGCTCAGAACATTCTTTTCCCTACCCCGCTTGCCCAGTGGAATTCTGTCTCGGCAGCCCCAGGAACCCATGACCAGCCTGTCCCTGAGGCCTCCTGACAGGTGCTGAGCCTCTATCCCGCTCCACAGGGGTCCCAGCCTTCTTGGTGCTGCTCCTCCTTGCTGTCAAGAGCTCAGCTTACGGCCGTCACGTGATCCCACTCTCCGACAGCCAGAGAAATGGCACGGGCCTCCAGAACGTGTCCATGTGAGTGTGCGCAGGGCTGCAGCAGGCTCCTTGCCAGAGTGTCCTGTAGGCAGGGCACTGGCTGTGGGCAGAGCCATCCCTGCTAGACAGTGAGCTGGCAGTGAAAAAGGATGATCTGTGACCACACTCATGAACTTGAATGAAGTCCCAAAATAATGTTCAGTGACCCTTGTGACTGCAGTGGCAGGAGCCCGAGCAGGTAATTGTGACAGTTAGGGACACAGGCTCTGGGCCCAGACCACAGGGCTTCAGGTGACACCTTTGCCTCTTACTAGTACATGTTCCTAAGCCAGAGCCTCAGTTTCCCCAACTTTAGGTTGGGGATGATTACATACCTGCCTCAGAAGGTCATCAAGCGAATGAAACAGGCTAATCCACAGAAAGCACGTGACACAGTGTCTGACTGGGTAAAAGGTGGTACCTGTCATGGAGGTGTCTTGGGGAGGCAAAGGGCTAGAAAGGGGACATGCAGGGGCTGCAGGCAGGGGGTCAAGGTGGCAGGTGTGTCCTGTTGTGGTGGCCTGGCTGGACCCAGGACTTCACCATATGTACAGTAAGCAAGAAACAACAGGTCTGAGCTGGGAGACTGGACCTGGTTCAAGAGGCGGTCCAGAGGCCCAGGAGCCAGTGGCTTTCCCCGGCCTTGGGAGTCACCCTGACCTTGGCACTTTGCGTTTCCCCTGCAGATGCTGGGTGCGGAGCCCTGAGGTGCACAGCATCCTGGTCATGGGCTATGGTGGCCTCACCTCCCTTTTCAACCTGGTGGTGCTGGCCTGGGCGCTGCGGGCCTTACACAAACTGAAGGCCCGGAAGAAGGTGCCAGGCACCCGCGCCTGCCGGGACACTGTCACCGTGCTGGGCCTCACCGTGCTGCTGGGCACCTCCTGGGCCTTGGCCTTCTTCTCCTTTGGCGTCTTCCTGCTGCCCCAGCTCTTCCTCTTCACCATCTTCAACTCGCTCTACGGTGGGTCTTGTGGGTGGCCTGGAGGAAGCCCCCTGGGTGTCGTGCACAGCTGGCAGATGTTTACTGCTGTTCAGGTTGGGGGCGGAAATCCAGCCCCTAACAAGCTGCTTAGGGGCTGCATCCGTCCAGAGGAAGGGGCACTGCCTTGCGATCTGCACGAAGGCACCCTCTGGGCTAGCGGCGGCCGGGCCCTCCTGCTCCTATGTTCTGCTCCTCCGGCCTCCAAAAGTAAGGGATGCTGAGAATTACTCCTGGGCCTCAGGAAGGCCCAGCTCACCCCATCCAAAGAGGTGCCCCGATACTGGGAGAGGCCTCACGCCGCTCCTGTGATGCGCCTACTGACCAGCCTTTTGCTTGCAGGTTTCTTCCTCTTCCTGTGGTTCTGCTTCCAGAAGTGCCGCTCGGAGGCAGAGGTGGAGGCGGAGATGGAGGCATTCAGCTCCTCCCAGACGCAGTAGTCGGCTTCCTGGCCCAGAGCGCCTAGCTCCTCTGGCTGCCTGCAGCCAAGGCCCTGGCTTCCACTAGAGAAGGTAGACATCGGAGGCCACTGTGCCCTCCAGGGAAGCTTTGCACTTCCGTGGGTTGTCTGGGCCCAGAGGGCAAGGTTTTGCTCGTCCTCGCCTGGCATTCTGCTCTGGGGTTGGTCTGACCCCACCAGGGGACAGCAAGCTTCACCCCGGTGTCTGGGCCTAGCTGGCCAGCCAGGCCTATGGGCAGAGCACTGGCCTAGGAGTCAGGAGGCCATGTTTCAAGGTCTGGCTCTGAGTCCTACTGTATGACTTTTGACCTATCAGTTTTCAGTGACCCTGGCTTTCCTCATCTGTGACATAGGGCAGATGGCTTTGGTCCTGCCTAGCCCAAGAGCTTTGTGAAGCCAAATAAGACCAGGGAGGAGAGTCACAGTGGGACCCATTAACTCTACCTGCCTGCTGGGGGTGGGGTTCCCGCCAGCCTGCTGGGCCCTGCCACCTTCCTCTGGGCCACACCCTGGCCCAGCGCCCAGTGCTTAGAGACCCGCCCAGTGTCTGAGACCTTACCAGCCTATGCCCAAATCTTCCCCGCAATCCAATTTATGATGACCCCCAACTCTAAGGCCACTTTTCTCAAAGGTCCGAAAGTCCAGTCCTTCCCAGAGGCTCCTCTTCCCTCCAGTGCTCCCAAGACGCCGTAGGTCACTTCGACGGGTGGCCTGGGCCATGGGGCTTCTGGGGGTGGGAGGGGATCACCTCTTTCCTCACCACCTGAGCCAGTTGAGCCTCAGTGACCTGGCCACTTGATGACTGTGCAGAAGTGAATTTCCCTTGGTTGGCATGAGAGTGTGAGTTCTAAACGCAGAGAATCACCGCGGGCCTTGACCTGTCTGTCAGACTTAGTGGAAGACTCGCGAAGCCAGAGCCTTTCCCAGGCTGCACACCAGGGGGCGCTGCTGGCCTGTGCTCAGAGGCTATCGGCTCCAAAAACAAAAATAAACAAAAAACGGTGTCTGGAAATGCTGCTATCCCTTGCCTGTGGACATGACACACCAGATGGAGAGGCCCTGCCTCCAGGGCTGCACCTGCTGAGTGACTGGCAAGAGGAATGCCAGAACTGTTTATATGGCCATTTCTCTCTTTTCTAAACACGGCTGCCTCCTCCGGCTCTTGGGATCTGGTGCTCTGGGCATACCTGGCACTGGAGCAGTGGGCTGGAGCAGGCTCTCAGGGCCCCTTTCCAGACAGATGTTAATGACTTTGAACGGCACAGGGAGGGAGTTGGAGGTGGATCCCTTTTGTTATGCCCTCTGTTCATTTCTTCGTGCAAAGAGGTCTTCGCTAGGCGATGAGTCGTACAGAACTGCCGAGGCTCAAATGCCAGCTCTGCCGTTGCCAGCTGTATGTGGACAGTCCACTCCACCTCTCTGTGCCCTAGTTTTCCCACCGGTAAATAGGGGCAATAGTAGTACTTATTTCGAAGGTTAAATAAAACAATCCATGTAAAGAGGCTTAGCACGGAGTAAGTGTTCAATAAATCATCATTATTATTATTATCATTAGTATTTTTACTATTATTACTAACAGTGTCAGCTGAGTCTCAAAGGCCAACCCATCTAAGCCCAGGTCTGCTCAACGTCACAGGCCCAGCACCTCACTGGGCACATTCTGCTCCCCCTCGGTTTGGCTACCTTCCCCCCGCTCCCCACTTTCCCCAGAGTGCCCTGTACTCTAGCTTTGCTGGCCTTTGCTGGTTTAGGAATATTCCCACACAGTGCAGCCTCCACGCTCAATTTCCCAGTCCTCTGTTCTCTTTAAATTCCTGATGTGGCTCGTTTACCACATCTTCCATGAAATGTCCCCAATTTCCCCACAGAGGAAGTGTCTTTCACATTCCAACTCCAGGCGGAGTGTTCCCCAACCTCTATCAAGGTGATGTGAGCCCCCAGCCAAGTCCCCCTGGTTTGGCCCTCAGGCCTCGGGGTGGGCTCCCATGCTAATGAGGGTGCTGAAGGATCATGGAAACCTCCAGCCTCTGTCTTAGGCAGCCCTGGGGACCGGTGACCCGGGATGCTTCGGCAGCCAGGTGAAGCAGGGCCTTGCCTGGGACCTCCCTCCTCACCCCCAGCCCAGGCCTAGCCGCTTAGACCTTACCAAGCCCAAGGCTACCCAGGGGAGGATGTGGCCATTGGTGATGCGAAATGGGTCTGGTGGTTCCAGGAAACGCCCCGGGCATGTGGCCCTGAGCCCCATTGGGGTCCAGGCTCTGGGCTGGGGCCACTTCCTGGAAATGGCCAGCCTAGATGTGGGGGCAAGGATGAGGGACATCAAGCGAGCTGGGACTCCCTGCCCTCCCCTCACTGCCAACAGGGTCCTGGCTTCCCCGGCTGGGCACCGGGCCCCACTCTCACGGGGGTCTCCAAGCTAGCAGGAAGGTGCAGCAGGTGGTGTCTCGGGACCCCTGCTCAGGGCCAGGAACCCCGAGGAGGCGCTTGGTGAAGCATGACAAGTAGAAACCAGGGGCTACACACTAGAAGCCTCTGTGCTGCTTTGTTGCTGTTTTCTCTGAAAGGCAAGGTCACCTCCAGGACTCTCCAGGGGTCTACCTTGTGGCGCTCCCCATCCATTACCCTGGTCCAGACGCAGCCTCCATTCCTTACGGAGCCTCCTCACAGGCCTCCCTGCCGCACCTCCCTGAGGAAATCAGAAGCCAGAGGGAATTTTCCACTCTGCAGCCTGACCGGGTCCCTCTCTGCTAAAGCACTTCCGCACCCTCCCCTCCTCATCGCCAAACTCCCCAGGGAGCTCAGCCGGCCCTGGAGGGGGTGGTCCGGCCTGCGCCCACTTCTCCAGCCCATCTCCCTCCGTTCCTTCCTCGCCCTCCTCGATCCTGCCACACTGAACCACTTGCTCACCTCCAGGCCTTGGCACAAGCTGTACACTTTGCCCGGAACACTGTTCCTCAGCCCCTTTCTTTTGTGGAAAGGTGACAACGCAGTCTTAAGATTTCTGCTTCGTCCCCTCCCCTGACCTGTCTGTGCCTGGACTCGGAAGCTGCCCTTGATCTCCAAAATCTAAGGTGGGGTCTTCTCTGCACCCCGCCATCCCTGCCCTTCCTCACGACACCAGTTATTTCTCTGTACTACGACTGTCTGCATCCCTGTCTGTCCCAGCTGCCAGATGGAGGGCATTTTGGGGACAGGTGCTACGTCTCCTTTGCTCATTCATTCGTTCATTCATTCATTCATTTATCACATCATTGTTAGGCACTCATCGTATTCCAGGCACCGCCCTAGTTGCTGAGGATATGAGGATGGACAAGTCATCACGTTCCGGTGTGGGGAGGGTGTCACACAAGCAATTTAACAAATAAATATGATTGGTGACATGGGCTATGAAGAAAACAGAAAGGGAGTGAAGGGATAGAAGTGGCCAAGGAGCTTAGGTCTCAGCGGGAAAGTGTCACAGAGCAGGCCTGAACTGGCTGGTCGCCTGGAGGGACGGCTGGTCCCAAGACCAGAGTCCTGTAGAGATTTTTGCCAGGCGGTGATTGTGATCTTTGGGAGAGCTAGGAGCGGGGAAGATGGGAAGTCGTGCCTGTTCTGAGAAAAACTCTTCTGGGAGCCGAGGTGGCCGCGGGTTGGGGCGCCCTCTGCTATTGGCAGGCGCAGAAGTGAGCTCAGTGCAGAAGAAAGTTTTCCCACTTTAGGTCAGGAGGAACCCCGCAGGGTAAGATCGACCGATAAGCTTAAATACAAAACTTGCCAAGTCACAGGAAGGTGAGTTGCCATGAGTTAGAGCAGAAAAAAAGAAGCAACAGATTTATACTCCTAGGGAATATGACACCAAAGCACAGGAGCCAAAAGAAAAAATAGACAGATTGGACTTCATAAAAATTAAAAAGTTTTATGCATCAAAAGACACTATCCACAGAGTAAAAAGGCAACCCACAGAAAGGGAGAAAACATTTGCAAATTATATGTCTTAAAAGGAATTGATGTCTAGAATATACAGAGAACTCAGAAAACTCAACAGCAAAAACCAAACAACCTGATTCAAAAATGGGCAAAAAACTTGAGTAGACATTTCTCCTAAGAAGATATATAAGCACATGGAAGATGTTCAACGTTGCTAATCTTTAGGGAAATGGAAATCAAAAATACAATGAGATATTATCTCATACCCATTAGAATGGCTACTATAAAAAATAAACAAACAGAAAATGACAAGTATTGGGGAGGATGTGGAGAAATTGGAATCCTTGTGCACTGTTGGAGGGAACGTAAAATGATACAGCTGCTGTGGAAAATAGTATGAAGGTTTTGCACACAATTGAATATAGAATTACCATACGAGCCAGAAATTCCAAGGGAATCCAAAACACTAATTTGAAAACGACATATGCAGCCCTATGTTCATTGCAGCGTTATTTATAATAGCCAAGATACGGGATCAACCTAAGTGCCCACTGATAGACCAGTGGAGATATTGAAGAAGATGAAAATATTATATATTTTGAGAATGGTGATGATTACATAACTGTCTTTACTAAAGTTCAGAAATGCTCATTTAAAAAGTGACTTTTTTTTTAGGTGTAAATTTACTTCAATAAAACTTTAAAAAATTGAGAGAATAGGGAAAAACTGACAAATCTACCATTGGCATGGGAAATTCAAATGCTGCTCTCAATTATTGATAGCAAAACTAAAAAAACTGGCCAAGATATAGAAGATTTGAACAATATGCGTACAAAGCTCGATCTAATGGACGTTAATTGACTTCTGCATCCCGCAATCAGATTCTTCTCAAATGTTTATGGACCATTTTCAAAAACTGATTGCATACTAGTTTAGAAAGCAGGTTCCAAAACATTTTAAAGAAGAGATATTACACAGAGCCCATTTTTTGACCTCAAAGCAGTAAAGTTAGACAGTAATAACAAAAGAATATAAAAAACATCTTACTATGTTTGGAAATTTGTCACAGGGATAAACGGATTGACCAAAAGAAGGGAAAAGAGATCTAGAAACTGATGGAGTCATATGATATTTGACAGCAGAAGCCTGCAGACTAGCGAGCAAGAGGGATTATTCAATACATGGAGCCGGTAAACCTGGTCTTGCATGAGGGGAAAAAAGGCAAGTGAATCGCTGCCTTGCGATGTACTCAGGATTAGTTCTAGATGGATTAAAGCCTTACACGTTGAAAGCACAACTTGAATACGGTTTGGAGAACATATAAATTAATATCTTTCTGACTTCTGGGTGGGGAAAGAATTCTTAAGTAAAACACACACACAAAAGTATTAACTATGATGGAAGGATTGATACAATGAACCACATTAAAAGTAATCATTTTGTTTGCCAAAAGACACCTTAACGGAAGTGAAAGGACAAGCCATATCTGGGAGGAGATGTAGACACATATAACTGACTCGGGGTTGGTGTCAAGAACCCCTGTGGATCAGTAAGAAGAGGATAAACAGCTTGAGAGAAAAACAGGCAAAAGGCACGAACAGGCATTTCACAAAACACGAAACAGCTATGGACAGAAAACACGATGCTCAGTAAGCTCGTTGGTGATCAGGGACACAGAAATGAAGACCACAATGAGACGTTATTTTCTACCCATTTGGTAAAAAGTGCAACATCTGACACTGTTTAAGGACGGCAAGGATGGGGGTTGACAGGAACTCTCGACATTGCTAGTAGGAGTGTCAGTTGCTTCAAGTGTGTGTCGATTGCGGAAAAACGGTCTGGCATTTCGTTGTTGAACACTGGCACCCCTGTGTCCCAATCATTCCACTCCCAGGATTCCATCCGAGCAGATGCTTTGGACGTGCCCCCAGAGACACGCCTGAGAACGTTCAGAGGGGCGCTGTTTGCAATCACAGAAACGCCGGAACCGTGTGAATGAAGTCAAGACACAGGGTGCTGAGTGAGAAAAGCAAGTCCCTGAGGCTAGAGTTTGATATTCTTTATATAAAGTTTAAGGCCACATCTGTGAGTGTTCAGACCCTCATTTTTTCCCTAAAATAGTAGGAGGAAACCTTTTCCTTGGTTGCTCTCTCTCTCGATTAGCTCGTTTAATTTTCACAACCCCATGAGGCAAGTTTGATTATTTTCATACTTGTTATATCCATGAGGAAACGGAAACACAAAAAGATTAAGTGACTTGGTCACCGTCACACAGCTCCTCAGTGCTAGAGGCGAGATTCAAAATAGCCTCCGCTTCCCTATCAGAACGGTGAAGAGATGAGAGTGACCCCACTGAACAGCGAGTTCTGTAGTGGCAGGGTCTGCAGGGAGGCAGGGAGCCAAGATGGGGGCACTGCAGACAGCCTCGGTTCAAATCCTGGCTCTGCCTGTCACTCACCATGGACTTTGACAAGTCTCTTGGCCTTTCCGAGGCTTAGCTTCCTCACTTGTAGAATGGAGACTATTCTGGTTGTTAATTCCAGGGCTGATGGGAAGGATCAGGGAGGGAAAGGAGCGAGTGGCCTGGCTGTGCCCGGCATGATAAGTCTTGCTTAAATGCGGACTGTTACTCGTCACCTGCCCTCAGCAGCTCTCTCTAGGCAATTTCTAAAAGGGCTTGGCCAAGGGAACCTTTCAGAGGTGAGCAAACGCCTGGTCCAGCGCCAGGCACACCACAGGTGCTCTCAGTTGTATCTAAGAATGTCGTGATGAGAGCCTAGGCCGAGATGCCAGAAGGTCAGTGTCTGGGGTGAGGGTGAGGGTGGGCTCCTCAGCTGACCAGGACCATCAAGCCAGGCTCTGCGTGGTCATTCCTATGGCACCTACCAGGGACGATGGTTGGCCACCTCTGCCTTCCTCCTTGGTCCCGGTACCCTTGGGCAGCCTACAGAGGGCAGCAGGGGCACCTGCTCTCCCGCCAACTGTGAGATGGAGCTTTTCCAGCAAGAGTGTGTTTGAGGCCCTGACTTGGCTCTCTGACCTCTGCTAAAGAAGAAAATTGATGAGTCTATCCATCCATCTGAAGGGCTGTCTACCATTCTTATGCTCACCCATCTATTTTGCCTTTTGTCCATTCAGCCATCTGTTCATTCATTTGTGTTTCAGTCTGTCTGTCCATGCATTATTCCTTTATCTTCCATTTGTTCACTTATCCATTCTTCTATCTTTTCATCCAGTCATCCATCAGACCATCCATCCATCCATCCATCCATCCATCCATCCATCATCCATCCATCATCCATCCATCCATCCTTCCTTCCATCCATCCATCCATCCATCCATCCATCCATCCATCCATCCTTCATACATCCGACATCTGTCCTTTGTCTATCCTACACGTACAGAGACCTTCTGTTGAGCCAGGCCTTGCTCAGCCAAGGTACCACCCCACGAAGGCTGGAGGTGCAGTTTCTACACCCACCACCCCTCCTCCCCAAGACCACCATCTAGTGGGAAGGAAAATGTCCCAGGCAGTGAAAACATAGTGTGATGTGTGTGGACAAACTTGGGGGTACAAAAGTGACATGTATCAGTATTAATTTTTATGTCACATTAGACTCTAATGCCCCCCTCACCTTCCCCCTGCATGAGGAGGAAATTCAGTTTGTCATTTGTGGAGAAGGCACTTAAGTTAAATGAAAATCTGGGAGGCTTATGTTGCTCCTGAAAGGAAACCAGGGAAGGGGCCTCTAGTTCAACCTTCAGCCCCTCATGGTCACTGCTGATGTCCTTGTATTTGAGCCCATGAGGTCTGTTATGCTGGCTCCTTCCCTGCCCGTCCCCAGGCTTCCTGGTCCAGGGTGTGGGAGATGCTTTGTTGAGGCCGAGAAGGTGCCTCGCAGATGCATCCCAGACTTTCCTTCTACTTGTTCCCAGCAGACGAAACCTCAGGCAACTCCTGGTAGAGTCCCCTCCCCCAGGCACCCTGTTGCAGAAGCAAACGTCCCCAAAGCCGGGAGCCTGGAGCCTGCAGGCTGGCTGCTTCTTAGGCAGGGATGTTAGGGTAGGGTGCGGCAGGGTGAGAAGGAGCTAGCTGAGACCACAATGGTGACGAATGGGACAGGGGAAGGAGGAGGGGGAGAAGTGTTTTGAGCAAAGGCTTGGGGTTGGGGTGCGAAGAGAGAGAGAAGTGCAGGCAAGTGGTGGGGGCGGGGGCGGGGAGGCTCTAAGAGGCCTTGCGAGGAACCCCACCCCCCACCGCCCCCAAGCGAGTGCCTGACTGGACATTGGGTTGGAATGGGGAGTCATCGGAGCTGACACCTTGGGGTCCTGGGCAGTCGGCGTAGCCTGTCTGTACCTGGGTGAGGACGCAAGCAGGGGTAACAAGTGGCTTGTACATGTGGCAGTTTTACTGATGTAATTATTTTTGAATATGAAAACAATCGTGACCCATGTAGAGGAGGCACAGGATACACACACAATTTAACAATAACTAGAAAGCAAACCCCTGTCACCGCCGCCACCGCGCCACCCCACCCCCCCGCCCCTTTCTCTTTTTCACTTCTCTGCGCCCTGGAAAGGGGACATCCTGGCGTTTAGAGGAATCATTTCCTCGCTTTTATCGATAGTTTCACCGTCTGTGTCTGTTTGGCGAAACAATAGAGTTTCGATTTTGCCTGTTTGGGGAGTTCGTGTAAACAGAGCCCACATTCCTTCACCTCGCCGTGATGTTTGCAGGCGTCGCCCGTGCTGTGCGTGGAGGCGGTGCAGCCGTGTTCACCGCTGCGTGCTATTCCCGCGTGGGGACCGCACTGCGAGTTGTTAACCCATTCTCCCGTTGGACGTCTCGGGGAGGTTTGCAGGTTGGACTATCGTAAGCAATGCTCCCGTGAAAATTGTCACATGTGCGTCGTGGTGCATATATATATATATATGGTTTTCTCCAAGCTATATCTCTGGGAGCAGGATTTCTGGGCTACAGGTCATCTGTGTCTTCAACTTCACTCGATTAATGCCAGTTTTCTGAAGTTATTGAACCAATTTAGCGCCTCACCCAGCCTGGTGCTATGCTTGGTATCACTATTTTTGGCAATCCGCAGCGTGCGATGGTGTCTCATTGTTATTGTCAGTTGCATTTCCAAGGTGATTAATGGGAGAGAGCACCTCTTCATATATTTATTGGCCATTGGATTGATTGCCTTCTCCTTTTTTCCTTCTCTGTTTTGGAAGGGTCTGTTCAAATCTTTTGCCTGTTTTCTATTAGGTTATTTGTCTTTGTAGCAGATGCCTCTGGCTAGTATCACTCTGATTCCTGTGGTGGACCAACCTCCCGTTGTCAGAGAGCCTGTTTTTCCACATTCTACCCCAGGGTCATCTCCAATGTTGTGGAAAAGGCTGAAATGGGGGGTGGGGGCGATGATAGCTGATGGAGAGGTGCTCCAGCCTCCTGACCTTCATGCCAATGATTCTGGAACTCCTTGGAGGTGGTGGAGGTCCCACTGACTTCAGCAGTGACCTTGATAATGCCCGGATATTGGGGTGTCTAACTGTCGCATCCTCCCCGCCCTTCACTCCTGCCTCTGGCAGGTTCTTCTAGATACACTGCCATACCCACATACTCGTCCCAGACTTGCTTCTCATCTTATTGATTTGTAGAAGATATTTACATATTCTGGATACTACTCCTTTGTCTATTATATTATTGCAAATAGACTCTCTCACTCGGTGATTTATCTTTTCACTTTTTTCTTCCTATAGCATTTCGATGAACAGATATTCTTCAGTTTAATATAGTCTAATTGACTGAACTTTTTCTTTATGGTTGGCGCTGTGGTGTTTAAGAAATTATTCCCGCTTCTAAGTCAGGGAGACATCTTACTGTGTTATTGCCCAGAAGTTTTATAACTTTTCACTGTCAGGTCTATGATTTACCGGCCTTTGATTTTTGTGACAGGTATGCGCTAGAGGTGGACTTCGTTTTTCCCACATGGATACCCAGATATTCTAGAACCATTTATTGAAAGGTCAGCTCTTTCTCAATACTGAGAGATGCCACCTCTGTCACAAAACCACAAGTATGTGGGACTGTCGGTGAGTGCTCTAGCCTGTCTATTTCTCCACATTCCACTTAAGTTTTAGAATTTTATCTGAGTTTTGTGCATTTCTGGTTAGATTTACTTCTAGATACTTGATATATTTTGAAGCATTATCAATGGTGATTGTATGAGTTAACTATGGACATGTAACAAATTACCCCAAAACTTAGTGGCTAAAAGCACAACCATTTATCAGCTCCGGTTTTTGTGGGTCAGGCACCTAGCTGGGTACATCTGGCTTAAGGCCTCAGTGGATTGCAGTCAAGTTGATGGCTAAGGCTGTGGCCTCACCTGAGGCTTGTCCTGTGGAGGGGATCAGTGGGGCTACCTAGTAACATGGCAGCGGGCTTCCCCTAGAGAAGGGGATCTGAGAGACAGCCCCCAAGATGGGAGCCACAGTCCTCTAATGACCTAATATCAGAAGTGACATCTTTTGATTTCTGCCATATTCAATTTATCAGAAGTGAGTTACTAAATACAGCCCACCCAGGGAAGGGGGATTACGTAAAGGCCTTACGTAAAAGCTGGAATCGTTCCAGTGATTTAAAAAACTTTTTGTTTTCTAATTGTGACACTATATAGTATCACATAATGATGTTTTAGTATTGATTTTTGTATCCAACCTTACTAAGCTCTAACTGTAATAGTTTATCTGTCACTTTTAAAAATGTACTCATCGTATCATCTATGAATGATGAAGTTTGTTTTTTCTTTTCAATCCTTATATGTTTTCTTTCTTTTTTCTTCCTTAACTGTGCCAGTTAGGTCTTACATAACAATATGGAACAGCCGTAGTAATGGCCGGCTTCCTTATCTTGTTACCAATCTCGAAGGGAAAGTTTTCGACAGTTTCATCTTAAAGTATAATATTTGATGTAGGTTTTTTAAAAAGTAACTTTTATCAGATTTAGGAAATTCCCTTCTATTTCTAATTTGATAAGATTTTTTTTTTCTTTTTAAATCATGAATGGAAGGGGGTCAAATAGGTGGGGACAGAATTTTGAGTTTAGAAATTTAAAAAATTTTTTAAATTTTTTTAAAAAGAAAAGAAAAAAGAGGAAAAAAAAGGGAAAAAAGAAAAAAGAAATCATGAATGGATATTGAATTTTGTCAAACATCTCTTTGCATATATGGCAATGATCATTAGAATTTTTGCCTTTGATCTATCAATGTTGTGAATTACATTATTTTTTTTCTAACGTTAAATTTACCTTGCATTAGTTCAAGCTAACTTGATCTTAATCTTCTCCTTCATATGTTACTGGATTTAGTTTGCTAATACTTTGTTTCGAATTTTTATATCTGTATTCTTGAGAAAGAGTTAGCCTGGGATTTTTCTTTCTCATACCTCCTTGTTGGGTTTTGGTGATAAGATTATCCTAGCCTCACAAAAATGAGCTTGAGTCTTCATAACAGTTTGGGCCAACTAAATTATTACTTCTTCCCCGAATGTTTTGTGCAATTTGCGAGGGAAGCTATCTGGCCATACGTTATACATTATGTCAAGATTTTTGACAGATACAAGTTATTTAACATAATGGACCATTCAGGATTTCTATTTCTATTTATATCGGTTTAGGTAAGCAATGTTTTTCTAGGATTTTTATATTATTTAAATGTATTGACAGGAAATTATTCACAATATTCTCTTTTACCTGATGGATAATACAGCAAAATGATGTTTTCTTTTCCAACCTGACATAGGCTAGTTGTGCCTTTTTCTTTGTCCTTTCTCAGTTCTCCAGAGGTTTTTTGATTTTGTTAGCCTTTCAAACTTAGATTTTTGTTAACTTTTTTAATTGTATGTTTGCTTTCTATTTTGTTAACTTGCGCTTTTATATTTATTTATTTATTTATCTGCCTTATACTATTTTAGGTTTAATTTATTCTTCCTTTTCTAACTCCTTGAGATGAACGCTTACCTAATTAATATTAGGCCTTTATTCTTTCCTGACATACGTTACAGTTCTCCTTAGAGGTATTACTTTAGAAAAATTTACCATAGGTTTTGATATACGATATTTTTATTATTGTTCAGTTAGAAATATTTTTATTTTTTCATTGTGATGTCTTCTTTGTTATATATGTTATAAAGAAGTATGTCTTTTTATGTTTCAAATATATTGAGATTTCCTAGTTATTTTTTGATTTCTAGCTTAATTACATTGTGGCCAGAGAAACATCTGAATGATTTAAATCTCTGGAAATGTATTGAGATTTGCTTTATGGCCCAGAATATGAACCATGTTTATAAATGTTCTGGATGAGCTTAAAATGAATGTTTTACAATTGTGGTGTATGGTGCTCTGTTCATATCTATTAAGTCCAGTTTATTAACTGAGTTCTTCAAAGCTTCGGTGTCTTTGTCTCCATACTCTGTGAAATGGAAAAAGATGTCTTAGTAATTTTTGCTTTATATATTTTAAGCTTATGTTATTAGGTAAATACAAATTTAAGATTATGTCCTTCTAGTAAAATTAACTTTTATCATTATCTTTACCTCTCATAATGCTTTTTGCCTTAAAGTCTACTTTATCTTTTAGGGGTATAGCTACATCAGCTTTTTTTTTACTATTATTTTAATCTTATTACTTTAAACTTTTCTCTATTTTTATGTTTTAGATGTCTTTATTCATTTTTAAACAGAGTTCTTTACGCCCAAAACCCATCTGAAATCCTTTGACTTTTAACTACAGCACTTAGTCCATTTATAATTAGTGGAAATATATATGTATAGGTAAATTAAATGTAATGTGTATCTACTGCAAATATTTAGAATTAAATCTACCACAAATATTTAGAATTAAATCTACCACCTTGTTTTGTGCTACTTATCTTACTCATTCTATTCCTTCTTCTCTTCTTTCTGGGCTTTAAAGAATTGTCTGCATGTATTTTATCATTTCATTTTGTTTCCTTAACTAATTTGAAATTACATACTCTGTTTTTATTCCTTTAGTGAGGGAGTCAACGACCTTTTTCTGGAAAGGGCCAGATAGTAAATATTTTAGGCTTGTGCAAAACAGATGGTCTGTCACACATTCTTCTTTGTTTAGATTTTTATAACTTTTTAAATATGTAGCTTGCAGGCTATTAAAAAAAACAGACTGCAAGCTGGATTTGGTCCACGAGCCATAGTTTCCTGACCCTTGTTTTAGTGTTTACCTTAAAAATTTTAACATGCACACTTAATTTATCAAAACCTAAAATTAATCAAAATCCTTTGCTTGGATAACATGTTGATGTTAAAACATTTTGATTCTATTTACTTCCCACTTCCAATTTCTATGTTATGTTGCCTGGTATTTTCATTATATTTTAAATTCCACTAGATTTTATTATTACAATCCTATACAGTCACTGTTTTATACATTTGTCCACATATTTACCACTTTGTCTTTACTCTCTATTCTGTTTTTTTTTTTTTTTTTTTTTTTCTGTATTTCCAATTTTCTATCTAGGCCATTCTCCCTCTGCATCAAGTACGAGTTTTAGAAGTTTCTTTAGTGCGGGTTTACTAGTGATGAGCTCAGTTTTTGTTTGCCAGAACACGTCTTTATTTTGCCTTCATTCTTAAAAGATATTTTACTTGACTATAGGTTACAAGTTGGCAGTTATTTTGTTTTGTAATACTGGAGATTTTATTCCACTGTTCTCTGGTTTCCACACTTGCTGTTGAGAATGACCTGTAAGTCTAATTGTCATTCCTTTGAAAGTAAATTGTCTTTTCCCCCTGGCTGGTTTTAATATTTTCTCATTGTTTTTGTCTTTCCATTAAATATCAATTTCTTTGTATATGTTCTGCTTAGGATTTTCTGGGCCACTTGAGTCTGAGGATGAATATCTTTCATCACTTCTGGAAAACACTGAAAGTATTCAGTCACTATCTCTTCAGCTATTTCCTCTGACCCATTCATTCTCTTTCCTTGGGATTCTGATTAAATAAATGTTAGATTTTCTCTCACTATATCTTCCATGTTTCCTACACTCTTATCAGTATTTTCTTGCAAATCCAAGATTTGCCAGTATTTTGTTTTTATGAAGTGCATTTCAGATCCTTTATTCTGCTCTATTTTCAAGTTTGCTAATTCTCTCTTCTATTATGCCTGGTCTGCTGCTAAATGTGTCCACTGCAAAGTGGACAAGTATCAGTCTGTGGCTGCCAGTTCTCAGAATAGGCTTTTCTCCCTTCCCCTTAGCTTCTTCTCTTCCCAGTCCCAAATCACTTTCTGGGGCCAGAGGAAGGGGCATGATTTAGTTCTGGTTTACCCTTTTCCTGAGGTAAGGGTCCCAATCTACATGGAGAGCCTTTGCTTTGAGACTCCCCTCCCTTGACTGACCCTTGGCCTTCGCTCCCATCCTACTTGCCCTGAAAGCCCCTGAACGTAAGCCCAAGTATGTGGCACCTGCAAATATCCCTGATACAGAAGTGGCTTTGGTGGTTCTGTTATTTTGCTTACCACTCTGGGCTTATATTTTCTCCTCTAATTTACCCTGCTGTTTCCCCAGGATCTTTATAGCTCTTCAATGCTTTAAAACATTTTACTCAGCATTTTAAAATGTGTTCAATGGGAAAAGGAAGTCTGCCATCACTGGCAAAGGAAATCTTAAGATCAGTTTTAGATTCACTGAGTTTGAGGGTCTAAGGAGACATGTTCTTCAAGTGGCCATTTCATGTTGAGTTGCATAAAAGAAATATTCTTTTTATAAGGCTGATCTCTACACATGTCCAACCTACAACTTTTTACCATTTTAGTGTCTCCCTTGCCAGGAATCTGTGTCCTCTGAGATGGTGTGAGCAGAAGTGAGTTAGTTATGGTGGGAAGAACTGAGGGAAGACCAGATGCTTTCCCTTTTTGTGGGGAGGCAGGAAAATGGAGCCTGACTCTTCAAGACTGGCATATCTCTCATTGACATCTCTACCTGTCCCCAAACGATTGTCCTGAGTACTTGCCTCCTCTTCCTCCATGAATAATTTATGAAACTGGGGAAGTGTGGTGGGCTGGTTGGGAGCACGAACTCTGAAGCCAGGCTGGCTGCGTGGAAATCCCAGCTCCTTCATGTATGAGTGATGTTACCTAACCTCTCCACACCTTAGTTTCCAGTATGGGGATGATTATATTAGTCACTAATTCATAAAGTTAATAGGAGAATAGAGTTAATAATTATAATGCTCTCAAAAGAGCACCTGGTATACAATTAAAATCTGTTTTTTAAAAATGGATGATATCAAAATTAATATAAAATAATATTGAATGCCAACTGTAATTGAAAAAATCAAAATCATTTGGGAACAAATAAAAATTAAAAGTGAGAGGATAAAAGCCGTCTCACGCACCTCTCTCTAAATCAGCTGAAATAATGGACACTACGTGACTGATGGCGCTTGCTCCTCTAATCTAGTGTGACGCCTTCGTTTTATAGTTGAGAAACAGACTCAGCAAGGGCAGGGACTCAGCCACAGGCATCCGGCAGGCCACTGGCTCCCGGACCTGGAAAGTGGCTCTCTGGAGGCTAGTTCCAGCTGTGCTATCACTGACTGCTGGTGCGACTGTGGCCTGGTCTGTTTCCTCTTGCGGCCTCAGTTTCCTCATTGGTGAACCAAGGGGAAGGGCCAGTTGTCCCTCCGCCTGCCTCCAGCTTCATCAGAATTTTGGGTGTGGGGTGCTATGACCAAGCGCCAAGATCTGTACTGGGAGGTCTGAGGGTTGTGGTGGCTGAGGCGACTCAAGGACCCCAAAGGGCTGGGAAACGTGTGGTGGAATGATGAGTCAAAGCTGCCTTCTCGGAGCTCACAAACTTGAGAACTGGAGCCTCGAACCAAATGTTGACACACTTGTAGCTCTTAAAAAGAAAAAGGTGTTACCCAACAGCTGGCTTGGGTAAGCGGCTTCTCAGGGGAGGGGTGGGTGACAGCTCTGGGGAAGAATTTGCTGCAGCCTTCTAGGTGGGTGGCCTCGCGCAGGCAGGCCTTCCTTGCTGGGCCTCTGAGCCCGACTCAGTCTTGCCTTCCCTGAGCTGAGGTAGGCTTGGACCTCTAACTCTGTGTTTTAAGCCAGTCCTGGCTCCCTTCTGGGCCTCAGTCCCCCATCAATGAAACAGAGTCGGGGATAGTGTGGATAAGTTTCAAGGACCCCCTTGATCTGCCTATCTGGCAAATGTGTGACTGTCCCTACCCATGCATGGCCCTGATCCCCACCTGTTCCCAGCGCAGGGGAAAGGCAGCACTGAGTGTGAGCACAGGGACCACAGCCCCAACCACCCTAGTATTTGTCCTCTCTGAGCCTCAGCGCTTCTCCCTCGTGCATGGAAATGGCAGCAGTACCTACATGGCAGGGCCGGTGGGATTACACAGATAACCTGCCCAGGGCCTGTAAGGGCTCAGTAATGCAAAAAGTAATTCCAACCACCAGGCCTTGTGGGCTGGAGTCTGGTCTCAGGTCTTTCCTAGCCCCAGAGGCCGCCACAGCCAGGAGGAGGCCTTGGCGCTGGTATGTCCAGAGCAGGTGCCACAGTTCCTCTTCTGTGCCCCCAAATCTGCCCTGCCTCTAAGCCAACCCCAAATTAGTTATCCTTTAGTTAGGGCCACCAGCTTGCAAGCAGTTATGCAAAACAAGAGGACTTTAATGAGCAATTAATTAATAAAGCTGGTGACTGCCAGAGCCACTTCTTTTAGCACGGACCGATATTAACAACTACTCTGTCACTTGGATAAAGGCTGATAGTTGTTGTTTGCATCCTCCAAGATCTTAGGAGAAAATAAAAGGTCACTGTCTACCATTTTCAGAGAGCCAAGACTGTGCCAAAGCGTGTGGTTTACAAACCCCACCTCATTCAGTCCTTACAGTAAGGTATTATTATTATTATGCCCATTTTACAGGTGAGGCAATTGAGGCTCAGAAAGGTTATTCTCCTCCCTAAGGACCCATAACTCAGTACAAATGGGTCCCGGTCCATCTGACTCGAAGGGTATTTTCCCCTTGAGAGGCCCCTCAAATTCTCCTGTTTGCTTTTATGGATGGAAGGCCCCAGAACCTGTGACTGTTGCGGGGAGTTGGTGTGTGGACTGAGATCTGTTCTCGAAGGAACTTCACTGAAAGTCCTTGGGCCTTCAGACACGCTGAGGCTGGCTGGTCCCCTCCAGCTGCTTCCCTGCCCCTCAAGCCACAAGCCTCCCACTTCCAGTTCCCGTTCTTCCTCTGTCACTCACTTAACCTCTTCCACGTCTGTGGCTCTCTCCCCGTGAGACAATGTCGATGTGATTTTAGATAGCGCGGGGAGGTTAATTTTTAATTTTAGTCACTAACAAATCGTTTTTCATTAACGATGGCATGTGAACCCTGGTTCTTGAACACAGGGATATGATATTTTAAAAGTAATCATTTTGAAATCAATTTTAGAAGATCCATAGATCTAAAAGAACACATTCAGTAAATATTTGGCCGACTTGATTTGTACATCGGAAAAAAATGTGAGCACAAATGTGTTTGAAGTTGGGGAGACCTGGCCTGGGTTAACTGTCTCCTTTAACCAAGCAGGTAGAGGGGGTTATTTGTCAGCCCCAAGAGAAAAGTCCGTTTCTGGAGGGGAAGTCGGCCTTCCTTTCAGCCAACGGGCTCGTGCTGCAGCTGGGTTATTTATTCCTCTGCAAATGCTATCGATGTCCCATATGCACGCAGTTTAAAAAGAATCATGGTTGCCTGCGGTGGGAGTCGGGGGGAAGGCTGACTGCAAAGGGGCACAAAAGAACTTTCTGGAAAGATGAAAAGGTTCTATATCTTGATTGGGGTGTTTGTTACACCAGCGTACACATTTGTCCAGTCATCGACCTATACCCTTAAAATGTGGAAATTCTGATGTAGCTGATTTGTAAAAGTCAAAACCAAAGCCACAAATATGCATTTATGTCAGCAGCTACACACATTCATTGCCTGTTCTGAGTTCTGAGACCTGTGCTTTGCTGCACTATAATATATGCTAGTTCGCATTCAGCTATCACTTCGGCTGCTCCCAAAGTCAACATTTACTGGTCTGCCATGTGCCAGTTACAACAAGGGTGCTTAAAATGTCAGAGACTCTATTTGGCAAAGAGACATCACGAGTAATCCAGTAAAGGATGGATTAATCAATAAATGTGGTTGGGACAGGTGGCTCCTCATTTAGGAAGAAGTAAAGTTAGAGCCTCACCTCACACCAAATACACATACATGAACGCTCCAGATGGGTTAGAGATGGGTGGGTTAAATGTTAAACAAAAACTCAAAAAGTATTAAAAATATATGAGAATATTTTTTATAAATTTCAACCAGATAAAACTAAGACATGAAAGCCAAATAATCATAAACGAATCTTACATTTCACTATATATTAATGCAAAAACTTTCTATGACCAAAGACACCAGTTAGCTAAAAGTCATGGAGTAGATCACCAGAAATACTGCCTCGTATGTATTTAAAAAATTAGGGTTTTAATATGAAAAGAGGTCCAATAAATCAGTAAGGAAATGAATATTTCAGGGACGAAAAGCCTACTTAAATTGGGTCAGGGATCCAAACATTTGTTTCACAGAAGAAGAAATAAAAATGGATAATGAGGTTATCAAAGGATGCCCGGTCTCCTTCACAATTATAGATGGGCACATTAAAGCAATGATCTCACCCCTCCGTAGATCTGAAAGAGTTACAAATAATTCGTGTGTGTGTGTGTGTATGTGAGAATGGGCACCTTCACACGGTATTGGTGGGAATCTAAATTGGTACCACTTACTAAGGAGGACAATTTAGCAGTATCCATAAAAGTTTTAATTACAGAAACTCTAACCCAGCAATTCCCCTCTTAGCAATGTATCCTTCAGAAATAGCTGCATGTGTGCCCCAAAGTATGTGTTAATTTCTGTGAAGTATATTATACTAAAAATTGGAAACTGCCTAAATTTCCTTCAATAGGAAGGTTATGGGTAAATAAATGGAATTCTTGCACGATTAGAAAGAATGAAGCAAAATTCTGTGTCCTGATCTGAACAACAGCCATTATGCCTTGGCAGGAAAAAGAAAGCAAGTTACAAATACAATGTGTAGCCGAATAAACCTATTTTTTTTTTTTTTTGGTAAAATAATTGCATGTATGAGTTACAGGTATATATAATAATAATGTCTCACATTTATCACAATTATACATGCCGACATCATGGAAATATTATTATTCCTATTCTGTAGATGAGGAAACTGAGGCACAGAGTAGTTAAGTAACTTGCCCAAGGCGGCATAGCTAGACGGTCGCAGAGAGGGGATTTGAACCCTCAGCAGCCTGACTCCACAATTTGAGCACTTGACCTAATTTGGGCCTTATAGGCCAAAAATATCTCTCTTAATAATGGTGACCTGTCAAACCAGCACTGGAGAGGCAGAGTCACTTTTTAATAAACATTTTAAACAAAGAAATAGTGAAAAACACGAACCGGTAAAAAAGACTTATCGAAAAGCCCAGTTTCCTGCAAGCCCCCTTCTCCGAGGCAACCACCCTAACAGTTTTAGTTCGTGTGGTGGTTATCGCCAGGGCAATAAATAACACGCCTGGACTGCCATTTCCTGATTTATTAACCTTGGACATTCTCTATTAATTTCTGTAAGCTCTGGAAAAAAGAAATATCGACGTACCTTTTTTTCTATTTTCTTTTCCTGTTATGATGCTGTTTGCTGCTCTGACTCTAGGCCGGACTCTGGGCTGGGCACTTTGCCATACTGTTGCTAAGACTAGGCCCACTGAGGCTCAGAACCGAAAAGGGACTTGCCGAAGGTCACTGCGAGTTAGTGTCGGAGCAGGGACCGGAGCCCTGGTTTGCATGTTTCCAGGGCCTGGCTATTTCTGTGACACCCCATGGCCCACCTCTCTCACTCCGACAGAGGCTCAGCATGGCCAGGGTGAGGTGGCCCCGGCCGAGTGCCCTCAGGAGGCTGGCCTGAGGCCTCCTGCTCCTGGGACGCAGTGCCGGCGGTTGGCAGAGCTGCAGGTGCAGCCATGCAGCATTCAGCCAGCGAGGAGTTTCATTCTCCACCACTGACGGGCCCAGACTTTGACCCTCTGGGGCCTCTCCTTCCAGATTCCTGCCCCCACGTGCCCTACACCTCCAGGGGAGAGGCTGTCGAGAGTCAGTACCTGACACCCGAGACCCTCAGGACTCCTCGACCCTGGAGTCACCTGGTGGGAGAAGCTTGGAAACGAATAACTAAAGCTGGGCACCATCCCCAACCGACTAAATCAGAAACTGCGGCAGGTGGCCGTGACTCTAGATGGCGAGGAGCTCAGAGCGGGCAGTGATTTGCTGCTGGAGGCCACACGGCAACCGGGGGATGAGTGTGTAGGAGTCTGGGCCCGAAGGCCTCTTCAGCTGAGTCAGGGCAATGAGAAATGTAGGGCTGGAGCAGCTTCATGGCTGTGGGGACAGAGGGGCAGCCGCCCTGAGGAGATGGCATGTGAAAGAGGCAGCAGAGTTGTGGCCTCAGTCTGTGGCTTGTGGGGATGGTCTTCCTAGCAGGACCTGGCACGACAAAGACAGGAACTGTGTTCCCACTGAGCCCTGTTCCGAGTCAGCAAGAGCTGCATGTGGGTGGCGGGTGGTGGGGGCTATGCCCTTTCAGGGATGGGGGTGAGCTTCTACATGGCAGGGTGAAGAGTGGGGGTGCGGCTGAGGCGATGCAGCAACAAAGCCCCAAATCCCGGTGCTGCCTCTCCCCTCTGAACCAGAGCTTGAGCAGGCTCAGCACCCCCAATCCCAACCTGGGATGGCCCTGTGGATCCTGCCTTCTGACTCACAGCAGATGGGGCATCGCATGAGCAAACCGGGCAGCTGGGAGACCAGGACCCCAGGGAACAGGCAGATGGCAAATGGGGGGCGGGGCAGGGCTGGCACAAAGGGGCCTCTCCGGCTGGGTGGGGGGCGCTCGCTGGGCTCAGCCTCCCCAGGCTTGCCCTCTGCCTGTCTGGTCCTCACAGCCCATCGGGAGTTCCTGAGGCCCTCCGGGAGCCCCGCAGATTCTGAGGTCAGGCCCGGGCTGCTGAGGAGAGGGGGCATGGGTGTGGGGAAGAGCTTGGGACACATTTTCTGACCTATGCTCAATATCATCTGCCTGGCACAGATGGGCTGAGGCCCCTCTTAGGCTACTTAAGCCCCAAACTCTTTCTAGTTCTCTAGTGGCTTGGCCTGGGCTGAAACACCCTGGACCATCCCTGCCTGCAGACCCCGCTGGACTCTGGGCTTCCTGCTTCGCCTGCACCTTTATTCCTGTGAGGTGGGTGCTCATGGGGCCTGCCGCTTGCCAGGGCAAGTAACGACGGCTCTCTGAGCCTTGCGTTTTGTTGTGTTTTGACTATGGGATGGGACAATAACCGAGCCTGCCTCATAGAGTCCTAGGAGGCTGAAGTGAGGCACATGGTCTTTGGTACGTGACAGTAAGCACCCCCTCAAATCTTGCAACCTAGCACCTCCCTCGACGCACCCTGCACAAGACATACTTATGGGGGACAGGAGCTCAGAGACAAGTGGCAAAGAAGATTGGGAGGGCGTGGCTTACCATTCCATGTGACGGGGCTGGCTTTCCACCTTTGGGGCTGTGGCAAGGGAGGGTAAGTGCTGAGGGGGGCAGATCTGTGTCAGCTGTGGAGGGGAGCCTGAGTCGCGCCCGTGCTGGGCTGCCCTGGAGATACAGACACCCTCTCTGACTCAGGAGCTGTGTCTGCCCGCCTCCTGTTTCCTTGGCTGGAGCTACTGCTCAGGTTTTACTTCTGACATGAGTTGGCATAACCTCAGAAATGCACCCGCTTCATCTCTCGTCAGCTGTTCTAAAGATACGCATCCACAAATGGCATGCTTTGGGGCCAGCCGCAGTGTCCGGGGAGCAGCCTCTCCCCGCCACCGCCACCAAAGTCTAACATTTGGCTATATTTATAAACATCATGTACATAGATACTTATGGGTTTTGTTTCGTTTTGTTTTTATTGCACAAATGGTATTAGAACAGCCACAATGGAACCAATTCTGAAATGGAAAGAAACACTCACAATCCTACCAGCGACTTTGCTTTCTAATGGCATCGCTGAGTGCTTGCTGCACAAAGCCAGGTGGCTGTGCTTTCTGGGGCTGGTCACGCTGAAGCTGCACGACCCCCCACCCCCCAACGAAGGAGGAACGGGTTACAGATCGGGAAACGGAGGCACAGAGCTGTTAGGTCGCCTCATCAAGGCCACGCAGCTGGCGGGCGGTAGAGCTAGGACTTGAACCAGCTCCAGTGTCCCGTGCTCACCCACTTCTCAGGGTTGCCTCGCCTGTCCCCACATCCTTGCCACCTTCAGGCTTGAGTCAGGGACATGCAAGCTGGAGCATCTTCTCGTTATGCAGAGCGTTTCTGAGTAGCCCCTGGATGCCAGGCCTGCCTCAGAACAGGGAAGCAGACCTCGGGGACATGGGGAGACATCACTTTTGTTCCCTGCTTATTTTCACTGAATTTGGTATTTATAAGTTTTTGTTTTTGTTTTTGTTTTTTTAAATCATGACCATATGGCTATGAGGTGCCGGTGGTCAACTATCCCAATTGGCCAGGGACTGAGGCACTTCCTCAGGACTTTTAGTGCTAAAGCAGGGACAGTCCTGGGCAAAAAGAGATGGTTGGTCGCCCTAGGGGGGCAGAGCTGGGCTTTCTGAGCCATTTTCTGGTACTGGGCATTGGGGCTGTTTCTAGCTCTTCGCTGGGCAGGCGAGGCAGCCCTGTGACCACAGCTTGTCACTGGAGCATCCTTTTGTTTAGGAGCCAGGTAGGAGGGGATCAAGCTTTTGGGATTTCTCAGAGGAGATGTACAGGACTTAAACCCAGCTTTCCTGACCAGTCCCTCATCTGAGCAGGCAGGAAGGTCAGCTCGGGACTCGGGACAGGGCTGAGCGGGGTGAGGGCCGTTGTGCGTTGGAGTCCTCTTGTGCTGGTTCACAAGAGCTGGTTGTCGGTTGTAAACACAGCCCCTGTGTTTAACTGTGCTTTAAGAATGAAATCACATAAATTTAAAATTAAATTACATTAAAAATGGTAATAAATGCTCAAAATATATTACTTTCTAATTATTATGCCACATTTTGCTATTATGTATTGTTAGGGGTTGAACTGTGCCTCCCATCCCCAATTCATATGTTGGAGTCCTAACCCCCAGGACCTCTAAATGCAACTTTATTTGGAGATAGGGTCTTTAAAGAAGTAATCAAGTTAAGATGAGGTCATTAGGGTGGGCCCTAATGCAATATGACTGGTTTCCTTATAAAAGGAGACATTTGAACATAGACACGTACAGGGAGAATCTCATGTAAAGAGGAAGGCAGAGATCAGAATGATGCTTCTCCAAGCCGAGGAACACCAGAGATGGCCAGCAAACCACCAGGAGCTCACAAAGAGGCCTAGAACAGATGTTCCCTCACAGCTTTCGAAAGGAACTAATCCTACCGAGACCTTAATCTTGGACTTCGGACTCCAGAACTGTGAGACAATACATTTCTGTTGTTTAAGCCACCTTGTCTGTGGTACTTAGTTACAGCCTCCCTAACAAACTAATCGTCTATGCTCTTGAGGTTATTAACATCTATTGTATTGGTACAGCAGAAATAGTAGAGAATGGTGAGCTGGGGCCCATCTTTTCCCAATTCCCTGTTGAATGCTAGCGTCTTGCAATTGGCCATGGTGGGAGTATTTGCACCACGGAAATCTGTAAATGCTACCAACCAGGCCTTGCTTTTCACTGTTTTGGTGATTGTCTAGACAAATGTAAGAAAGCAGTTGAAAAAATGTTAGGAAGGCACATTCAATCCGATGCGTCATGTCTGTGGTCTTGACATCATGAATAGCACAAAAGACTGAAAACTATTGTCCCACTCAGCAATGTATTCAGAAGCTATTATCCAAGTCATCAAGGATTCCAGTATGAGAGGACTGGTATCCACTGCAGCAGAAGATGGCTCACGTCATCGATGAACAAGCGAAGCTCCTGACAAACATGTCTTCGCCCTTTCACTTTCGTCTTGCTCATGGATATAGATGAAAGTATCAATCAATATTCGTATCTGCACAATGCTCAGAGAGCCTATTTTTGCCATATAGCAGATCGCCACTGGTGAGGGGCAGGGGAGGCCAGCTCTAGTCTGTGCAGAACCGAGGGGCTCAAGGTTACAGCGCATTGACAGGTGGGTGGACAGACAGACTGCCTGACAGATGCACAGATGCCTGCCTTCCAGCTCTGTGGGAATCAGCTACTGTGGGTGGACCAGAGTCAGTGCCTCCTCACTGGAGGGAATGGGAGGCCAGCCCACTCTGCGCTGGGGGACTTCTCCAGGGCTCCTGCTTGATGCCTGGGTTACCTCTGTCCATGGGACCTTGTGGTGTTAACAGCTGAATTCCTGACCAGGCCTGGCCTGGGATCCAGGAGAGGCAGCTTGACCCAGCCTTGACCTATAGCCTTGACCTGGTCCACTCCTGTACTTGAAATGCAGATCGATCCCCTCACCCTCTACTTAAACCTGTCCACAACTTCCCACTGCCTCAGGACTAAGGTTACACCTTCATCCTCTCTCACAGCCCTGCCCTTCAGCCTCATCTCTCTTGCTCTTTTGCCCAGACAGGGATCCAGCTGCCTGCTTCTCCAGCGCTCCAAGTTCATTCCCCACTTCTAGCCTTTGTACATGCTGTTCCTCCTGCCTTGGGTGCTGTGCCCCAGGCCCACTCTTTCTATGTCCGGCTCCTCCTCAACCATCAGAGACTTGTTATAAATTCCGACTCCTCCAAGAAGCCTTTCCTGATTGCCTGGCTAAGGGAGGTTCCCTGTCACGTGCTATCTTTACTCTTCTGTTTTTGGTTTGCTTTCTCCATCGCTCTTACCTTATATGTAATTATTTGTCTTCATACTTATTGAATTACTTGATTAATTCATTACTTCGGTGATTTTTTTTTTTTTATGCCTCACCCCATCAAGCTATAAGCTCCAAGAAGGCAGAGGTGGTGTCTGCCTCACAGAGCCCGGTGTGAGGCCTGGCACTTAGTGGGCACTTGGAAAATGTTTGTTGAACGAATGAATGAACTACATTTACTGAGAAGCTGCATAACAAAGAGATAAATAATGGTCCAACAGAGATGTGAGTTCAGATCTTCACTCTGGCACTTATTGGCCATGTATTCTGGAGTATGTTACTAAATCTCTTTGGGCCTCAGTCTCCTTGTCTGTAATAATAGCACCCATTCATCGATCGTTATGGGGATTACATGAATCAATCTACACAGAGTTTAAGGACAGGGCCTGTTACACAATGAGGCACTCAAGAGACTTGGATGTTAGTATTTTCGTAGGTAAAGTGCTGTAGGACTTTTGAGGTTCAGAAGTTCAGAGGCTGACTTCCTACAGGGGAGGACGGGATAACTCCCAGAGGGCTTCTTGGAAGAGGGAGCATTTGAACTGAGCTATAAAGGAAGGTAGATGGAATTTCTCTAGGCAGAGATGCAGGTGGGGAGATCAGGAGACAGGAGGCATACCTGGTCCCAGTAAGAGACCCACGGGCAGGTCAGGCCTGCTCTGAGGCCCAAAGCAATGCTCTTGACCTTTCTCCCATTCTACGCCTGCAGCCTCCTGTCCGCACGGTCTTGACATTTGCTTTGTGCCCATTTCCTGTTCCTGTGTTTGGTTACTAAACAGGGAGTGCTGACTCCGAGGACACATGGGGAGAATTGGCTGAAGATGCCCCAGGAGGAGGCAACTGGGTTGCCCCGCTCTCGACCTTGGTAGAACTCAATCAACTCGAAAAAAGGCAAACCCGGGGAGGCCCCCGGCCTGCACGAGGCCCGCTCCCGCGGAGTCACGGAATGCCAAGGATGTGGCCGGATGCCACTGGCTCACGTGGGCTTGGGTGAGTCGCTCTGACTTTCTGTTGCCCTCCTCATCTGTAAAATGGAGACAGACACACCTCTGAGTTGCTGGGACAGTAAAACAAGTCCTTTGGTTGGCAGGCTGCCTTTCAGAGTGGTCCCTGACCCTAGACATGCAGAACTCTGAGGCTCAGAGAAGGGCTCTGACCTGCTCAGCACCCCACAGACAGTGAGTGGCAGACCCAGGGCTGGAACCAGGTCTCCTGATCCCCAGACAGGGTGCAGGTGGATGAGCAGGTATAGACAGGACCTAGAAGATCAGTGTGACCAGGGAAGCCGATGGTTTAGAGTGAATTCGTCGTGGGTGGCAGGTTAACGCCGCTGGCTCGCTCTCCTCTTTGCTGAAGAGAGGAGGCCCAGCCCAGCACAGTGAAGATGGTGGGGCTGATCTTGGGGTGGCTCCGGGGCTGTGGGTTTGCCCACTCACATCTGGCCATGGAGATCACCTTCTTCCAGATGTGACCCAAGTAGAGGAAAGTGTTTCAGTTGTTCTAACGAAAGGAGCAGAGGCCAACTCTGCTCAACTCGGAGGCCGGAGGACTTTAAGAGATCGGTGAATTAAACCCCGCTCTGTGTTTGGATGTGGCAAACATTCACTGAGTCCTTCCCGTGTGTCAGTCACCGTTGGAAGCACGTCATCATTTTCTCAGGTGACCTCGCAGCAACGGCATGGACAGATCACCCCTTTTTGCAAATAAGCAAACCCAGGCTGAGGGAGGTGAACTGGCAAGGGGAGCTGGGACCCCCAGTCACAGCTCTGCTGCCTACCCTGTGGGCGGTTTGTTTTCTAAAACATAAGGTCCTGGCACCTAGTAGCTACTCTGTAAATATCAGTTTAGTGAACCAATACACGAATTAGTGGAAAATGGCCAGGCGAACTGATCTATGAGTAGAAAATAATTTTAGAGACCATTCAGTTCTCCCTACGGATGAGGCAGACGTCTTCTCTGTAACATCCCAGATGAGCACCTCCTTGGTTTCCCCTAGAAACAGGGAGCTCACTCCTTGACTTTGTGGGCAGCACTAGCTCTCACAGGGAACATGGAGACTAAGCCTGAAGTCCGGCTAGGGCTTGAGATGTCAGAGCTGGGGGCCCTTCATGCCTCTCCACACTTCCCTAGAACCCAGATAAGGAAGGGGTCTGAATTTCCTGAGGTGTCCCACTGAGTTGGGGTAGGGGTGAGGGGTGCGCTGGGTGGGACAAGGGGCCCTGAGCCCTGAAGCAGGCTGCCTGGATATGATCTCAGATGTGTTGCTTGGCACTCCCCACCCCTTACGCAAATAATTTTATTTGTAAAACCCACATGATCAAGCGGTTCCTGCCTCATAGGGCGCTTTGGAGAGTCCATGGGCTAATCCACAGGTCCTGGATGAGGGGACCTAGAGACAAAGCCCCACAAATACTCCTCAGATACCTGCTCTGGCGGGACACTTTCCTGACCCCAACCCTATTCCTCCCTTTGCCTCCGAAAGGCAAGCAGGGCAAAGGCACGTGTTTTTTAATTTAATAGATGACCTGAGACACAGATTGGTTAATAGAGCCCAGCGAATGAGGGCTGAAGCCCAGGTTTCCAGCATAGACCCTGCTCTTGTTTGGCTGGGCTTGATGATTGCCAGGCGCCCGGAGGGCAGAGTAGGGCAGAATGGGGAGGGAGATTAAGTGTGGGCGTCAGGACTAGAGGAGTCACACATGGGTCACTGGGACTCCCCCGGTGTCCTCATCAGGCAGGTGTTATCTCTGGGGCCATGAGCGGAGTCAGGGGAAACTCCGGGGTTTAGGAGGCAGGCAGCCCTCCCGCCGGCCCCTTTTGCTTTCAGCTGCTCTGTTCTGGTGCCCCCTCCTCTGCCCCCATCCTGTGGGCGTGGGGGACACAGCTTCCTGCAAGATGTGCATGCCCACAGGCAGAGCAGAGATCCTATCGGCAGTTGGAAATTTGCCAGGAGGAAGAGGGGTGAAGGGATGATGTGGGAACCAGGAACCCCAGGGGGTCTGAGCTGTGACCAGCAGATAGAGCCCTCCCTCAAGATTCGAGCTCCGAACATTTCACCAGACCTGGATCCACCTTTGCTCCCATCCGCCCATCTGTCCATCCATCCTTCCTTCACTTCCCTTTCATCTCTGCTTTGACTCCTCCATTCACCTGCGCCTGCCTCTTCCTCGTTCCTGACGCATGTCAAGCACACACCCACCACAGGGCCTTTGCATGTGCCGTTCCTGCTACCTGGAATGCTCTCCGGCAGACATTGTAAGTTGACCTCCCTTGACACATTCAGCCTGCGCTCACGTGTCACCTTCCAGAGAGAATCTAAACCAACCTCCATTCTCCATCGCTTTTTTCCTCCCCTTGCTTTATTTTGCTCTCTAGTTCTTACCTCTAGATATATTTCATATTTATGTGCTTATTGATTTATCATCTGTCTCCCCCAGCTCTAAGAGGGCAGAGATGTTTGTGTTTTGCTCACTGGTGTGTCTCCAGTGCCTAGAACAGTGCCTGGCACACAGCAGGCCCCCGATAAACACTTGCTAAATTCATGGCTGAATTCATAGACTTGTCCATTTTTCCCTCCCTCTCTCCCTCCATCCATTCATCATCCATTTTTTCTTCCTACTTTTCTTCCTTCACCCACCAGTCACCGGAATTTCTCTACACCAGGCTTTGTGCTGGGGTTCGGGTTTGGTGACCTGGCAGGGTGCACAGGTGAGGAAGAAATGATGCTGATACGGGGGGATGGGCCCCAGGTGAGGGGAACCCAGGGGCCTTTGGGAGGCACATGCAGTAGGGGGAGGGGAAGGAAGGTGCTCGGGGTTCACGGGTCGGAGGCCGGCACCTGATACACACTTTGTCAAGTGATCAACGGCTTCTTGGAAAAAGTGGTCGCTCAGTTCCCAGTGTTGGGGATCTTGGGGGTGAGGGTGGGAATCAGAAAGCCAGCTGGGGCCATGGTGCCTGGGTGTGAGAACTTTGAAAGGCTGCCCCTGGAGAACGGCTGGTCTGAGGCTGAGGCCTGAAGGGTGGAGCAGGGGCTGGCCAGGCAGGACCGGGGGAGTGTGGTCCAGGGGGAGGCTGGGTGGGGTGTGCCTAGTGCCTCCATGGGGGCCTCTTGGGGGCAGCCGGAGCCTACCAGACCGCTCCCCTTCCCAACCCCTGGGATACCTGGAACAGCTGTCCCTAACCCCTCCATAGATGTCCCTGCCCCCACCCTTTGTCTGTCTCAGTTCCTGCTTTGCGTCCTGCAGGTGGCTGGATGTTCCGAGAGCAGAAACCATGCCCCTGCTTCCTACTCGCCCACAGTACGCACCTCCTGCCTCCAACGAGCGGTGGGCTGTGGCCTTATTTTTATTGCAGGCAGGTGAGACTGGGCTGAGGCTTCAGGTGGGGCCTGAGCTCAGGGAGGAGGGAACTCGCATAATCGATAATTACATATGGGGGAGCAGCACCCCTCAACTGCCTTAGGAGTGCTACTGAGCCTCAGAGACATTCAGGGACTCCTCCAGGCTCTTCTAGGGGCCGTGGATGGGTCTGTAACACATGCGTCCCCGGGTAGAGGTGCCGAAAGCCCATGGAGGGCTGAGGTGCGCAGTGGAGGGTCACTTATCACCCTAGGGGCCAGGTCAGCCCTGCAGGGAAACCGTGGAATGAAAGAGGGAGGTGGCAGCCACGGCTATGGGCCAGCCGGAAATGGGGCAAGACGTGCAGGCGGAGCCTCACCTGGAGCCACCTGTCCAGACAAGCTCAGACTGGGAGCCAGTGAGCCCTGGGAGGAGGTGGAAGGGGAGAAGGTGGAAGGGGAGGCAGCTTCTGTGGAGTCCAGCCGGGGGGCCTGCCTGGACTGGAGGTAAGAAGCTGCTGTTCAGGGTGGGGGACGGAGCGGGAAGGTCAGCAGGGTGCGCATTTCTAGCCTGGTCCACTTGACCCTGGCTGGCCCCCAGGTCTAGTTCAATGCTCCGAAGACATGTGTAAGGCCTGGCTCTCTGCCTGCTTAGGGTTCTGGGCTCTCCTGGGGCTGCCCCTTGCTGCTCTGAGCGTGGGCCGGGCGTGCTCACGTGGTGATCATACTGGCACAGGGAAGCTGGCAGGTGTGGGCTGTGTTCCCAGTGCCCAGATGAGGAGACTGCAGACAGTGGAGGGCCGGGGCGAGGGCCAGGGGAGGCTTTGCGCCCCGGTGCTTGGACGGGGAGACGGGAAGCCTGCACCAGTGCCTCCGTCTGCTTGTTTGCCCGTGCCCAGGACCTTTCCTGAGGGGACCCATGGTAAACCGGTTTGGGAGCAGGTTGGCCTGGGTTGTTTGACTTTTGACAAGGAGGAGGAAGGCGGCCTCCCCTGGCAACCTGAGTGGAGGGACTCGACCCAGCCCAGGATCCTTCCGCCTCTCCCCAGCCCCGTCACCTGGCAGCCCTTCCCGACCCGGCTGAGGGAGGCAGGAGGGGAACGTCAAGCTGCTTCCTGATGGGCCGCTTGCCCTCTCTGGGCCAGGCCTCTGCGGTGAGACTCCTAAAGGGGGGCCGAGGACACACCAGGACGGGGCGAGGGGCGGGGGCATCGTGGAAGAAAACACCAGCTCTGCCAGTGTCTCCTGTGGAACCTCTGGGCTGCTTCCCCAACTAGAGAGCTGGGCGGGGGCAGTGGTCCGAAAACAGGAGCAACAGTCTCCCCTGAATTCCAGCCCCGGCTTCCTCCACCGTCCCGCTCCTGAAAACCCAGCCCCGTGGCCCCACGCAGAGGTGGGTGGCTGGGATTGGCGGGGAGAGGGCCCTGGCGCCCAGCCAGCTCTTCCCCCACATGTGTCTCTCTAGGGTATATGGGCAGCAAAAGGGGCCCCCCACATTCCCTCGGTTAATTAGGCCACCCCTGCTAATGAGTAGCTGTCATCCTTTATCCATTACGCCTCCTGAGCCATCTGCGCCCCAGCACTTAGCGGGAGACCCCAGAGGCACCCTGGCTGTTGGCGCAGAGGTGCATGCAGAAGGCCGCACTCCTGGGTGGCACTGGGAGTCGTGTCCCCGTGAGAGGCTGGGCGCTCTGCAGGTTTTCCACAAAGTACACCCAACTCTGGCTCTTTATTTCCCAGGAGAGACATGGGGACAGCCCCGGTTTTGAGGTGAGAAAACGAGGCACCCTTTTTATGATTCTCTAGGTGGATCTCCTGCAGCCCACACCTTAGCCTAGTTCTTTACTGGGCACCAATACATTGTGTAGGAGTTGGGGCGGGGCACGGGGAGGTCAAAGTCAAGATCCTGAGCCCTGGGGGCCCTATGGCAGTCAAGTGAGATGGCACGTCGCCACTCTCGAGATGAAGCAAATCCTGCCATCTCTGCACACTGCTGTGCTGTCTTGTGCTTAGTTACTAAACCTCTCTGGGCCTCATTTGCCTCCCCTGGCATGGGAGTGACAATGCCTCACTGTCCGACCAAAGACACCTGGCACAAGTCTTGGGCCTCTGAGCAGCTGCCCCCCAAACCTCACAGGCCAGGCCAAGGGAGCTGCCGACAGGAGGGGCCCAACTGTGGTGACACCAGCAGCAGCTGGGATGGCCTGTTTGGTCCCTCTGGTTCAGGAAGGGAGGCTCCTAGGAAGGAGTTAGAAGCTGTCGGGGGGTACGCATCTATAGGAGAGCCCGGGATAGTGGCAGTCTGTGACAGGCCCGAGTGTCCTACCTGTAGATACCAAGACAGCTCAGATCTGGGCAATTTGCTGCTAGGTCCCATGCTGTGCTAGTTTAGGGACTTTGGAGCAATGTTGAGGGGAGTTCCGGTGGGGAGAGGGGCAGTTTGGGACCTTCGAATCACTGAGTGTCCCCCAGGCCTGAGCAGGGCACCACGGGTCCCCCTGAGAAGAGAGTCCTTCCAGCTGTCACACCCCGAGGAGGGGCTGCACTTCTGGCTCCAGAGGCCCAATGGGAAGACACCACCTAGCCCACCTGGCTCTAGTCCCCTGAGCTGCAAGGGGGATACCTGACAGGTACAGATGGCTGGGGCCTCACCTAGGAACCCAGGCCTCTGGATGTGTACCTGCTCCTCACGGCAGGAGTGGCCCAGGCTGGCCGGCGTGAGAAAGGGGCTGCCTATCTTTGCTAGGTCCATCCTTGCCCTGGGCTCAGGGGCTTCAGAAGGTTGGGAGGAAGGAGTATGGCCACCATGACCTTCCAGGCTTGTTCTGGCCGGATCCAACTCTCCTGCCAAGTGCACGGGGCGGGGGCTGGGCTGAGGTCAGACATTCCGTCATGCCTGGGCAGAGGGGGCGGCTGCCCTGTCTACCTTCTATCTTAGGCAGCTAGGCACCCAGGCATGCCTGCCTCCGGGGGAGGTCAGCAAGGGTGGGCCTCCAAGGCCACCCAGCCCGAACTCTGTCTAAGGACCTGTATCCTGTAGTGCCCCCACCCAGCAGGACAGGGACAGGGTGACCATAGCGGGGGCGATGTCTGTCTGCCTGCCTGTCTGGGCCAGGCCCAAGGTCACCTCTTGTTGGCAAGTGGTCAATATGCCACTGGATCCAGGAAGGGGGTTCTGGGGGAGTGAACCAGGCTTGAAGTCAGATCCTGGCTCCAAACCTGTGTGCCCTTGAGCTGACACCCCCCCCACCCCACCCCCCATCTCTGAGCCTCACTCTATTCCTCCAGCAAACGGGCAAGGCTTCCTTGGTAGAGTGTAGGAGAAAATCGTAAGTCATTTGCCTCTCACACAGTATGTGCTCAATAGGGGCACGTGGGCTCTGGGTCTGAAACCATCAGGGGAAGGGGTAGGGAGAGGTCAGTGCTCCCATCCCCGAGGGAACCAATGGGGTTGAGTTTGTCCCTGGAGCTCCAAATAAGGCCTCAGAAAACGGGCTTGACTCGGCCCTTCTGTTGGCCTGGACTTTCATTCTATCACTGGAGCCGCATCAACCTCTTGTACCCCAAGCCTGGGCTTGCATCTCCATTAGACGTGTCGCATTTTAATGGCCTACGATTCCTCTCGCTCTCCCCGCATCTTGGATAGGTCAGGCTCCCTGCTTCTCCTCCAGCTGGGGGGACAGGAGTGGGTGGGAAAGACAAGCCTAGGGCACAGGGCACACAGCTCCCTTTGTGACTGTGGCTGAGTCATATGGGCAACGCCATCTTCCTGGGCCCTAAGGCAGTTTTGACGGGAGGGAGACAGCACGTTATTATGGGGCCGTGGCTGCTCCCTCCCCTCCCCGCCCCCATGCTGGTGGCCAGGAGGCTTTCCCACGGGAATAAACAGGGAGGTGGCTGGGAGCCTCGGCTAAAAAGCATGTGGTCTGGATCCCAGGACCTGGGTTCGAGTGCTGACTCTGCTGATGACGTGCTGTGAAGATTTGGGAAATTTCTCTCTGAGCCTCAGTTTCCATCTCCGTTAAGTGGGAACAATTATCACTGTTTTGTGGAAGATACTGGACATGAAAACTTTGCAAACTGCCGAGTGCTGGGCTTTTGGCATTTGTATTGACTTCATGATAATCATAATGACATCGGCCAACATTTCTTGAGCACCTATTATGTGCCAGGCATGGTGCTCAATGATTTACAAGGCCACTCTGCACGCAGGGAGAGAAGCCTAGACTTGAGCTGCTCTCGTCCAATAGAAGCTCACCTCTAAGAGGCAGTGGTTCCTGTGGCCCTTCCCACAGGCGGCACAGCTCTGCACTGTTTGCAAGGCTGGCTCACGCCACCCTGGCTGGAGGCTTAGAGATGAGGAAGAGTGAACTCTCCAGGAGCAAAGCTGTGTCCTCCCACGTGCCCAGGCCTCCGTGACATGTTCCAGCAGAGGTGCCCCACCTCGCTAGCAGCCCCACCTCTGTCTCCTTTGCAGGCTGCTGAACAGTAAAGCTCTCCCAGACACACGGGGAGTGCTTATCCATCCTCGGCCGTGAGCCTTATGTATATGGCCGCGTTTGTTATTACTGGCGGTGCTGTTATTGTCTCCACTTGACAGGTGAGGAGGTGGATGGCTAGAGAGATGCAGTCTGAGTCACCCAGCTGGCAGAGCCAGGAGTAGAAGCCGGTGGACCTGAGTCGGGTGTCTGGGCTTCCAACCTCTCAGCGGCAGCATGGCCCCCTGTCCAGCATGGCGGCATGGTCCATCCTTTCTGCACTTCCCACCCCATCTCCAGCCACTTCCCACTCCAGCTAGTCATGCTCGCGACCTTCTCTGGGCCAGGAAGACCCAGCCCTTCACCCTTGAGCCCCAGAGATGTGTGTCCCAGCTGCCTGTTGGAAGGCTCCCCGACACGGCATAGGAGCACCTCCTTCCACTGTGCCCAAGGGCAGCCTCTCCCCTGCTTCCCAGGCCTACACTCCATCCTGTGCTCCCCATTCTTCAGGGTGGTTTCTGACATCTTTTCCCCTGACCTTCACGCGTGGGGTGGGGGCGCCTAGCCCTGCTCCGGTTTCCTGGACCAAGTCTCCTCCCCAGCCCCTTCCTCTGCATCCATCTCCTCCAGTGCCCGGCTGGACTTTCCGCCCATCCCATCCCCCATGGTTGGGACAAGCCCCTGGGGTCTAGGCCAGGGCTCCTCCTGCTTTACCCGAGGCTGGAATCGCCTGGGCATCTTTTTCGAGGACGTATTCAAACTCAGCGGGTCTGGGGCACCCCCGAGATCCTGGATGTCCATGCTGCGGGTCTGCGGACCACAGCTTGTGAGCTGAGCACACCCCTCTGCGCCAAACGCCTCCCCTGGCACCCCAGTGCTCTGGGTGAAACCCCATCGAAAGCAAACTCTATGCTTTCAAAGCCTTCCAGAATCTTCCCCTGCTCTTGCAGTTAGATCCCATTTCCTTCCCAGAATGGCTCCCGTGTCCCCCCTTTCCTCTCCACCTCTGCTGCTGCCGGTCCCTCCACCTGGAATGCCCTTCCCGCTGGTCTCTGTTCATCGAAGCCCCGCCCCCTCTTTAAGACCCAGCCTGGGCTCTGGGGCCAACACACTTGGTTCAGACCCCAGCTCTGTCCCTGAAAGGTGAGGGTGAGCCCCTCGCCCTCTCTGCCTCTGTCCCTCTCCTGTGAAGTAGGAATAGTGACTGTTGTGAGAACCACGGGGGGATGAATATGAAGAACCTAGAAGGACCTGGCACCTGGTAGGAGCTGCTGAGAGCCCGTGCGTCAGGAGACCCAGCCAGAGCCTAGCTGCGTGGCCTTGGCTGCATTCCTTTGTGTCTCTAACGCACCAGTAGGACCCTTCCCACAGAGCTGGGAGGACGAAATGAGAGTGGCCCACGCAAAGCAGGGTGTCTTACACAGTGCACCCTACAGACATGGCAGCAATTCTCAGTCCCGTTAGTGGTACTAATAATAGGCAGCATTGTGATTAATAATAATTTATTTGGGTTCTCCCTTTTGACTCCCAGAGCCCTCTGGGAGCTCTATGGTGCCAATAACTGACTCTCTGGTATCACCCCGATGTGAGCCAGACTCAGAACTGGGGCCTGCTCCCCACCCCCCACCCTAGAGCCTGGCACTGTGCCCAGCACATAGTAGGTCTCTGAGAAGCCCAGTGGTGGAAAGGGGCAGCCAGAGCTTGGCAAGCCAACTCCTGCCCTGCCCAGGCTGCCCCATAGGACTTCCCTATTAGGGAAGTGGCTGGCTCCAGGCTTCTGTGTCCCCTGCTTGGGCACCCCAGCTAGTAGGTGGCCCAGCCCTGAAGGACAGACCTTGGGGAAACTGAGGCTTAGAGGTGGTGACTTGCCTGGGGACACGGCATGTAATGGACCCCATCCTTTCCCAGACGGCCCACTCTTGCTCCCTTGTTTTCTGGCTCCCGGTTTGGGCAGGGCCCTCCCACCCTGGTAATGAGGGACTGCCCACTGCAGGCCTGGGAGGGAGCAGCAGGCCAAGTGTCCCCAGGGCCCGCCTGCCCCAGGCAGCAGCCACAGTCTGGACAGTGGCGCTGACCGCTTGGAGAGCACAGCCCTGCTTTCTGGAAGCTCTGGCTTGGGAGCCCCTCTGTACCCCACCAGGTAGCTTTATTGCCCTTCCCCGCAGCTCGATTATGCAGGCAGGTGCGGGACGCAGGTGAAGGGCGTCCTTTATCCTCAGGCAAGTTCAAGTCAATCCCCTTCTCTCGGCTTCGCTTCTCTGCCTCATGCTCTCTCCCTTCCTCATCACCATGTTCACAGCAAATATTTCCTGAGCATTCATCGAGTGCCGGGCACCGGCCTGAGCAACCCATGCAGCCCTCACCACTGTCCTGTGGCGCCACAGCAATGGCATGAGGGAAAGGCCTGGAATGTGGTCAATGGTCAGTAAGTGCAATTATTATTATTACTGTTACTGTTGTTGCTGTCATCACTCACCCTCATTACGCCGTGAAACCCTTACAGCACCCGTGACTTGGCAATCATTTGTCCACATTGTAGGGAGTCCCCACCCTGAAGTGCAGCCATGAGCCACTGGGAGCCTCCAGACCCCCAGAACCCCAGCAGTGAGAGTGAGCGGCAGACAGACACCGCGGACCGGAAAGTGGGGGGGACATCGGCCCATTTCCAAATTTCTCTCTGAGAAATTTGGAATGATTCTTCACCTGGGCCTCACGTTCCCCTTTGGCCCTGCAGATAGACTAAAGGAGGCCATTTCCAGAAGATCCTGGGGTCTCAGAATCCCAACTTGAGTCTCAGAACGTTGAAACTGTGTGTGCTTGGGGAGCATTGAGATGGGTCCCTTTGCTGGGAGGACTGAGGCACAGGGAGGACTCAAGGTCAAGCGGCCAGTTATGTGTGGACTGGCTGGCCACATGCCAGGTGCTTGACACCCCCCCTCCCCCCGGCATGCTTTCTGTGCCTTCCGCTCTGCCGGGCAGCGGTCAGCATGGCTCCTGTCTTCTTCCAAGGAGGCTGGACTTTCCTTCAGGAAGGGGTAGTTGTCGCCTGGGCCGGAGTCGGGGGGTGGTGGGGGCAACATCAAAGCAGCTCGTTGCTGTAGCAACTCTGGCCTCTGTGAGAACTTTGGGGAGAACAGCCCTGGGGAAGCGACAGATGGAAGGCAAGGAGGCAGTTATCCCCAGCCCATGTCTGTCTGTCTGTCCACAAAGCCCGGTACCTGTCTGCCTGGATGGGGAGGGCTGCGAAGCGGAGGTGCCCCCTCGCCCCGTGCTGAGTCATGGGCATCCCCCAGGGTCACCACCTCAGCCCTCAGCCCTCCCCGGTCCCAGCCTCCCTCTGAGAAATCTGTGACTCACTGTATGGTCCCGTCATCCCCAGCCAGCTAGCTAGTGAGGAGGGAGGAGTCCATCTGGGGCAGGAGCGGACGTTCCCCCAACCAAACACACCCCAGCACCTCCCCTGGCTCTGGCTCCTCTCGCACTGGCTGCATGCCCTTCCCTGCTCAGGAGAGGGACTGGGAGCCTCCCACACGCACCAGCTCCCTCGGCGGCAGCAGCGGGATCATGCTGGCAGGTTAAGCCTTAGAGGTGGATCTCGAAAGGCAGTTCAGCTGCCTGGCCCTACGAGGGACACCCTGCCTGGCACCAGGTACCACATCAAAGAGGGAAGAGGGATGGGCGTGTGTGTGTGTGTGTGTGTGTGTGTGTGTGTGTGGCAGAGGGTCGGGTGCTGGTAGAATGGGGAATTGGCCGGTCTTGGTATCTCGGTGAGCGCTAGCGCCGATGAGCATCGCTGTGGGGAATATCTAGAGTTGGGGTGAGACGGACAAGGAGATGGCTGGGAAGAGGATGGATCCCAAGAGGATGAAACCTCTCAGAATCACTAGTCATTTGTTAGCTGGGGAAACCGAGGCTCGGAGTGGTGTCATCGCTGGGCACAGTAAGCGGGGTCTGCTCCCTGGGCAGTGAGATTACTGTGTGCTCATATTCCCACTGCACACATGGGGGAACCAGGGTTCTGAGAGGGCAGGTGGCTGACCTAGGGTCACATGGCCGGTCTGGGGATGGAGGACCAGGGCGCAGCCTCAGGGAGGAGAGGCTGCTACAGGGCGCTGGGCACCGGGCTCTCGAGGGCAGCTCTTTCTGCAGCTGCCTTGGGGCTGCGTCCAGAGTCCTCAGGTGAGCCAGTGGCGGTCTGGCTTTTCATCACACAAGCCACCTTTGGGATGAGGTGGTCTTGGCTGTGGGGTCTGAACATGGGGGACTTGGAGCAACAGAATGCCCTGGGAACCAGGAGCGGTTGATGGGGAAGCAGAGGCGGAGGGCTGGAGAGCGCCCTGCCGGCTAAACCCCCAGACCTCAGGGCCCCATCTGCTCAGCACTGATAAGGTCTCCCCACCCCGGGGGCTACCTCACTGCCCACCCTCTTCCACCCAGGAGGGGACCTGCTGGTTCCTGTCCTCCCCTTCTCCCCAACGAGCTTCCTTCCTGTGGTGATGAGTCGGGGGTCTCCCAGGGCCCCAGGGGAGGGGGCCGGTGTTCGTTTTACTGGAGGGACACAGTCCAAGCAGGGCGCCTCTCACCCCACCCCGGCCCCACTCCCACCCTGCCTGGAGAAGCTCTGGCCTTGGGGAGGGGGGTGGGTTGGATAGCCTTCGTGGCTCCAGAGCACCAAGGAAGTTATACATATGAACATTTACTGAGAGCCTACTCGTGTGCCCAGTACTGTCCTACGGATGGGGGTCACAACAGTGAATGAGACCAATAAGGTATCTTAGAGCCCACAGGTGGTCCAGACCCAGAGCCAAGCCCCCTCCCCCTCCCTGTGATTACCTTGAGGGCAGAGGATCGGTTCCTTGGCATTGGAGACTGAGTGGGAAGAAGGCTCTGCGGCTGCTGAGTCGGTTCCCAGAGCCCAGGCCGAGGTCCCTGCAGAGAGGGGCTGAGTCTAGGGGTGCGACTGGCTCTTGAGGCCGGATCTGATCCCCCTCTGCTGCAGGGACTCCAGGGTCTGAGGTAGAGACCCACCTTGGTCATGGCAGCAGCATGGCCACCTCGCCCGGCCTCTCTCGCTGGGCCTTAGTTGCCTCAGCTGCTAAATGGGTGTGTGGGGGTGACAATAGCTGCCCTGCCTTCGTGGTCCTGGGGCCCGGCTCTGAGGGTGTCAGATTTTGAAGGACACCGCCCCAGGCGCGGTCTGTGAGGGAGACTGGGCAGCCTGTACTGTGGTTGCTGGCTTTAGTGCCCTGGGCCACCGGGCAGGGGCCGGTCAGCCTGGCTGGGACACCCTCATCTCGTCAGGGACACAAACAAACATGACCGTTAGGATCTGAGGCTGAGAAGTGAGACGAGCTTGCTAATAGAGGTGGAGAGGACTTTCTGACCTAGGACTGGGAAGATGGGCAGAGGCTGCCTCTCCTGGGCTTGGAGGCTGGGAAGGAGGGAGGGAAGGGTTTGAAGTGCATGCATGAGCTGGGTGGGGGCAGCCCTGGCAGAGGGAACTGTGTGGGAAAAGGTTTAAGAATGATCAGAGCCTGGGGGAATGGGGCAGGTGATGGCACTGGAGACCTGGCACGTGTCATTTCCTGGGGCCTGGGGTACCAGGCCGGCAGGTTCTAATCTGCCCTGTGGGGGAAGCGATGGTGGGAGGGCTTGGGCAGCAGTGCAGCCAGCAGCCAGGCTGTGACCGGAGCAGGGTGGAGAGGGCAAGTCTCCTGGTGTGAGGCTGCTCTGGCTGCCCCAAGCCTGAGCTGTGTGCCACCTGGCTCATGCTTGGGGGGCAGTGTGTGGGTGGTGGGGGCTGTGCCCATTTCAGGGATAGGGGTGAGCTTCTACTCAGCAGAGATGACGAAGAGTCGGAAACAGGGCTGGTTGGGGGTTGAGGAAATGTGGCACATAGCCCCAAACCCCAGTGCTGCCCCTTCCCCCTGAACCAGAGCTTGAGCAGGCTCAGCACCCCCAACTTCAACCCGAGATGGCCCTGTGGACCCTGCCTTCTGACTCACAGCAGATGGGGCATCGCATGAGCAAACCGGGCAGCTGGGAGACCAGGACCCCAGGGAACAGGCAGATGGCAAATGGGGGGCAGGGCAGGGCTGGCACAAAGGGGCCTCTCCGGCGGGGTGGGGGGCGCTCGCTGGGCTCAGCCTCCCCAGGCTTGCCCTCTGCCTGTCTGGTGCTCACAGCCCATCGGGAGTTCCTGAGGCCCTCCGGGAGCCCCGCAGATTCTGAGGTCAGGCCTGGGCTGCTGGGGAGAGGGGACATGGGTGTGGGGAAGAGCTTGGGACACATTTTCTGATGCCTGCTCAGTGCCATCTGCCCTGGCACAGATGGGCTGAGGCCCCTCTTAGGCCCCTTAAGCCCCAAACTCTCCCTAGTTCCTTAATGGCTCGGCCTGGGCCGGATCCCGCCTGGGCTGGACCTCGCTAGGCCCTGGGCTCTGTGCTTTGCCTGCACCTTTTTTCCTGCGAGGCGGGTGCTCATGCTGAGCCCACTTAGGGATGAGGACACCAAGGTCCAAGAGGCTTGCCTGTGAGTGCTCCCTCATCTCTGGGGCTCCAGAGTCTGTACTCTTGCCCACCGAGCTCTCCTGTCCCGTTGGTGGGGAGGGGGCTCCTCGGCCGGGCCAGGCTCTGTGCTGGGTGCCCTTGTCTCGAACCCCATCCCGACTGTGGCCCAAATCCTCTAGGACCCGTGGAGGTAGCAAGGCCGTTTGCCTGGGGAGAAGCCTGGCTTGTTCCTCTATGGTTGTGTGAACTTGGGCATCTGTCTCAGTTTCCTTATCTGGAAAAAGTGGGGAACGATTGTACCTATATGGTGTGTGGGGGGGCGGGGCTGTTGCGAGGACTAATGAGTTACTGCAATAGAACGTTTAGAATGGTGCTCGGCCCACATAAATGTTCGCCTTATCATGATCCCATTGGCCAGATGGGGGCACCGAGGCCCAGGGGTATCATGGAATAACTTGAGGGGACTTACTCTTGTCTCCCCCACCCTCTGGGAGAGCTGAGGACACCTGGGAGGAACTGTCCCTTTTCTAAACTGACTTGTGCTTTGGCAAGGAGGCCAGTAGGGTCAGCATCAGTCTCCCGAGCTGGCACCAACTAGCTCAGGCTCAGGCTGTATGTGGTGCACTTGGCAGTTCCAGGCAGGCAGAGATAAAAGCTGAGTCCTGGAAAAGTTGGCAGAGCTTCTGGGAACTGGCGGACAGGCCTCTGCATTAGAGAGAGATGGCCTGGGGGTGGGGGCCTCACAGTCCCGGGCCAGCCCAATTCCAGTGTCCTAAAAGGCTGGAGGTTCTGCAGCTAATGGCTCCAGTGTGTCTCCCCAGGCTCAGGGCCACTTAACTGAACTTGAAGCAAGCAACAACGAGAGATTAGAGCAGTCTCTGCCACCTCTTAGACCTCCCAATCCTGTCCTCTTGCAGAGAGAGCTACGGGCTTGTAGCCTGCTGTCCAAGGTCACAACCTCCTGGACAGCCGTGTCCTTACCTCCACATAGAGATGGCAGTACCACCTCTGGCAGGGTTGTTGCTGGAATTTGGGGCAATAAATAGGTGCAAAGTGTGTGCTCGGCCCACCGTGTGCCTGGGAGAGGTCTTCCCTGAAGCTCTGCTGAAGGTCTTATCTTTGGGACCATGCGGTGGTTGAGACAGAACTAAGTTCAAATCCTTGAAAAGTGACTTTGAGCGAGGGATTAATTTCTCTAAGCCTCCTTACTTAGGCTGCAGAATGGGGATGAAGAGACCTGCATCTCTAATATCTGAGACAGCTGCACGCTGTAGGGACCCACGGGCAGGAGAGCCTGCCCCAGCTGTCTCAGATCTTTGCTTCTCCGTCACCAGCTCAGCTGTCCCCCTGGTTCTGTCCCAGCTCCATCAGCTGTGTGGACTTGGACAGGTGTATTAGCCTCTCTGTGCCGCGTTTTCCTCATCTTTAAAATGAGCATGGTAATGGCACGTTGAGAGGGTTGAGTGAGCCACTAAATCTTAAGTGGCTGATGCCTGGTGGCACACCGTAAGTGGTGTTGTCATTGCTACAGTTCGGGCCACTCCCAAGCCCTTCTCTTAGAGATCTGCAGTGAGTTCATCCCAGAGCGATGGCCCTGTCCTCTCGTGACATCACCAGAAAGGGAAAGGCACCAGAGAACCTCCCCTATGGATAAACCTATCCAATAGGGTCCCGATCTGTTGTCCAAGATTGGGGCTCCCTCCTGCTCCCCGAGACCCAAGGCTTGGCCACTGTCCTAGGCCTACGGGGGAGGCCCGAACTCCAGCTGGGCTGGTTCTCTGGGGCAGCACTCTGTGGCCTTCTCTGCTGGGCTGTTTCCTTGGTGCTTAGAGGCTATGTTGGGTGGCTGACCCCTTCTGGGTCCCTGGCCAAGTCTGGCCCTCAGGGTGTGGCTCTGTGGCTGGCACCCTGGGTCTCTAACCCTGCGGCAGTGGGGACAACTGCCAAGACCCACCTGCCTTGATGGTGACAAATGCAAGGGGCGAAACCCAGAAATCGGCTGGGGCAGCTGAGTCATGCTTGGCCAGGTGTCCTCTGCCCACTGCTTCCCGGGTTGTGTCACCATCTAGGCGTGTGTCAAACCCTTGGGGCAACTCATAACCCAACCTGCCACCACTTCACTGCCTACAAAGACCCTCGTTCAGTCCCAGATGCTGTCAGCCTGCAGAGGTTAAAGTTTTGTCCCAGTTCACAGATGAGGAAGCACGTCTCAGGTCCCCAGTCCAGTTCGAGGCACCGAGGATTTGACGCCGAGTCTCCTGCCATGGAGCCGGGACCTGTTCCCAGGGCACCACAGATGGTGCGCTCGATTGAGGCAGTGAGCTCACCGTCCCTGTGGGTGTTTAAGTTTGGCAGAGAAGTTGTGGAGGGAACTTGGGCATCATGTGGAGTTCTTCATGGCCCCTTTCAGCCCTGAGCTTTTCTGGCCCTGGGGGAGAGAGGCACCCAGCTCCCACGTTTTTCCCAGGCATTAAGTCCCTGACAGTGTATTGGTCATGCCAGAAGCATCGGGAGATGTTTGCAGGCAAGTGGTGCCTCCATTTAGAAAACGTCCCTGGAGCCGTGCCTGTCACCACGCCCAGATTTCCGCCATTAGTGCCACCTTATTGTATCTCCAGGGACTCCTACTAGCCTCCTAATAGCTCGGAGAGTGGAACGGGACATACAGACGGCGAGAGGACCTCGGGGAAGTGGAACTGGAGTGTGGCAGCAGCGTCTGAGGGAGGAATGCGGAAGTGGGGACACCCTTCCCAAATCATCACGGGGCTGATGCCACCCCTCGTTCTCCCTGATACAACAGGCCTACGCCTGGGTCGGGGTGTTCCTGCCCCGCGGCACGTCCCCCTTCTCACACCAGCGTGTGACATCGCTGTGGGAGCTGCGGCCGTGCACAGGGCCGGAAGGAATCCTCATGTGGTTTTCTCACGGCCGTGCCTACCCTATGTTCGTGCCCATGCCTGCTGCACCCTCTCGGGCTCTGCCACCTGTGCACACCACCCAAACCACATGGCCAGGCTCTGCTCTCCAGCTCCTGGCGGGGAGTCAAGCACGTGGAAGGCCTGGACTGGGGGAGGAGGAGCTGGGCCCAGGTGCAGCCCCCATCTCCAGCTGTGGTGGGGGGACAGCCAGTGCTTTCTCAAGGCCCTGCAGCATGCCAGCACACCTGGGACCCCCACCTCTCCTCCCCAACCTGAGTTTGCGGAACCAGAGGCAGAAGCTGCAGTAACTGCCGTCCAGGCGGGATGGGAGTGTAGGGCTGAGGGGACCTGGCCTGGGCCGTGGGCCTCTCAGACCTGCATGTTCACCAACCTGAGGGTAGAAAGAAGGCTAGCACACCGGAAGGGTGGGCGGCCGAGGGGGGAGGGAGGGAAGTGGTGTCACTCGCTTGTTATTTTGGCAGTCACTCTGCTCCCCGAGCCTCAGTCATCTGACTTGTACAGTGAGCCTCATAATTTTGTCCCCTACCTCCGCTCTGGTCAGCAGCGTCGTGAGTGTTAAGTGAGGACTGTCAATCTCTTTGGCAGAGACTTGGCCCCGGGCAGCGAGGAGCTATGAGCTGTTGTAGGTTTCGTTATTATTCCAAGTGCTTAGCGACTGTAGGGGGGGTGGGGGTCCCAGGATGCCGTGCCTCTGTGTCTCTGCATGTCGCTGCAGTTAGTGAGGCCCAAGTGTAGGTGCCCTATTTGTGCCCTCCCCTGGCGCCCCTGAACCCCAGCGCCCTGCCAGCTCTTTTTAAGCCCGAGATCTTTGGGTCCGACAGTGACCGCCTTCTCTGGCCCAGCAGGCCTGCGAATCTTTTCCAGGCCAAGGTCCACCGAGAACAGCAACTCCTTTCTTTGCTTTCCTTTCCTCTTCCTCCAGGGGCCAAAAATAGCGCCTGAATGGGACACAGCTCTGGGCCGGCAGTGAGACAATAGCCACCTCCTGACTGAAGCCACCTCCTGGCTCTGGTCCAGTGGAGGGGGGTGGAGGTGTCGGGGTACATGGGCACTGCAGCCCCACGGTCCCAAGCCCCTGCCGACTTTCCCATGGCCTCTGCCAAAAACCGCCCCAGAGCCCCTACAACCCCTTGGAGTGTGATGGCCAAGGAGTCTCCCCACTTATTCCGGGAAAATGCTCGTAGCTGCTTGGCTGAGGCCCTGGGCCCGCAGCCTCCTGAGCAGCTTCCCATCTCCCGATCTGTGGCTGGTTTAGAGGACTTTGGTGGAGCATCCACCTCTGGTTCTGAGGTTCTTTTCCCTTTGGCTCAGTGGGGCTTTTTAGAAGTCAAAAGGATGTGCCCTCTGGGGAGGAAGTGAGCCCCCTGTCACTGGAAGTGAGCGAATAAAGTTTGGACATGCACTGGATGGGGGCCAGGATTAGTCGAGCATCAGATGAACATTTCGTCTCGATGTCTTCATGTCCTGGAGGAGACCTTGGTTTGAATTCCACAGCCCTCCCTTACCAGCTAGGTGGCCTTCAGCAAGTCACATCACCTCCCTGGGCCTCTGTATCCCCATCTGTAAGGTGGGTTCAACGGGGCTGACCTCGCAGAGTAGTAGAAACACCCAGGGCAGTGCCTGGCACACAGAAGGAGTTTCACAAGCTTGGCCTCTGTTCTCCCTCCTACGACTGGTACTTACTTCGGGGTACAGAGAGCCGGGCCTGACCCACGCTCAGCCCCCTAGAAAGCTCTAAAAAAAAGCAGGAGAAATCCCAGCCCCTGGGTTCACTCAGAAGAAAGATTCCTGGTGGGCTGTGGCAATCTGGGAAGGCCTCCTGAAGGAGGTAACCCCCCAAGACGCTTCCATGGCAGTATGGTGCGCATTCTGCGCTCATGGCAGTCAATGGTGGGGGTTAGAAGGGTGTCCAGGCTGGGTTGAGGCCAAGGCCGCGGGCTGGCAACCTCCAGGGGCAAATGCAGCTGACAGTGGATATTTTTGGTCACAGGGGTAGCCCCCACTGGGTTCTAAAAAGATTTGCTTTTAAAGTCAATGTTGACAAACTTAGACAGGCAAGTGCTCCCCATAACCTGCTGTCCTAAACCCTGCCCTTACCTCCCCCACCCCACCACCAGCTCTCAGCCTGGCCTCGCCAGCATTGAGTTGGGGGACTTGGGTACGGGACAAGTTAGGGGGCCTGCACTGTGCTGGGTTGGAGCCAGGCAGTGACGTAGTTCCTGAAGCTGCCAGCGGTTACCAGGGGAACGGTTGCCAGGGGCTGTTGTCACCTGCGCCCCTTCTCTGACTGGCGGCTTGCAGCATATCTTCCCTGGCTGCCCCCTTTGTTTGAAGCTCCCTGAGAGCGAGGGGGCAGGGGCCGAGGTGGCTCAGCGTCACCATCCCGCTCTGGGCTCTTGAACTGGGGAGAAACTGGCCCAGCGCCCCAATGGGCTGCAGCCCGCACACAAGGCGAGCCCCTCCGTCCCTCGTTTGAGCTCGCTCCGTATTTGCAGTCCACTCGATGCCACGGAAGAGGAGTCCAGGTACCTCCTCCCCCTGCGCCCGTCCTCCGCTTCTCCGGCCCTGTGGCTCCTGGTCCCACTGTCCTCTCCTTCCCCACCCCACGTCCCATCCCCTCTTCCCTTGCCCTCCTCCCCCTCCATCCTTTCCCTCTCTGTCTTTCTCTTCTTCTCTCCATCTCTCCATTCTCCCCGCTTCCCTCCTCCCGCTTCTCCCAACACTGATAGTGCAGCTGGTGGGGCTGGGGAGGGGCTGGGGTAGCACTGTGGGCCCTGGGGGAGTCATAGGCACCACTCTAAGGGGAATTGGTCAGTCGAACAGACGGCCTCAAGAACGAGAAAGTGGTTGGAGGTGAGATCCTCACACCCCACTCCCCTCCCCCCAGTCACACTCTAGCTAAAAATTATTTTGGGTCTCTGGGCCGCACCCCTGTGGTCAGAGACAAGCCTCTGAAGAGTGTTGGGAGGTGGCGTCCGGGGCCTGCAGATGATGGGGAGCATAGGGGTGGAGCTCAGATGGGGTCACCTGGGCAGTTCTGACAGCCCCCAGGACCAGGGCTAACCCCATTCGGTTAACCCCAAGGAAACAACTTTTCGAAGCATTTTTTACTGTGAATTTTAAAGAGAAGCTCTTTACAGTCAGGAAAGATCAAGGGGAAACAGGCAACAAAATCAAGAGTGTGAGTCGTAGAACCGGGCGCTGGGGTGGCATCTAATTTCCACTTCTTGCTAGCTATGTGATCTCCAGCAGGTACCTAGAGCTTCTGGGGCCTCAGTTTCCTTATTTGTTAAATAGGCATAATGGTACTTGTCTCATAAGGTTTGAGGAGGATTAAATGTGCTAGCTCGTGTAAAGAGCTTAGAATCAAGTCTTGCATTTTCAAAGAGCTTAATTAACGTTAGCCGCGTTGCTGGAGGTGGCGAGCCCCTTGTCCATGGGGACCTGGTGAGGCTGTGCCGTGTGCTCCGTGAGCTGGGATGGGATCCTGGGGGCTCCAGGTGCAATGTCCCAGGACTTGTCCCCGAGCCTAAGCCTGGTCCCAGCCGCCAGCCCCCGTGGGGAGGACGTCTGGCTGTGTGCCCTGTCTGCCCCTCAGCCAGGCTTTGGGGACCCGGAGGAGGAGAAAGGAAAGGAGAGCTGGTGGCTGACCTTGGGAACGCTCAGGGTTCCATATTCCAAAGACAGGTGCTCTGCCAGGCCCAGGGCCGCCGAACTGCAGCCCCAGAAAGCGAGCAGGGAGGTAGCTGGACTGACCCCGCGGGCCTGGCCTTGTGCAACGTAGGAGCACAGAGAGACAAGGGCAACTAACTGCAGCCGGACGGCCGAGGTCTGCTGTGGGGTGACAGAGAGGGGAGTCCGGCCAGGAGGGAGGAGGAGATGGCCTCTACCCCTTGCTGCCCGCGGGGAGGTAAGTCCTGCCCTTCCTTGTAAGCCTCCGGAGGCCTTGGGTTATGGAGAATGTAGGTTGGGGACAGGGATCACAGTCACCCATTCAATAGAGGAAGAAACTGAGGCCCAGACAAGGGACCGACTAGCCCACAGGTCCCAGGGACAGTTAGCTAGCTGCAGAGCTAGTTCTGGACCCTGTGTGTCTAACTCCTGCCACCTCTGCTCTGGGAGTGGACATTCCCTGGGCAGGTGCTCACTGGTGTGTGCTCTGGGGTCCTGGAGTCCAGCCTCAGAGGCCCCTTGGGGAGAGGGCTGAGTGGTCTCGGCCGTGGGCTGCAGTCCGGCCCAGAAACATGGAGCTGACCAGGGTTGGCACCCAGTCCCTGGACTGCTCATGAAAAACCCCTGTGCTTGAGCTCTGCCCCAGACTGGGCCAGACCTGAGACCCCTCCTCATGCCTCCTCCTCCTTAGGGTCTAGGTCCCTTCAGTCTAAAGTTCTAAGGGGCTTCGATTCTCAGCCCCCAAAAGCTTTTGCATCCTCATGTTCATTCTCTTTCTCTCTCTCTTTTCCTTTCTCTCTCTCCCTCCCTCTTAGTTCCATTCTAAGTATCTCGGCTGCAGAATCTGAGGGCCCAGCTGGCTGCGGTTGACTTTAATGGAATGGCCAACCTGGGGACAGGGCTGGCAGTGCCCTTTCCCTAAGAGCTGTGCTGCTGGCCAAAGGGAGGTGGGACAAGGCCAAATAGACCCCAGGCTCCCTGGGGACCTCTTGCCTGGAAGTGTCAAAGATGGTGATGAGCTGCCCTGGGGATCATCACAGCTCAAATGGCTCCTGGAGCCCATCTCGGGCTAGTTAATAGCCTCTGGGACAGCTCAGAGGGGAGGGGACGGGGCTGGAGGCTGGGAGGGGGGTGCTGACAGGCTTCGCATCTGTGTGGTGTCAAGAATTCCTAGAGTTTATTTTCATGTTGATACCACACGTCCCTGCCGAAAAGGACACATTGGGCTGGGAAACTAAGACAACTAAGCTCAGTGGATTTTCTCCCTACAGGACTTGTCAGAGCCTTTGATGTGCTAATACCCGAGACCAAGCAGGGCCTGCAGTTCTTCTCTAACTTGAGAAGTCGTCCTTAGAAATTGCTCTGGCTGGTTACCTCATGGCAGTCCCAGAGAAGGGAAGGGAAGGGACTCCAGAGACCACAATGACCACAATGACTAAAAGCATAAGCTTTACAGTTAGGCGGACTCGGGCTTGAGGTCTGGCGTGGCTGCTTGCTGTGAGATCTCGGGCATCGCTCGACCTCTTTGGATTGAGTTTTCTTATCTTTAAAGTGGGGCTAGAACAGCATTTGCTTCACAGAATTATGATGAGGATCAAGTGATAATTTGTGGAAGTGCTTTGCCCGACGCCAGGCAAGAGCTGCCCTCCCCTCTTCTCCTGGGGTCCCAGGGTCCTTTCCGCCGTACCAGAGAGAGCCCCATTCACTCCCATCACCATCTGGTGTTCCGTCGGGCACTGTGTGGCTGGAGTGCGGAGGCGGTCAGGTGAGGATGTGGAGGCTGGAGGCTCAGGGCACTGGGACCTTGACAGACGTGTCACAAGGCTGGCATCCCTGCACAAAGGCTTGGAGGCGGCAACACTCAAGCCCAGGCTCGTCTCTGGTTGAGTGACCATATGTTGGCCTCTCCGAGGCTCCTTAAGCAAATGCTCTGGGTCCAGACAAAGCAGGCTGCAGGGCGGACGTCTCTGCTTAGCTGGCTCCTGCATCCCACCTCTTCCCATCCCAGTCTTCCCCCAGGGCTAGAGCCCGTCGGGACATGCAGAGGGGGGTCATGGCCCAAGGACTAGGCTAGGCCAGAAGCCCGGGGAGGTGGGGCTGTGCCGGCGGGGGACAGCCCTCCCACCAGTCTGGTGCAAGAATGCGAGACTCACCCGGGTGGTGAGCGCAAGGGCCTTGGCATCCACCGGCCTCTGGGGGCAGGCCCCTCGCTGAATTTTTATTCTCCTTTACTGTAGAAAAATTCCTGAAACCTGAAGTCACTCTTCTTCCCCCGGTGATGCCAGAACGCTTTTCCTGGGGGGAGCTCTGTGTGGTCACCTAGCTGGGGTCTCAGTCACCCTACTTGAGAGTGAGAACAGAACAGAGGGAGGAGATTGCTCCCCGGAGCCGTGGGCTGGGGGCCAGGCTGGGAGTGGGGTGTGGCCCTGGCTCCCACCAGTCTGAAGGGGGCATCCCTTTGATTTGCTGGGTGTTTCTAAGTAAGGAAACTGCTGGTGAAGGGTGCCCCCAGCCCCCACCCTGTCCCCCACGGAGGAAACACCTGCACCAGCTTCGCGCCCTGTCCCATGCTAACTAACGAGCCTCCGCAGGCTGGCCTCCGAGGCCGGCTGAGCAGCCTCTCCGCTCCTCCTCCTCAGAGCCAACCTGCCCGCTTCTCACCCTCTTTCTCTCTCTTTCTCCTCCGTGTCCCTCGCACACCTGCACACGCACAGCGAACGCACGCCGACACGCACACCCGCGCTCACACTCACGCATGCCGACACGCACACCTGCGCTCACACTCACGCACGCTCACACTCACGCACGCCGACACGCACACCCGTGCTCACACTCACACACGCCGACATGCACACCTGCGCTCACACTCACGCACGCCGACACGCACACCCGCGCTCACACTCACGCACGCTCACACTCTCAAGGTTTCATCGTCGCCCTCGCTCGCCCCTCTCCTTGCCCCTCTCCTGGGCCACATCCTTCCTTCCTCAGGCCC
>NW_006433950.1:7673292-7679035 GCF_000325575.1 Pteropus alecto
GCCTCTGAGGAAATGGTTTTTCCAGGAGCCTGAACTGTGCCAGGGGTGACTCGTGGCTCTGCAGGGTTGGCAGAGGAAGTGACTCAGGCCCCCGGGGGAGAAAGTGAATTGTGGGTCTCCTGCCTATTGCCCCTCCCCCACCGTAAGGATGGGAGCTGGAGCCAGATCCTCTTTTCCTGGGCCCAGTCCACCCTGGGGGTGAGTAGGGAAGTCTAAGCTTAGATCAGCCCTGGCCCCTCTCTGCTCAGCTTGGATCCTTGGGGACTTCAGGATGGTGGCCCCCATTGTGTGAAGCTGGGTCGGACTGTTCTGTTCTCTGTGCGTGTTTACGGAAAGCCTGGTCCATAAGGAAAGCCTGATCTCTTTTCCTTCGGGGATTCCCAAGCCGCGGAGTGCGCCTCTCAAGGAACATAGCCAGCGTCGGGTCTGCGGGGAGCGCTCTCGAGGGGGATCTGAGCCTTGACTCTGCCCGTGGGATCAAGGAACATGTAGCCCTTCCCTGGCCCCAGTCTCCTCCTCTGTAAAATGGCAAAGCAGTGGGACCAGCCTCAGATGGCTTGAAACAGGGTCGATGGTGCTACTGCTGTGACCATTGTGGAGCTGTCACCAGAACAGCCTTTTCAGCCACTTCCTGGCTCTGGCCAGAGAGAGCTGTGTGAGTTTACATGAGGGTCTGGCCTGAGGTTCAGTGGTTGTTTCTAAGAGTATTGAAGACTGAGGCTTGTTCAGCTCTTCCGGTCCTCAGCTCCAGCGACCGGGACAAGGGCCGTGTGGAGGTTCACGTGCGGCAAGCCTTCGGTTCACAGGTTCCCTCCTTCCTGGCCCAGCCAGGTGGAGGCACCCAGGGAAGTGATCAGGGCATTCTGCAGCCCAGATGGAGGTGCCGGGAGGATGTGGCCTCCATCACGGATGCTAACTGCACCCTCTGAGTGTGTTGCGTGGGGCGGCAGGGTGTGTATAGCCGGGGTGGGGCAGGCGCTTCCCTGGCCATGGGCAGGGAGTGGAGGGAGGGAGTGAGAAGGGGTTTAGTGTGGGGCGGGGTTGGGGTAAGTGCCAAGCGGACAAGCGAGACAGTGCCCGGCCCCTGCCCCATCCGGGTTGGATCTTCTCCTTGTCCCTGGTCTGACTTTGCTGTCCCTCAGAGGGTTCTGCGGACAGCCTCAGGTCCTGGCTGTGAGGAGGGAACTTCTCTGGGTGCGGTTTCAGTCTTCCCATTGCCTCCCGGAAAGGAAGGTTCATACTCTAAGCATTTCCTGTCAAGGTGCTCTGAGGGTGAGCTGGCCAGGGAGGCCGTGTGCGCAGGGCATGGAGGGCGGAGGGAAGGCCAAGCAGCCGGGGTCTTGACGGGCCTGGGGGTTGAGTTAGGGGCAGGCGTGAGTGGTCAGAGAGTCTGCAGAGATATTTAGCTGACACCTATGGTACCTACCGCATGCATGGCCCTGTTCTAAGTCCCTTACAGGTATCCATTTGTGTCATTCTCACCACGCCCCTTGAGGTAGCCTTGATTTTTATTCCTATTTCCAGATGAGGAAAGTGAGGTCCAAAGAGGTGAGTAACTAGCCCAAGGACACACGGCTAGTGAGGAGCCTGGGATCTGAGCCCAGGCAGTCTGGCTCCAGAGTCTGCTCCACGAAGGGCGGGTTAAAGGAAGCCAGGACCCCCTCCCCCCTCCAATCCCAAGAATGTTGATGGGGAGAGTTGTCAATCTCGAAGTGGCTGTCCAAACAGCCGGCGTAGAGTGGGGATGAGCTGGTCTCTTTCTTGTCTGTGTTTGAATCTCTTCCATGGCACTTCATAATGGTACAGCCTCGCTTGTGCTACTCCAGTGATGGGGAGCTCGCTCCCCGTCTCTGCCTTTTTGCTCTCAAAGGGTTGGCAGAGGAAGTAACTCAGGCCCCCGGGGGAGAAAGTGAATTGTGAGTCTCCTGCCCATTGCCCCTCGCCAACCGTAAGGATGGGAGCTGGAGCCAGATCCTCTTTTCCTGGGCCCAGCCCACCCTGGGGGTGAGTAGGGAAGTCTAAGCTTAGATCAGCCCTGGCCCCCCTCTGCTCAGCTTGGATCCTTGGGGACTTCAGGATGGTGGCCACCATTGTGTGAAGCTGGGTCGGACTGTTCTGTGGGCTATTCAAGTGGGCTGTTACAAAGCAGGTTCTGCTCTATCCTGGGGCCTTGTCTACCAACCGTGGGAGCTCAGTCTAAAGGTCAGTGGGCCAGAGAGATACACGGACTCTGGCCAGTTCCATCCTTGCTTGCTGTGTGATGTCAGGAAGTCATTGGCCCTCTCTGGGCCTCAAATATAGATGCTATAAAATGCGTGATTTGGGCCAGATTCTCGTAGTCATCTGTGAACTACGAATTCACAAGTGTAGAGCAGTGGTCACAGCAAGGGAGGCTGCCTGGAGGAGTTGATGTTTGGATTAGGGATTAGAGATAGACAGCGACAGAAGCTTGCAGAAAGGAGAAGGAAAGAGGGGGTTCAGGAGGGAGATGTTTCTGTCCCTGGATGCTGAGTTTCCTTCTGCTGGCCTGGGGAGGCAGGAGGCTGTTTCAAAATGAGCCAAATACTCAGAGAGGCCTCAGAGTGAAACCTTAAAAATCACAGCCTAAGAAACAGTGGCCGTTCCCCAAAATACTTTCACATCCTTTTTCTAAGGGGTCCTGTGATGCCACTAGGGCAGGATGATGAGCCCATTGACCAATGATTAGACCACTGAGGCCCAAGGAATTAGTGTTCCATTACATATGCTGGGGCATAGGAGACCGGCTCTAGCTTGAGGGGGCCAGGTCAATCTGAAGAAGGCCCAGCCAGATCAGGAGACGACGAGTTCCTGCCTGGGCCACCCTTTTAACACTGCCCTCGAATAGGCAATCCAAAAGCCACCTCTTCCTGGAAGTCCTCCTTGATTTCTCTCAAATTCAGACTCCTCGCGTGACCTCGGTTGCCAAACCTCCCTTCTTCTGGCTTGTGGCAGATGATTGCATCTGTCACCTCAACCATATATAGGTCCCCACAGGATGAGGATGCCTGTCCATGTCTGTCACTACTCAGCTTGGTCATAGGACCAGCTGGTAGTGGGGTGGGCCAAACCACCTGGCATTTCTCTATGTGGTTCCTTGCCAGGCACTACAGTTCTGACCAAGCAGGAAAGGCTCTTGGCCTCTGAAGTAAGTTTGGGCAAGACATTTAAGCCTTTGGACCTCAGGTTCCTTGCCTGTGCAATGGGCCAACAATAGGGACCATTGGAGTGAAGATTGATACAGACATGGGGGTGGGGTGAGTCAGCACAGGCTGGCGGATAGTAGGCGCTCAACTAATAGAGGCCGCGGGAGATCAGAAGTGCCCCCTCTACACCGGGATGGGGGTGGACGTGAGGGTAGCTGGGCTTCCCCGGACTTGGGCCATAGGCGAGCCCCACTAGACTGGGATGTCTGTGGACGGTTCTAGCCGCCCAGAGCCCTGGGAACTGGCTCCCCCTGGTGGTCATGAGCGAAAGCACGCTTCCCCCCAGCCCCTTCACCTGCTGGCTGAGAAGGGAATGCATCATCCCGCACCACTGATGGAGGCTAACAGAGGGGACCCTGGCTAGCGGTGGAACCCAAGGAGGTCTGAAGGACTGCAGAGGGAGTTGAGGAAGACTTCCTGAAGGAGGTGTAGTCTGAGCTGGATCTCAGGGATGATGATAGTGATGTTTCTGGGGGAGAACCCTGAGAGCTCCCCTTTTCCTGTGTCTCCTCCAGGCCCGGAGTGGGTACCGTGGTCCCAGGTGGTGCCGTGGAGCCTTCCCCACCAGAGTCTGACTAAGAATACCCCATCCCTGCTGGGTCCAGAGGGAGCTACTATTATTAGGCCCATTTCCTGTGACCTACACAAGGTCATACAGCAAGAGAGGTGGAGCCAGGATTTGACCTTGGCTGGGCGCTGGACTACCACGGCGTCTTGAGGCTCCACTTCCGGCAGCTCTGGGGAGGTCCACAGGCTTTTCCACGCTTGCCTCCCCACCTCTACACTGGCTTCTCCCCGAGGGTCAGGCCTCTGGCTAACACTCCTGGTCTCTTTCAGGCAGTGACTTCTCAGGGTGACTTCCGAGGAGGAAGATGACTGCCCACATGCTGCTGCAGACAGTGCTGCTCCTGCTGGGTCTGCTCTTCCTGGTTCCAGGTAGGCTTTCCCAGGGGTGCCCTGGGACTGTGGTGACTTATGTTAAGATGCCCTCATGTCTAGGACAGATGCCAATACATCCACTAACCCCTTTAGGCAGGCACAGGTTTGCAGACACAGCTTAGCAAGTGGATGGTACCTTGGAGAAAAGGAAAAGACACCCCTTTTTCTCTGACAGATGCAGCCCCCCCCACCAGTGCACAGCTTGGGGTGGGAACATGGACTGGGTTTTGGCCCTACGCACCTCTGTAGCCAGAGTATCCTTGTGCAGTGCACAGCCTGCACAGCTGTCTGTGGCAGGCACAGCCTCGTTAAAAACCTTATTGCTTATTGTCTTTAAAATCACGATTAATATTGAGTTTGTTTTTTTTTCATATTTTCAATAATTTTTGAGCAGAATAGACTCACATTTTTGTAGACCCTTTGAGGCATAGGCCCTTGGAATATGTATGGGTCCCAGACACTGGGTTCCCGTGTTCTGGGCCCAGGGCCTGCCCTGTCCCACGCCCATGGCTGGCACCTGTCGCAGAGTCCCATCTGCAGTCTCTGCCTCCTCAGGTGCCCACAGCGGGGGCTTCCGGGAAGACTTCCGCTTCTGTGGCCAGCGGAACCAGACGCAAAAGAGCATCCTCAATTACACGCGGACACCAGAGCTGCACATCGCCATCGAGAACTCCGAGGCGGCCCTCACAATCCACGCTCCCTTCCCAGGGGTCTCCCCGGCTTCCCGATTCTTCCCCGACCCCAGGGGCCTCTACCACTTCTGCCTGTACTGGAACCGTCACGCTGGGAAATTGCACCTTCGCTACGGCAAGAACGACTTCTTGTTGAGTGACCAGGCCTCTGGCCTCCTGTGCTTCCAGCACCAGGAAGAGAGTCCAGCCCAGGGCCCCCCACTGCTCGCCACCTCTGTCAGCTCGTGGTGGAGCCCCCAGAACACCAGCCTGCCTCAGGCCTCCGGCTTCACCTTCTCCTTCCACAGTAAGGCGAATCTAGGCAGAAGGAACAGATTGGGCAAAGGCCTGGGGGCAGGGAAGGCAGAATGCACGGCAGGCCTGGAAGTGGACGGGGTCTGAATGTCCGTGTACGGAGCTCGGGCTTTGTTCACAGGCAGTGGGGAGGCTTCGGAGGGGTCTGAGGAGTGGGAGAGTGTGACCGAGGTGTGTTTCCGGAAGGTTCGATGGGCGAAGTCCCATCCAGAGGCTGCAGGGAAGGTCTGGGTGAAGGAAGAAGCCTGAGCAGGGTGGGAGGAGAGAAAATGGAGAGACGAGACTGGATGTCAGGAGCCAGAGGGAACATTCTGCTTCACCAGCATTGCCATAGGTCGTCCCCATTTCCCCATTTCGCAGAGGCGGAAACTGAGGCACATCATTGTGCAGCTAGTAGATGAGGGAGCCAGGATGTTAACCCAGGGCTGATTGGTATGGGGGGTGGGGGGAGGCTGGGGAAGAGCAAGAGAAGTCAAGGGCCAGGAGAGCGTGAGGCTGACTGAGGGGTGAAGACTGTGTGCGCTGCCTGGAGTGTGACAGGTGCGATGTGGCCGCTGCCTCCCGTTCAGAGCCGAATGGGGGTCGGGGGACAGA
>NW_006433950.1:7679162-7684986 GCF_000325575.1 Pteropus alecto
AGTACTTTGAATATGTTAGCAGCGTTCGGCTCATGAACATGCTGGGGGATGGCAGGGATGGGCTGGTTCCCGGCCCAGGTGCTGTCCAGGGCAGCAGACAGGGCCAAGCAGTCAATGGGGCACCTCACCCCTGGACTAGGATTCTGCCCCAAACCAGGAGGGTTTAAGGCAAAGTCAGGCCTGGCTGCAAATTGGTGTCTTAAAGGACAGATCTGGCCTCGTCTTGTAGAGAGTTGGGTGTGTTTGTTTGTTTGTTAAAAAAAATAAGCCAGAAGTTTCAAATCTCCTAAAAATCAGGCTTTCCCCTTACAAATTCAGACGTGGCCACCCAGGACCTGCCTTCCTAGATGGCACAGGGCATAGAAGTTTCAAATCTCCTAAAAATCAGGCTTTCCCCTTACAAATTCAGACGTGGCCACCCAGGACCTGCCTTCCTAGATGGCATAGGGCATGCCCTATCCCCAGTTCCCCTGTCACCATCAGCCCACTTCATCTGAGTCCTGTCTGACCCCTCGAGATGCCTGAGGCTGCAGACTTCGGGGCAGGTTACCCAGGTGGAATACCTGGCCTCTGGGGTCAGTGAGGCTGGGGAGTGTGGAGTCCCCAGAGCCACCACATGAGTCCCCTCTCCAGTCTTTCCTGAAGCAGCTGGATTGGGCCATCCCAGCTCCATGTGTGCAGCCAGACGAGGGCTTGTGTGGGTGTGTCCCATGCCACCTGCCCTGCTGGGGCTGTAGTTGCTGGAGGTTCCACGTGATAGCACCTCCTCCTGGCCGGCCTCGTCTCTGAGTGATCTGGAGGGACTCTGCTCCATCTCTCTGAGCTTCAGTTTCCTCCTCCACAAATGAGGGTGGAGGTTTTCCATCGTGGGAGGGTTGCATGGAGGACAGTGAGCGTGGCACCGCACCTCATCCAGTGGCCTCAGGCACGTCTGTCTGGCCCCTGCAGATCCCCCTCAGAAGGCCTCCCACAATGCCTCGGTGGACATGTGCGAGCTGAAACGGGACCTCCAGCTGCTCAGCCAGCTTCTGAAGCATCCTCGGAAGAACTCCAGGAAGCCCTCGGCCACCGCCGCCAGCCAGTGAGTATGGCTCCCAGTGTGGGGAGGGGCTCCCCTGAGACCTGCACTTGAGCAGGCCAGGGACCTGGAGTAGGAGGCCAGGCGGAAGCCTTCCCCGAGGGTGGAATGTTCTCATCTTTCTATCTCTTTTTGGAGGAGTCGTGAGACAACCTGTAGGCCAAGCCCCACATCTGCCTGAGTCAGTAACAGACAAATGTCCCTCCTGCCATCCCGGGACAGTACACCCAAGTCCCCTCTCTGCCAGTGAAGGAGAAATGGTGGGCCCATTCTACAGCTCAGCAGACTGAGGCCTCGCCATGGGGAGGGCTGCTCCATGGCCACAGAGTGGGTCGGTCCAGGCAGGACTGGGCCCAGGATAGCCCCCTACCCCACCCCTCTCCTTTCCTGTTTGCCCGGACGCCCCAGCTCCCTCTCTCCCTCCTCAGGTCATCCTCTCTGTCCGGCACTCATCAGGCTGTTTTTCTCTCTCGCCCCCTCTCTTCTCTCCCCTGACCCTCTTTCCTGTCTCTCTGCGGTCTCTTTCCTGTGTATGTATCTGCCTAAGTCTCTCCTCTGCCTGTCTGCCTGCCTGGATCCCCTCCACGGCAGTCACCAACTCTCTCTCCCCCCGCCAGTCGGCTGCACAGCCTGGAGTCGAAGCTGACCTCCGTGAGGTTCGCAGGCAACACGGTGTCCTTCGAGGAGGATCAGGTCAACGCCACGGTGTGGAAGCTCCAGCCCACAGCCGGCCTCCAGGACCTGCATATCCGTTCCCGACAGGAGGTCAGGGGTCAAGATCTGGCAGGAAGCAGATGTGGGGGCTGTGAGCACTCCCTTCCCCTGGGCCTCCCAGAGCCAGATCCGGTGACAAGCCTCAGGCCCAAGGAATACCCTCAGCCAGCGGCTACCCTGTAGCACTGAGGACACTTCCTGGCACAGTAATAGGGACAGAGGTGGGGAGGACTTACTCCCTGTACCAGGGGCTCCTGTGGCACACCTGTGTGAACAGAAGACCAACCCCAAAATGCCTGTGCGTGCACCCTAGTCTTAAGGCTGCCCTTTGAGTGGGCCTGGTTAGCTGGGAGCCACCCACGTTGTCCTCATATCCCACCACGCCAGGATGCTATGGGTGGAGGTGGCGTCTTGAAGCCCAGACAGCAGAACACCGTGTGATTCACCCGGCCCCGGTTGCCCCTGGGGGGGCCCTCGGCTCTAACCACAAGGCTCCCCAGCCAGCGCAGGTGCCAAAGAAAGGAGGGGAGGGGTGAAAGGGCCGCTGTGAGTCAGGCACGGCTTCCTACAGGAGGCGGGGCTTAGAGATGGCAGCATCTAGGAAGGCGCGTGTGTCGGGGGGATGTGGAGGGGATCTACGGGCTCACCTCTAGCTGAGCCCTAAAGGGACTCTGGTCTGCAGGAGGAGCAGAGTGAGATCTCGGAGTACTCCGTGCTGCTGCCCCGTGTGCTCTTCCAGAAGACCAAAGGCCGGAGGGGGGAGGCTGAAAAGAGACTCCTCCTGGTGGACTTCAGCAGTCAAGCCCTGTTCCAGGTATGGGGCCCTCGTCCTCGTGCCCTCCCCTGGGGAAAACAGTGTCTGTCTGACAGAGAGGTAGAAAGAAGACATGGAGCCCAGGCCTCGCCTCCAGGAGCGAGAGCCTTTCCTTGGTCTGCAGCATGCAAATCTCCCTGTGAAAAGTCTAAATGGCATTGTTCTCACTACAGTGTGAATGACTACAAATGCAATAATTGTTTCCAGAGGGAGACTCTGCATCTCAGAGGAATGTGCTGGGGAGAGACAAGAGTATGGAGAGCCGAGGGGACTTCTGGGTCCCTTCCCTACTCTCGTTCCCTGTCCATATGTCTAGGACAAGAATTCCAGCCAAGTCTTGGGTGAGAAGGTCTTGGGTATCATTGTGCCGAACACCAAAGTAGCCAACCTCTCGGAGCCCGTGGTGCTCACCTTCCAGCACCAGCCACAGCCGGTGAGTGTGAGCAAACCAGCCAAGGAGACGAGAGTCCCCATCTGGCCATGTTCTCTTTTCCTCTCTCTCTCTTCTGAATCACTGGTCTTTAACACAGTGATTGACTGGCTGAGAGCACCAGCCAGTCGGCTCCAAAGGGGTGGTGGCCTGACGCTGATTTCCTCAGCCTGGCCCATGAAGGGTGGGCTGTAATGAGATCCACTCTCTCTTCTTGTCCCTATAGAAGAACGTGACTCTACAGTGTGTATTCTGGGTTGAAGACCTGGCATGTGAGTGTGACGGGGTCTCCGGAGGAGAAAGGGGGTCCTGGAGGGTGGGGGAGGTGGGGCTAGTCAGGGCGGGCTTCCTGGAGAAAGGTGGGCTGTGTAGAGGGAGTGATGGCAGACGAGGGATCTGCCAGGTGGAGCAGTGGCTTGCAAAAATGACACAGTCATGCATTTGGGGGGTTCGGTGGGGTCCTGGGGGACCAGGCTTGATCAGAACTCCATGCTGTCCCTTCCTCAGTGAGAAGCCTGGGGAGCTGGAGTCACGCTGGTTGTGAGACCGTCAGGAGAGAGACGCAGACATCCTGCCTCTGCAACCACCTGACCTACTTTGCAGTGCTGATGGTGAGTGGGCCCCCTCCCGCCCAGTAGCCATACTGCAGGCTGCGTTCTTCCCACGTGCCAGCCACGTCTCACGTGGCATGTTATTCATTCCTCACGACAACCCCCGAGGTGTCTCCTGCGGTTGTCCCATTTTATAGATAAAGAAACTGAGGTTCAGAGAGGGTAAGCAATTTGTCCAAAGTCACACAGCTAATAAGTAAAAGAGCTGGTCTCTAAAGCCCTTGCTATTTATTCCCACATTTTGGAGCGTGATAAAAATGCAGATTCCTGGGTTAGGGCCAGGAATCTGATTCCATAGCGCTGGGGCAGGGCCAGGAGTGTGTTTCTAATGCGCCCTCGAGGGGGTGCCAGGCCCAATGTGGAGGCCCTTGAGGTGGGCGTCAGTGCCCCCGATATCTCAGAAGCTTGTGTCCTAGCTCATGCTCCCCAAACCTTAGGCCCCAGCATCCGAGGGGCTGGAGCGGCCTTCGATTCTCCCTGGGGATGGGCGCTCCTTCCCTTGCAGGAAACTTATTCCTACGTGGAATGTTATAGAAAAATAATTAGTGCAGGATGGAAGAAGGACTCCCTGGTGAGGGTTCTTGGCCTGTGTGGGTCAGGGACCCACTGGAGAATGGGGGGACAGCAACAGACCTCCGTCCAGGAAAAGGTGCTCCTGGGACCACAGTCTGCTCCGCCTGGGGAGGTGGGTCCTGGACTCCTGACGCCCACCTGGAACCACACGTTAGCCCTCCATCTGGGGCGAACCCTCAGTGTTGAGTGGGGACACTGAGGCCAGCCCCAATCCGTCTCGTGGACCCAGGTGGCCTCCGTGGAGGTGGACGCCGTGCATAAGCAGTACCTGACCCTCATCTCCTACGTGGGCTGTGTCATCTCCGCCCTGGCCTGCGTCCTCACCATCGCGGCCTACCTGTGCTCCAGGTAGGGCCTGGGAGGGGACACAGAGACGGGCGGGAGAACCTCCATTCCAGGCACCCAGACCAGGACCCACCCCCACAGGGACCTGCCCTGGAGACTGGCCTGGCTGACCCCAAAGTGTGTGTGTGGTTTTGGGAGCCGTGGGAGGCGCGGACACCTGGCCCCTGGGGGCTGCGTTTTCTTCTCAGATCTGTGATATTTGGATAACAGCATTTACCAATTTTATCAACTGCCAACATCGAAAGTTGGGACAGTTGACGTAAGAATCTGGATTTCCTCCTTTGAATAATCAGATGTCATCCCACTCGGGGCACGTTTAATATGATGATGATAACGATAATGGGCCCCACACTGTTCTAAGTGCTTTCCACGCATGAGCTTGGTTCATCTTCACAGAGGCCCTGTGAAAGGGTGCTCAGAGAGGGCGAGCGGCTTGTCTGAGGTCACACAACAAGGAAATGGCAGAGGCAGGCTTGAGCTCAAGCTGGCTGGCTTTAGACCCACAAGGCCTCAGTTACTGGAGCTGAGTGGCAGTGGCCACTGTGGACAAGCACAGCCTCATGAGTTCTCTCCGGCACCCCATTCTCTGTTGTCTGTTTTGAGGCCCGGCCCTGCAGGCATTTGAGTTGGACACCCCTCCATACCATGGAGACTTTTGTCACCCCATTCATTTGGGTGCCTCTAAGAAGGAGCCCCATGAGAAGCCTTTGGTGGCCTGAAGAGCAGCTATGCTCACCCCCAAACTGTCTGTGTATGGGGTCTGGATCGTCAGTGCTGGGTGCACAGTAGATGCACAGAGACAAATGGGGAACAGCCTGGCTGCAGCCTCGGGAGTAGGATATGAAGTGTGTGTGTGTGTGTGTGCACGTGTGTGTGTGTGCGCACGCGTGCGTGCGCGCATGTGTATGTAACCTGGGAAGGCTGCCTGGTGGAGGAGGAGGGGCAGGCAACGCCCATCCCCCACCTGCCTTCCCACACCAGTCACCTGGGTGACTCTGCCCCCACCGCACCCCCTGCCCGGTTCAGGAAGAAGTCTCGAGATTATACCATCAAGGTGCACATGAACCTGCTGCTGGCCGTCTTCCTGCTGGACGTGAGCTTCCTGCTCAGCGAGCCGGTGGCCCTGACGGGCTCTGAGGCTGGATGCCGTGCCAGCGCCATCTTCCTGCACTTCTCCCTGCTCGCCTGCCTCTCCTGGATGGGCCTCGAAGGCTACAACCTCTACCGACTTGTGGTCGAGGTCTTTGGCACCTACGTCC
>NW_006433950.1:7684998-7708767 GCF_000325575.1 Pteropus alecto
TCGTGGGCTGGTGAGCTGGTGGACGGCGTTGGTGGCCCCCAGACCTGCCTTGGCTTCTGGCGAAACACAGCCACCGAGTTTTGCTTCTCCACCTACTTCTGTCTGCTCCCTCCCTGCTTCCTTCACCCCTACCCCTATCCTCAGTGGTTCTTTACCTCGGCTGGGTCGAGGTCTCCTTTAGGAAGATGAGGTGATGAGCCTTGTCCCCAAGAAACACATATTCTCCATCTCACTCGCTCCTTGAAAAGGGAGGTTTGCAGACAGCGCCACAAATGGCTGTGCAGGTTGTGCACTGCTCGAAGGCACCAGCTGGGGGATGGGTGGGGCTGAAGTCCAGCCCTCCGTTCACCTAATTCACCCAGGCTGGCAGTGGTGCTGCCTGTGGATCCCCCGAACCTCAGCGAACAGATTCTGTGGCTCTGGCAAACAAGAATCCAGTTTACCCATGGCCCAGACCTCTCTTATGTCAGATCTGGAGGCCCAGGGGCGCACACCCCGAGTCCCTCGGATACTGTACAGGCCACCAACCTCTGCATGGCCCTGACCCCAGCTTGCTGCTTCTCCTGTGTTTCTCGGTTCAGCCCTTTCTTGGTTCACGGCCTCTATTTACACAAAATTCCTTCAGAGCTGGCTCTGTGTCAAGAACCAGGCGTTTGGCAGTAGGCAGCCCCTGCAGGGAGCTCTCAGTCTCCACCTCAAGGACAAGATCAAGGTCCAGTGCAGACATCCCCTGGGGGCTGAACTCTGGACGTCCCCCTCAAACTGTCCCCTACTCTACCAATGTCCCATCTATCCCTCCCATCTTCCTGTCACACCCAGCCCCTCAGCAGGGAACTGCAGGCCCTTTCTCCTAAAGGCCCCCGGGATGGTGAGGGGGTGGGGGTGAGGTCAGGAGAGATGGGCTTCTGCTGTGGGAAACCCAAACTGGAGTGGGGGAGGGGAGGGTCCAAGCTCGGAGGACCTAGCCCAGACGGGACCCGGTGTGCCCTGGGGGTACAGGCCTAAGAGAAGGTCCCGCCGGAAGGCAGGTGACGGGTGAACCTCACTGGGTGGGAGATGGAGCACCACCCTTTGCCACCTACAGGCTTCCCCATCTTCCTGGTGACGCTGGTGGCACTGGTGGACGTGAACAACTATGGCCCCATCATCCTGGCGGTGCACAGGACTCCAGAGAGTGTCATCTACCCTTCCATGTGAGTGGCTGTGTGCAGTGGGGACAGGATGTGGGCTTTGGGGTGCAGAGGCGGCTAGCAAGCAGTTCCGGCCCGGGGCCACACTGACCAGGAGACTCCTAGGTGCCAGGCTACTGGAGGTACTGGCCGGGCAATGGCCAGGGCGCTGGGCTAAAGGTCAGGGAGGGTGAGAACAGGCCTGGATCTGCCCCTCACTCAGCAGGTGACCTTTTGCAGGTCCTCAGTCTCCCCCTCTGCGTGGGAGTGTGGGCAGGGGTGGACGTGTTTCTCTGCACTCATCTTCCCACGCACACGGGAGGACTGAGGCCCTGAGAGGGCGGGGCTCCACGCTGCGCGGCTCAGGGTCACCCAGCTGGGGGACGGTGGAGCCGGGGTCCCGTCTTCCTTCACTCGCCTGGTTCAGCCAGGCCGGCGCTGGCTCTGCCTGTGGGTCCCTGGGAACCTAGCGGCCTGGATCTGCCCCTCACTCAGTAGGTGACCTTTTGCAGGTCTTCAGTCTCCCCACCTGCGTGGGAATGTGGGCAGGGGCGGGCGTGGCGCTGGCTCTGCCTGTGGGTCCCTGGGAACCTAGACTAGAAGCCAGGGCTCCTAAGCCCCGGGCTGGGAAGGAATTCTTTCCGAGGCCTCGGTGCTTTGAAATGTTCGGTCTTTTACATCACGATTTTGTGATTTTCGTTTTCCCTTTGTACCATCTGTATTATTATCTGCCTAACGTTTTCTAAATCATCGGACTCGTTCATGTAAAAATGATCATATCAACGATAAATAGGAAATAAGTATCACTCGTCAGAAACTGAGTAATCATGAAAATAAACAGCGGGGCGAGGGGACCCTGCGACTAAATGCTGGCCGAAAGCGGTGAGCCCGGGGCTGACTCTGTGTTGAAAAGGGAGACTAACAAGAGTGATAGGTATTAAAACACATTAGCACGAAACCGAGCCTTTCCCTTGACTACGAAGTCAAGGGAAACTCTCTATAAAGGAAAACTCAAGAGAGCGACGTTTTGCTCCACGAGCCGAAGGTGTTTAAAGCAGCCCCGCTGAGCGTTTAAAGCACTGGGCTCGCTGCGGTGCTTGCTGATGGCCCAGGAAGCGCTGTGCCAGCCCCGCCGGGCACTGAGGCCTCACGCCCCGGTCCGCAGGTGCTGGATCCGGGACTCCATGGTCAGCAATGTCACCAACCTGGGCCTCTTCAGCCTGGTGTTGCTGTTCAACACGGCCATGCTGGGCACGATGGTGGTGCAGATTCTGCGGCTGCGCCCGCCCACCCAGAAGTGGCCCCACGTGCTGACGCTGCTGGGACTCAGCCTGGTGCTCGGCCTGCCCTGGGCTTTGGTCTTCTTCTCCTTTGCTTCCGGCACCTTCCAGCTTGTGGTCCTCTACTTCTTCAGCATCATCACCTCCTTCCAAGGTAGGCAGGCGCGGAGAAGACCCCGCCCCCTGGCCTGGGGAAGGTGCCCACGTGTGGAGCGCAGGGCAGGGGAGAGATGACCAGGCAGAAAGTAGGGGCATCCAGGCCACAGTCAATAAGTCTAGACTGAGTACCTACTATGTTCAGGTCCTATGCTAAGCCCTGGGGCCGCAGCTGTGAACTGGTTGGGTGAGGGCCGTGCTTCTACAGAGCTCATCTCTAGTGGGTAGACTGGATGAGGCAGGCAAGCAGGGAGCCAACGAAGGGGCTTTGCGAGAGTAGAGATTAATAGCGGGCAATGTGACGGACGACCTGAGTTGAGGCGGGGAATGCTTTGGGGAGGGTGGCCAGGGGGACGTCTCTGTATAGGAGGCATTTGAAGGCAACAGAAGGATCCAGCCTGGGAGAGATCAAGTTCCTCGTTACTCCAGGTGTGTTCCTCGGACCAGCAGCATCAGTGCCATCTGGCCCGCCCCAGACCTTCTGAGTCAGAATCCACATGGTGACAGACACCCGAGGGATGCGTGTGATGCTGCGGGCCGAGGAGGCCTGGTCTAGGGGAGGAGCACCCCAGGCAGGAGGAGCAGCAAGAGCCATGGTCCTGAGGCTAGAGCAGGTCGTGTGTAGGAAGAACAGTGGGAGCAGTGGGGACAGAGCGGGAGGAGAAGGCGAGGGGAGAGGAGCAAGGGACAGGGTTGTGTTCCTAGAACAGTGGGGGCAGCGGGGACAGAGCGGGAGGGGAAGGCGAGGGGAGAGGAGCAAGGGACAGGGTTGTGAGGTCTTGTCTTGATGAGAGAAGTCTCTTCCTGCTCTACCTGCACCCCTCCACTCCCACCCCCCACATCACACACACACGCGTGCACACCTCTGTCCTTGGCCATGAGAGTAGGCGTGGGGACTTGGGCAGGAGGACAGGGAAGGCATGGCCAGACCTATGGCCACACAGGGGTCATGAGGCTGGCCTACCACACAGGGTCCCTGTGGAACAGGCATGGGGGTCGGGGCGAGGGAGGTGAATCTTTCTTTCTCACCTGTGATGTGAAGGGGACTCCCTAAGGATTATGAATGATGCCCACAAACCCACGCCAACATTTACCGAGCTATTAATAAATCATAGTATTATTATTTGGAGAGGAGCAATATTGAGTGATCAAACAGGTGGGTGCCAGAACCCAACCCCTGCTGTCTGACTCCTGACTCAGCCAAGTCCCCTTACTGCCCTGGGCCTCAGTTTCCTCATTTGTAACACAGAATAGTATTGAATGGGCTTGGCCTCGTAAGAACCTCGCGAGAATAAAGTGAGATGGCATGCCACGAATTGCACAGGGCCTGGCATGTAGCAGGTGTCCTGGGAGTCACTCTGGTGCTGGTAGCCTGTGTCAAGAGGAGGGCAGGGGGCAGATCTGAGTCAAGGCGGTTCTGGGACGGAAGAGTGAGGGGGGCTGCCCGCAGCCTGCTGAGTCCTGTGTCCCTTGCCGCCCACAGGTTTCCTCATCTTCCTCTGGTACTGGTCCATGCGGCTGCAGGCCCGGGGCAAGCCCTCCCCTCTAAAGAGCAACTCGGACAGCAGCAGGCTCCCCATCAGCTCCGGCAGCACCTCGTCCAGCCGCATCTAGGCCGCCAGCCGCCCACCCAGTGTGAAGAAGCAGGTCTCTCCTCACTACTGCCTGTGACCCCCGCAGCTGGGCCTGGCTGTTGACGGGTCAGCCAGAGACTTGAGAAGGACCTCGGAGGCTTGGAGCTGTCACCACGGCAGCTGGACTCCCAGGCTGGGCCTTCAGAATTGGCCTGTGGACTATTCAGCTTTCAGATCCAGCTCACAAGGGCCTCAGGAGAGGACCAACCTCCCGGCCATCCTAACCTGGGGCCGAAAGCCAGTCTTAACTCACCTGCACTGGACTCAGTCCTTGTGGCTGGGGGGTGGGAGTGTGCGGGCCCCAGGGTCAGGCCCTGGACCTTGGAGGCCTGGTTGCATCTTTGGCCCTATGCCCCTACCCAGGACAGAAATGTGCCATAGCTGTTCTGTTTCTGGTGATCACCGCGAGGGCACTCGACAGCCCGTCATTTTCACCCAAAGGTGGCACCCAGGGCAAAAGTGATCGGGCCAAGCTGGAGGAGCAGCCCCCGGCCTCTGAGCTCAGGACTTCATCTGGCAGCCTCCCCACTGCCCCCGCTCCCCTCCCCTGTCCTCCATTCACAGCCCGGGGTCCCCAGTTCCCATGGTGTATTTCGGGTCACGGTTTCCAAGAGCCGCCTGGAGCCTGCTGCGACTCTTTATCTCCTGCACGGGCCTTCGCTGGCCCCTGACTCGGGTTCAGGATAGACGTTCTGGGCCGAGCTAGGTCTGTCTGTCCCTCTGGGCCTCTCTGTAAACGGCATCACCCTGGCTCACCACTGCCAAGCCCTCGTGTCTCAGGGGTGTCTCAGGGCACCTCAGCCTCTCTGGTGGCAAGAACTGTGGAGTGCAGCAGACCAAATCTGTTTCCACCCCAGCATTCCGAGGACTGACACAGACAGGCGTCCCCCGGTGACACTGGTGGAAAGCCCACCACAGTCAATCTTGTTGGACATGGGTGGCCAGACCCAGTCGCTCCCCCGAGAACTCTCAGTCTAGTGTGTGAGGCGTGCGTGAGAAAAGAGCTCCCGGAGCTACAGACACGGGGTCGGGAGAGCCACCGTCCTGTCCGGAAATCCAGGAAGACTTCCTGCAGAAGGCAGCATTTGATCTGAGTCTCAGCCTTCAAAGATGGGGAGGATTTTCTTTTAAATTACTAGTTCATTTGTCTTTTGATTAAAAAGAAGTACATGTTCCTTGTAGAGAATTTGGAAACTGTAGAAGACTATGAAGAAGAAAATAAAAACCAGCGTTATCACCTAACAAACCGATGTAAACATTTTGGAGCATTCTGAGTGTTCTTCTCTGCTTCTACTAAGAGTCACTGATATAAACACCTTGGGGCCAATCAGGAAACATGAACTAGAGAAAAGGGTCGTATGTGGGAAAAAAATATGCTGGAAACTTTGTCAGGGCAAGGGGGAGAAGAAACGGCGACTTGGTGTAAGTGTGGGGGACACAGTAGGGAGTGATGGGGTCTGTGGTGAACTGGAGGTTACAGACCCACACCGAAGGGGCAGCCGCTCTCATCTCCAGCCTGTCACTGCCTTGCAAGGATCTTTGGGGACCTGCAGGGACCTCTACACATGGGAGCCCCCTGTGCTCTACCATGTGGCCAGACCATCTGCCTTTTGTGAGAAATGAGAAATCCAGATTGTGATGGTGTAACATCCCCCGATTTTACAATTCTGGCTAAACCAAATACTTGCCAGCCAAAGTCACAGTCGAAGGCTGAATTCAGCCCTCGGCTGGTCACATCACGTATGTAAGCGGCTTACTGCCCAGGGCGAAGGAGGCGGCTGCAAGAATGAGATGACCGGGCTATTCTGCCATCACCGCTTTCAACCTCGTTTGGTCAACTCTCGCCTCCCTGTCCTGTGGCACAGGTGAGACGGATCAAACGCGTTTCTGTCCCCCTCGAGTTATGAGAGCAGTCGTGTTTGATCATCACTCGTTGTGTCCAGGACAAACAGCCCGGGGCAAGTCCAGCTGGTCCACACCCGAGCTTCCTGCCCTCCGCAGCCTCCGCCTTCTGTGTCTGGCGGCTTCTGGGGGAGCATGGGCTGGGCAAGAGGCATGGGTCTCTGGAGGTGGATGGGTCGGGTGCAAAGCTGCCTTGGCAGCCAGAGATAGGCTGGCAGTGCCCCCCGATGGATCTTTGGGGACCTGCAGGGACCTCTACACGTGGGAGCCCCCTGTGCCCTACCATTCTCCAACCCCTCCTCTGCTGCTGCCTCTTCCGTTGGCCTCTGCCTCCACCTTCCTCCAGCTCCCGAGGACACAGGACAGCTGGTGGGACCAGAGCCAGCTCCCCCTTCACGAACTTCTCAGTCTCTGCCAGAAAGTCCCTCAGAGCCCCATTATTTGGCTAGAACTGAAGGGGGGGCACCTCCCCCCATCCTCAGGAAGGGAAAGATGCACCCAAGGAGGTAGCCCTTCCCTCCAATAAATCCTCTCGAAGAATTCAAAGAACTCTCTTGAACACCTAATTCCTGTTTTCTAGACCAGCTCAGGTAGTGGAGAAAGGAGTCGTGGGTTAGGTCCCGTCTTCTGGTGACAGGCCCTAGATGGGCCAGACACCTGACAGCTCTGTGGCACTCCTTGACCTTGCTGACTCGGGTCACACACTTCACTGGGCTGTGGGGCTCTGGACAACAGGAGCACCGTTCTCACCAGGACATGACCAGGCTTATGTCTGGAGGTCAGGTTCATATGTGGGAAATGGATTGGAGCAGCCAGAGGGGTGAATGCTGGTTGGGCCTGGCCAGAGGGGTCGAGGCCTTGTCCCTGGAGACAGAAGCCCACCTGAGCCGCTCAGACAAGCGGAGGGTAGGAGGTGGCAGAAGGGAAAGCTACAGTTCTGTTTGCCTTGGGATTCGAGGGTCCCAGGGCCCTGTAAGTGGCTCCTGGCCAGTCACTGGCCTTTATGAGCAATGCTGGCCAGTCACTGGCCTTTATGAGGCCTAGGAGTCCTGGCCCTCTGGCTCTATTCAACCCTCTCTCACCACTTTCCCAGCCCCCCCGTCTTTTCAGGGATGCTGAATACTCTGGGACCCAATCTCCAAAAGGCATCATGACCCCTCTGGGGGTCCAGGCACCAGGACGTGGGCCTAGCAGGTCACACCTGACCTCACCGTGCCCGCAGCTGGGAGGGAGGTGGACGGGCTGCTGGATGGGAAGCGGGGGCCAGCCCGGCAGTTCCCGTCTGTCCTCTAGCCTTCCCTGCAGAGGAAGTGCCGGGGGCTCCACGCCAGATTCCCACCTGCCACCCGCACCCCATGAGTGACCCCGGCATTCCCTCCCCAGCCCTCCTCAGGCCCAGAGGGCTCAGCAGGGAACCGAATCCTTTTTGGACTCTGTGTGAGAGGAAGAGGAAATAGAGGCCCGTCGCGGGGCGGGGGGGGCGGGGGGGGCGGATCTAGCGCTGGCCCTGCGGGCTGAGGGGGGTGCCGGTTAAACGGACCCTCCTGGCAGGGTGCCCTTCACCTCCTGATCTTGGCATGGTGGTGGAACCATACCAAGGACCCTGGTCTTATCCAGAGGCCTCCTTGAGGCCACCAGAGTTAAGGCCTGCGTGGCCACCCCTTCCCGTCTTTCATCCCTCACCCCATGTCGGATCTAGCGCTGGCCCTGCGGGTTGAGGGGGGTGCAGGTTAAACGGACCCTCCTGGCAGGGTGCCCTTCACCTCCTGATCTTGGCATGGTGGTGGAACCATACCAAGGACCCTGGTCTTATCCAGAGGCCTCCTTGAGGCCACCAGAGTTAAGGCCTGCGTGGCCACCCCTTCCCGTCTTTCATCCCTCACCCCATGTGTGTTTGCTGCCCCCCGCTTTCCGCCTGGGCCACCACGATCAACAGGGCTGCGATGACAACGATTTCGTAGTCCTGGTAATCAGAACATGATAGTTACAATAACGGCCATGCCAACTGACTGCGCGGCTCCGCAGGCATCACCCCGGGAGTTCTCCAGATGCCTCGTGAGAGGCTCAGAGCAATGGCCAGCTCACACAAGCTCCGCCAGCCAGGAAGTGGCCGGGACAGATGTCAGCCCAGGCCTGACCAACCCCCAGAGCACATGTGCCTGTCCCCTCCCTCACTATCCTGCCTCTCCAGTTACCCTATCTGGTGGGGAAGGGTGGGGCCCCAGGGTGGGCGCCTTCTCTTCTCTCAGGCCCCCAGAAGGTGTGGCCTTGAACCCAGGCTTGTTCAAACCATAGGCGTGAAAGAGGGAGCAGGAGCACTGTCCACGTCTTCACCCTCATCCCTACAGCCAGGTTGTGTGCCCAGCAGGTCACGGGGGTCCTCACACCCCGACAGGGCCCCAGGAGGCAGCCCACCGCTGTATCTCTCATGCAGGAGGAAATAGAGGCTGCGAGAGGCCCCGGCCTGTGAGAGGAAGGTCTGAGCTAGGTGCGCCTGAGTCCAAGGGCCGTGCTTATCACCACGCCGCAGGCGTCTGCTCATGCGCAGAGGGGGCCCCTGGACCCCAGCCCCACAGCACCCACCCCGGCAGGGCCCTGGAGCAGCGTCCCTGGGGGGTTTCAGCAGCTCCTGCCTGGTCTGGCAGGTGGTCACAAGGTGAGGGGAGGCTGGGAACACCGACCAGTGCCCCATGCCTTTCACAACCCGACCGATGGCGCCATGGAGCAGGAAGGGTGAGGAGAGGCCACAGGAAGCTGTGACGCTTCAGCAGAGGCTGGGGGCAGGCGGGCTCTGCGGAGCCTGGGACCAGAGCACACACAGCTGCAGAGCTCTCGCCAGCGTGGGCAAGGCCGGCCAAGGATGGCGACCCCCAGGGCACTGGGGGTCCTGCTTCTCGTGCTCCTCCTGCTCCTGGGCTCAGGTGAGCAACAGCCTCCTCATCTGCTCCTGCCAAGCCTGGGAGGCCCAGGGACAAGGAGGGGGTAGGGAGTGGGGGTGTCTGGAGCATGTCCTCCGAGGAGCCCACCCCAAAGGTCTCAGCGCCTTCTCTAACCTTGTCCTTGAGTTAGATGTTGTCCTGACAAGCTTCCTTGGTGCTGGGCCTCAGATCTCCTTGCTCCCCCACAGTGCCCTGGAGATGAGGGGAGCATGGAGAATGCTCCCCATTTTTTTACCCTGGGCTGTGGCTCCCCAATAGGCCTGGCCTGGGATACAGGTGGGCCCCGAACAAGCTCTTCTCCAGTTGGCCTCTGAGCTCTTGAAGGAGGGGCTGGACACTCTAGTGCAGGGGTCCCCAACCCCCGGGCCGCTGACCACAGCAGGAGGTGAGCGGTGGGCAGGCGAGTGAGCCAGTGAAGCTCCATCTGTCTGCAGCCGCTCCCCAGCGCTGGCATCACTGCCTTAGCTCCACCTCAGATCATCAGGCATTAGATTCTCATAGGAGCATCGGTCCCTGGTGCCAAAAAGGTTGGGGACCACTGATCTAGAGGCTGAGCCCAAGTAGGGCTCACTCCGCCCTCCCCCAAGCCCCTTGTCCGGCTCCCTCCACCTGCACCACCCACCAGCTCCCCGCTCCTCACTGCTCCATCTCGATGCCCTGCCAGCTCCTCGGTGAGCAGCCTGCGTGCCCCCCATGTGTCTGTCCCGTGTGGGGTCGTGTGGCTTTGGGCACATGGATTAACCTCTTTGGGTCTCAAAGAACCCTCTTGTTTTCAAATGTTGAGAGATTCTGTGAAGTGCCAAGTTTAGTTAGTCCCTGGCTCAAGAAAAGGATGCGAGGTGTCCGTGCTGTCCTGCTGGTGGCTGGGGAGGGTCTGGTGCAGAGCTGGCCTCAGGCAACAGCGGATTAATTAACCTAACAACCAGCAGTGGCTGTCATAGGTCTCACTGGGCATCAGAAGGCCCCTGGGCCCTTCGCAAAGCCATAATTCACTGGCTGGGCTCCCCCAGGGGGCCGCACTTGCCCTGTGGTGATGGGGGAGCTCCAGTTCAGGCAGTGTCAGCCTTCGAGTAGTGAGGGGACTCCGTCCTTTGTTGATATTTATGGGTGAGTTGCCCATTTTCTCATTCATTCATTCATTCATTCATTCATTCAAGAAGCACTGATGGTACCCTCTACGCAGTGCCAGGCCCTGTGCTGGTACACCACATGGTCCCTGCTCTCCATGGGCTCACTGGTCTAGCAAAGTGACAGGGGCTTCAAAGGAGTCAAGGACGTGGTGGGGGGCCAGCAAGAGGCAGACATACGCTAATAACGTAGGGGAGCCACGAAGGGGTGTTACAGGCCAGGGCTGGCACAGGGAGGCAAGGCTGTGGCTTGAGCAGAGAAAAGTGGGCCCATCCGTGGTGAGCCCTAGGGAGGGGCTATAGGGGCGCCACAAGTTCTGCCCTGCCCCCCTGCTGCCCGCTGACCTCTGGCCAGCCCCCCATTTAAATCTAGATCAAGGTGGTCCTCAGAGGCCAGACTCTGGGGCAGAGCAGAATGGACAAGCGTAGGGCAGGTCTGCAGGGATGAGGTGTCACCGTGGCACCCGGGCCTGGTTCAGGGTCTCCCTGTCTGGGCTAAATGCTTCCAACGCCTTCCAAAAATAACCACAGAAAAAGGTATTTCATAATAATCTCTACACTAGGTGCTTGTCATCAGCTTCACACACACGACTGCGCTAACATTTACAGCCGGCCAGGGGGAGGCTCTGCTAACAGCCACCACGGTGCCACCTGCGTTCAGCACCCTTTCGAAACCCCTGGGATTGCACAGCGTGTGGTGCCTCTCCCCCGGCTGAGGAGTCCCTCCATTCCCATCCCCTCCCCTCCCCTCCCCTCCCCTCCTCTCCTTCTGTCCCCTCCCCACTTTAGCTCTTTCACACGTTTTCTTTCTCTCTTTCTCTCCCTCTTCCTTTTGTATTTAAAAAGCAAATGTGGATCGTATTATACACAGGCTCATCTATCACGTGCTTTTTTTTTTTTCCATTAAACAAAGTATCATGAGTATCTTTAGAACCTAACAGAAATTTAAAGTTCCTTTATAAGCTCCTTAAGACATCTTTGCACCCAGATCTGATCATTATCAAAACCCACTCTAAAATGTCACCTTTTTTTTTAACCCTGCATTCTGGCAAATGGCCACACTCTGGAGCCCAAGATCCACCCCCACCCCCACCACCTTCATCCTTGCTGCCCGCTTCCCGCCCAGTCCATTCACATTCTCTGCATCCCTCCCTTAGATCAGAAAAATCCCACGAGCATACGTGAGAGCTCTGAGCCATCGAGAAACGTCTGCCTGGGGCTCGTCAACATGGACCTGTACCAAACCTTCTACCTCACGAACACCGCGAAGTGCTTCACAAAGTGCAGGCAGTCGAAGGACAAATCCTGTGATCTGGGAAACTTGCAGAGGTAGGAGACCCTCTGAGCTGGAGCAGCCACCGGAGGCTCCTGTGAGGGCGAAGGGGAGGGGGGGGGGATGGAGCTATCAGCCCCCATGACCCCCCGAAAATTCTGTTCCCATCTCACTCCTCCACCCTGTTGTCTGACACCCATTTTCTCCCCATTCCACTCACTGAGACCCCTCTGATCCAGTGGATAGAGAGAGAAATCAGCCCCTGTCCTGCCGTTGGGAGTTGTGAAGGGACAGACACAGGCCCAAAGGACGATGACTCTAGAGCGTGGTCATATAGAAGAAGAGACTGGGTACTAGTTTAGCTCAAAGGAGAAAAGTCAGCCAAGGCTTCACAAAAGAGGGAGCCCATGAAAGTGTTTTTCAGGATGCACAGGAGTTTTCTCGTTAGACACAGGCAACGACAGGAGATTCAGGCAGCAGAACTTCAGTATTGGGAAAGAACTACAGTGCTTTGAACTGTACGAGAGTAAAGTGCTGGGGATGAAGGCAACACCAGGAAGGGGAGGTGGATGGCGGATAGAACCGGAAATACAAGCAGGGACCAAAGTGTGAAGGGTGGTGTAAGCCGTGTCAATGCGGGAGTCGGCAGGGAAACGATCTATTTTAAGTAGAGGCAGAGTGTAGTCGACTTGCATTTTGAAAAGACTGCTCGGGCTTCAGGGAAGGATGCACAAGGGTGGTGATGCAGGATGAGACGTGACCAGGTAGGATGCAAGTGCAGTAGTCTGGGTAAGAATGAGGGCTGAATCACCAGCACCACCACCAACGTTCACTATGTGCCTAGAAAGGAGGGATGGATTCGAGAAACTGTATGGTGTACAACCAATAAGACCAAGAGACTGATAAGCTCAAGAGAACCAAGAGATATTGGATTGAGGGAGAGGAAAGGGTTTAAAATACATCTCCACGAATCATATCCAAAAATATCTTTGCCTCTCTCTCCTCCACTCCCTTCCAATCAAAACTGCCCGTAACTCTTCTGAAATACTCAGGACAGAGTCCTAGTTGTCACTCAATCCATATTTGTTGAAAAAAAGAAATGAAAACCTGCATTCCTAGGCTGGGTGTTAGGACAGCAATCTGATTGAGCTATGTCATTTCGGTGGCCTGAAAATGCTCCCACCCCCACCTGCAGCTGCTCCAGGAGCCTCTTAGCCCCAAGAAGCTGTTCAGGGGGCTCCTCTTTGTGCATTATCTCATTATCAGCATTGCCATTTTACTACTATTCCAAAGCCTTTGTCCTTGACTTCTCTCCTATACCTCTCTCATGGGGCTGTTGTTGAGATTCAATGAGATCGTGCATGTAAGACGTATTGGAAAACAGTAAGAACTCAATAAATTCGAGCGTTCTTTATTTTAGTAACTTTTTTTCTGGTGATAAAAATATTACATATTCGTCATTAAATATTTGAAAAATAGATATGGAAAATGAAAAATTCCCCTTCTTACTCTCCGGAGATAACCATTATTTTCATTTTGGTGTATTTCTTTTCAGTCCTTTATGATACACATGTATTATATAAAACACAACTCATTTATCCATTTTATGTTGATGGATATTTGGATGGTCTTCACTTTCTGGCTTATAGTGCTGCTACGAACATTCTCGTTCGTGTATTTTGTGAACATGTTTTTCTGTATGGAGTCTTGCCAGGAGTCGAGCTGGTGAGTCACAGGGTGTGTGATTCGCTTTAGTAGAAACTGCAAGTTTTCCAAAGAGCCTGAACCAAATTTCATTCCCACAATCAGTAGGCAATAGTTCTAGTTGCTTACCATCCTTGTCAACACTTAGTAGTGCCCGCTTTTTTCTTTTAAGCCGGTCTGGCACGTTTGTACTGTAGCATACAGTGATATTTTAATTACATTTCCCTGATGTCCACTGAAGTTTAACATCTTTCTTAAATTTATTGGACATTCTGATATTCTCTCTGTGAAGCGCCTTTTTAAGTCTTTTGCTTGTTTGTTCTATGGGGTTGTTTGAATTTTTCTTAGTGATTTTTAGGGTTTTTTTTTTTGGTATATTCTGGATACATGTCTTTGTTAACATAAACACACGAATCTAATTTCCCTCACTACGGGCTGCCTCTTCATTCTCTTAGCTCTGTCTTTTGACTAAGGACAGACTTTCTTAATATTAATGCAGTGTAATATATCAGAATTTTACTTTAGAGTGAATGCTTTCAGGTCCTGTTTAAGAAATTTTGCCCATGACAAGATCATGAAGATAGTCCTCTACGTTTTCTGCTCAAAACTTTATTGTTCTATCAGTCACCTTTATCTCTATGATCCATCAAAAGAAAGTAAAAGACTGTAGAAAACTCTGCTCTGCTTTTCAGAATTTTGGGCTTAGCTAGTGCCTTTCAGACTACACAGTTTTAGAATTCTGAAAAAAATATCTGGGGAAGAAATCAGCTGTATATTTGAGGCCTCTGCAGTGCTTAGGTTAGTTTCTTCACTCCCGACCACCATCACTGAGACCAACAAATATCCTGCGGCTACTTTACAAAGTGCCCTGTGCCTGCTTGCAATCCAGCCCTGTTCCCATACCTGGCCGCAGTCAACCACGGATTTGCTTTCTACTCTGTAGATTTGCCTCTTCTAGGACTTTTATAGAAATGGCACCATCTGACGTGTTGTCTTTTGAGTCTGGCTTTTTTCATGTAGCATGGTTTTGAGGTTCATGCATATTGTGACCAGCAGGGATGTCTTAGTCAATTTGGGCTATAATAACTAAGCATCATGGACTGGGTAGCTTATAAACACAGAAATTTATTTCCCACCATTCTGTAGTCTAGAGACTCAAGATGAGGGTTGGGCTCTGGTGAGGACCCTTCCTGGTTACAGACTGCAGACTTCTCATTGTATCCTCACATAAAAGAGAGAAGGATGAGAGAGCTATCTGAGCTCTCTTTCATAAGAGTATTAATGCCATTCATGAGACTGTCACCCTTATGACCTAATCACCTCCCAAAGACCCCACCTCCTAACACCATCACCTTGAGAATTAAGATTCTGACATATGATTTCTGGGGAGACACAAACATGCAGTTCATAACAGGGGCTATTATGAATAAAACTGCCATGAACCTTTTTGTACATGTATTTTCATGGATATATACACTCATTTCTCTCGGGCAAAGACCTAGAAGTGGATTTGCTGTTAAAAGTGGGCAAATGATAAATTTTAGTAAGCATTGCCATGGTTTTCTATGGTCACCATATCAATTTACGCCCCCACCAGCAATGTGTGAGAGTTCCAGTTACCCCACATCCTTGCGATACTTGGTATTATCAGTCTTTTTAATTTTAGCCATTCTGGAAAGTATATAATGGTATCTTGTTTGTTTTTATTCATTCTGATAGCACCATTAAGGAATGACGCATATACCATACAATCTACACATTGCTAGAGTATAGTTCAGTAATTTGTAGTGTATTTATGCGGTGTGTGGAACCATATTTACAATCAGTTTAGAACAATTCCCACCACACCCTCTTGCCTGCCTGCAAACAGTCCTCACTCATACCTGGCCATAATCAACCACTGATCTGCTTTTTACTCTATAGACTTGCTTTTTCTGGGCATTTTATATAAGAAAACCATATAATATGCTGTCTTTTGAATCTGGCTTCCTTCGCTTGTCATAGTGTTTTTGGTATTCATTCGTATTTTAACACATATCCATAATTTTTTTTATTGCTGAGTAATATTCCATCAGGCGGATATACTGTAGTTTGTTTATTTATTCACCAATTGATGGACATTTGGGTTGTTTCCAGTTTGGGGTTATTACGAGTAATGTTGTCATGAACATTAGAATTCAAGTATTTTGAAAACTTTTATTTCTTTTGGGTGGATATTTAGGAAAGGAATTGCTGGGATATATGGAAAGGATGTGTTTAGCTTTATAAAAAACTATTTCTCATTTGTTTTTTCATCAGCAGTATAAGAGAACTGGTTTCAACACATACTTACAATATTGTCATTTTTTGGTGACAGCCATTCCAGTGAGTGTGAAGTGGTATGTCACTATGGTTTTAACTTGCTTTTCACAAATGACTAATGATATTGAGCATCTTGTTTTGTGCTTATTAGCCATTTGTATATTTTATCTGGTGAAATTCCTACTCAAATCTTTCCCTCTTTTTTTTTAAAAAAATGGGTTATCTTCTTATTATTGAGTTTTAAGGATTCTTTATATATTTAGGGTACAAGTCTTTTACCAGATGTATGAGTTGCGAAGATTTTCTCCCAGTGTATGCCTTGTCTTTTCATTTTCTTAATGATTCCTTCTGAATATCAAAAGCATTTAATTTTGACGAAGTCTAATTTAAATTTGTTTGTGTCTTTGACATCATGTGAAAGGAATTTCATCTAGCCCAAGGCTACAAAGATTCTCCTAAGTTTTCTTCTACAAAGATCTGGTTTTCGCTGTTATAATTAGGTTATGCATTTGGAGTTAAATTTTTGTGCACAGTGTGAGATAAATGCTTAACTTTATGTTATTATTACTACTATTTTTGCATTTGGATATCTAATTGTTTCAGCACTATTTGTTGAAAAGACTATGATTTCTCCATCGAATTGCCTTTGGGAGGGCATTCCATTGAAGGGCTAAATGGAAGCTTCTGGAATGTCTTCTCCCTATCAAGATAGTAACCCAGAAACAAAACTGTATCCCTGCAGAGATTAATACCACCATAAACATTTTTAAAGAAGAATGTTAGTGATACCCATCCCAACTCCATTTAACCCAGAAGAAGTCAGGTGGATCTTGGAGAATGACCGTGGGCTATCATAAACGTAATCACGCGGTATGTCCAGTTGCAGCTGCTGTCCCAGATGAGTAAATTTACTTGAACAAATCAACACAGCCCCTGGCAATTGGTATGCAGCTATTATATCGCTAAGACCTTTTTCTTCATAAAAATTTTCAAGGACTGCCAGAAGCAATTTATTTTTACTTGGCAGAACCAGCAGTGTTTCCTTGCAGCTATGTCAATTCTCCTCATCTTTGTCATAATATAGTTCACAGGGGTCTTATTAATCTTGACATTCTATAAAGCATCATGAGTCCACTATATTGACACGATGCTGATTAAATTTGATGAGCAGAAAGTGGCAAGCACTTAAGATGCCTTAGGAAGATATATGTGAACTAGAGAATAGGAGATAAGCCCCCAAAGAATTCAGGAGCCCATAACCTTGAATTTTCTGGGAATTCAGAGGTCTGGGGAACGTCAAGATATCCTCTCCAAGGTAAAAGACAAGTTGTCGAACCTCACATCACTTCCCATTAAAGAACAGGCACAATGTGGAAAGATGTGTGCTTTGCAAACATGAGCCAAAAGAAATCTGAGTAGTTGTATTAGTATCGAACAAAGAGGATGATGCTTAAATAGGTGTCAATGTTGTCATGAAAAATTCAACTGTGTATCTATGCTTTAGACTTTTTGAATACGTGTCATATTTCACAACTGAAATAATTTCTAAAAGTGCTCTGAGAACCAGATCAGGAAACTTTCTCTCAAGAAAGTGAATTGGGCTGTCTTATGAGGCCAAAGAATTTTTGTTAAGTGCACAAGGTGGTACACACACACACACACACACACACACACACAAACACAAACACAGGGATATATATATACATATGTGTGTGTGTATATATATATACACAGAGATATATACATATATACACACATACATATACATACACATGTAGAATTCACTATTTTATTTGGTAACAATGACAATCACAATACTTCTTTATTTAGATTTTTAAAAGGTAAATAAAAGCTAGAATCAATTGATGTAACTCAATCAATGGATTTGGACAATCTCATCCCACGGTTTCTGGTTGGATGGTTCTAACTGCCTGCCCAGCCAAGTGCATTTGCACATATTTGCACGGCCTTCTCTTCATATGGTACAACATTTTTTCTTTGGTTTCTTTGGGTTCCCCTCTCTTGGTAACCGTGACTATCCAAAAACGATGTCAAAATAAAAGCCTCCTTTCGCCTCTCTGCCACGCCCTCCATAGCGACTCCTTTCCAACACACTTGATCTAGCTATATCTACTTTTGTTCCCTTTTCCTGTCCATTGCTATCTCTGCCCCCACCTGGGCAGCAGGTCTTAGGATCGCAGGCTTAGGAAAAGGAATGCTGGAGCGCAGTGAAGTTTCAGTACCACGGAGAGAGCCAAGGGCTTGTCTCACCCTACTATTTCAGCTGAAGCAAGGGGACTGCAGTAAAATAAATGCCAATAACTTTTATGTTCTGCGTGGTTCCAACAACAGTTCAGTTCCCATAAGTCGGTTCCCATACAGCTCGGTCTCCAAAGGCTGATTTCCCAGTATGCAGTTAGCACTCGATAAACATGATGGCATGCTCATTCAAGCCACACAATTATCATTCCACAGTTTAAAATACTCAGAGGCATTTCTCCGAAGAAGATATAGACCAACAAGCACATGAAAAGATGCTCAACATCATTACTCATTAGGTAAATGCAAATTAAAGCCACAATGAAATACCACTTTACACCCACTGGGATAGCTACCATTAAAAACAAAATGAAAAATAACAAGTGTTGGCAAGTATGCAAAGAAATAGGAACGTACATTGCTGGTGGAAATGTAAAATGGTACAGCTGCTGTGGGAAACAGTTTGACAAGTTCTCAAAAAGTTAAACATAGAATTACCATGTATCCCAGAAATTCTACTTCTACGTATAAACCCAAAAGAATGGAAAAACAAGTCTTCAAACAAAAGCTTGCATGCGAATGTTCACAGCAACCCTATTCACAATAGCCCAGACTTGGAAACAAACCCAATGTCCATCAGTGGGTGACTGGATAAACACAATGTGGTATATCCAGACAACGGGATATGAGTCATCCCTAAAAAGAATGAAATACTTATACATGCTACGGTATAGAAGAACCTCGAAAATATTACGCTAAGTGAAAGAAGCCAGGCACAAAATACCAGAAATCTTATAATTCCATTCATACGAAAAGGCAAATTCGCAGAAACAAAAAGCAGATTAGTGGTTGCCAGGAGCCGGCGGAGGGGGCAAGGGAGTGACTGCTGACGGGTATGGGGTTTCCTTTGGGGGTGACGAAAATGTTCTGGAACTAGATAGTGGTGATGGTTGCACAACGTTGTGAATGTGTTTTATGTCATCGAATTGTAGACTTTAAAATGGTCAAGGTGGTGAATTTTATGTATCATGAAAAAGACAAACGCATGAGAAACTGCTGTCTGAAATCCCTCAGAACCAGCGTGGATGGTTCCCAGGCCACCCCTCCTTTATTAAGTCATCCCAAGTCTTTCCTTTGATATTCTGGGTCACCCCTCCTGCCCCAAGAGGCTGAAGGCTGCTGCCCATGGTCTCTCCTCCTGTCATCCAGGCTGGGGACCAGGTGAGTGGCTAACTCAGCTCGCAAGGCCCTTTCTTGCCCCTGATCCTGGCCTCTTGCAGATACTGGGTGGACTACGAGACCCATCTGGTAGAGGAAAGTCTGACGGAGACAGTGGATTTGTCTTTTTTGAAGACTTCTGTCAAGAACTTCAGCACCAACATCTCAGAAGACGTGCATTTCTCTCTGATCCCCTCTCAGGTGACTTCCTTCATCCCTATTGGCTGGTTCCGGAATGTTTTCCCCAGGCGTATTTTTCAGAATTCTGAGAGACAACGGTCTGTGCTTGGTGCCCATCAAAACGTATCTCCCCCATGTCCCTTTAGGTAGGACTCTGCCACCTTGCTAATGAGTGCTACTGAGTTAGTTGGATGAGTGGATCCTGGTAACAGATTATCCGGGTCCTTAGGATGAGATGTTCGGAAGATCACTGAATTGAGCATGAGGAAACTGGGTTCTAGTCCACGATGTCCCACCACCTCACTAGGTGTCCTCTGGGAACTCTCTTCTTCTCCCAGGGCCCTGGGGTCCTCATCTGTAAAATGAGCTCTAAGGCTCCTCCAAAGCTTGTAGTTCCCATGAGTTCTTCTACTCAGAGGCACATCAGACACCGGTGAAGGCCACTTAGTGGTCCTGCAGAGGGCTGAACGGAGACAATCTGGGTTTACATTGGTCTGGATTCAAATGCCGGCTCTGCCACTTACCAGCTATTGTAACATTGGGCATATTACTTAACTTTTCTGAGCCTCAGTTTCCCCATCCGTAAAGTGATGATGGTATTGCCTACTTTCAAGGTTATCGGGGGAGCAAATGAATAATTTACAGGGAATGCTTGGCATGGAGAGAGTGCAGCCTCCTTAAGGATTGAAGCCGAGGTAGAAGGTCGGGCAGCGGGCAAGAGATACTTTTAGGTCTCTCTGGGGAAGGGAAGAGAAGAGAGAACACGGAGAGGGCCTTTCTCGACCTTTCATTATGTCACCCAATCAGCTGAGCCCTCTGCGTGGGGTATGTTCTGGCCCCAGAAATCACCCACAGGTCCTTTTGACAAGGATCTGGACTGGGAAGGAGAAAGCTGGAGCCCTCAGCTCCAACCCTGAGCTCCTCTATTCCAGTGCCCACGGGATGCTGTGAGGCAGGACCAGGTGGGATCCGGCTGCAGCTCCAGGGAACAGTGAGGTCAGAGAATGAACGAAATGTGCTCTGCAATTACCAGGGACATTTGTTTTACTATTTCGAGCAGTCTCAGCTTTTACAGACTTTGTTATTTGGAGCAGGTGCGGAAATCACATTTCGTGTGAATTCTTATGTCCTCCACCTCTGCCCTCGGTAGCTCCCTTCCCGATCGCTTCATTCTTTCTATTCATTCCCAAGTCAGAAGCCAGACACCATCACCATAATGCCTTGTAGAGCCGCAGGGGCTGTTGGGACCCTGGCCAAAAGCACGCCACAGCCGACCCTTTCTCGCATTTGCAAACTGAGCTCATCCAAGTGTGCTCTCTTCACAGCTCACTTTCAGCCTGACAGGTGGCCATGAGGCACCTCGTTAGCTCCATTCTCCACATGGGGAAAACTGAAGTGCCGTGACCTGTCCATGGGCTCACAGCCTGCACAGAGCAGAGCTTGGACTGTGCCCCCAGATGTCCTGCCTCTCAGGGCTAAGGTCCTCAGGTGCTGTCCTTCCACCTGCTGTGCCTCAGTTTCCCTTCCCAATAGGGGAGTGGCAGGACCTGTGTTCGGGGCTGGAATCCTTGGGTAAAGATGGAGCCACCGGGTCTGTGGTTACAGCTTCCCATGCAGGTGACAGAGGACGAGCACAAGCCCGCTGACAGAGTCCGGCTGCCCAGGAGCCTGTTCACGACCCTGCAGGGCAGCAGGGCGGCGGTCCGCTTGGCCATATCTGTCCTGGACATCGGGCCGGGGCATCTCTTCAAGGTGAGGAGGAGCTAGATGGAGGCTCAGGACAGCTCTGAGGTTCAGCGCTCAGTTTATCAGGCAGTGCTCGCCTTCTGTGGTCTTCCCTGAGAAACCCGATGAGGACAGAGGGGGCGACGAACCTCTGGACAGTGTTTCTAAAGCAGCCCAAGGTCATCCCAGACCCCCGTCTCAAGAGTAGAGTCTGTGAACTTCAGACTCGGTCATGCATGCTCAGATGTTTGGACCCCACACACCAGTGCCCTTGGACTTGTATGTGTAGCCCAAGTGTGTCAATGTCCCCTACATGTCCTTGTGCATGCACAAACATACATATCCTTTCCTATTCCTGGTGCATGCATAATCATGTGTGCTCTGGTGCATCTATGTCCACTTGAGGACATGTGCTAAGATTTTTGCAAATGTGTCCCATGGGTGTCCCCAGAGGCATGTATCCACTCACATGTGGACATGTGTTTGCCTAAGTGCCGGGGCAGTCAGGCGCTCATGTGGTCAGTGCTCACCTCCCGTAGGTGCCCACTGCTCTCCATTTCTGGGCTGACCTTTCTTCGTGCCCTGAGCCCCTCCAGATAAGAGGGCAGAGGAGCTCAGGAGGCCGGTGATGGAGAGCCGTCAGGTGGCTTTGGGACTAGTTGGCTGGGACTGCAGGGCCCACCCTGGCCCAGCAGGAGCAGGAGGCTACAGGGAGCAGCAGGAGTGTCAGCCATGATGCCTCAGATCCTTGGTCCCCGGTCTCAGACTTTGCCCTCCAGGCAAGAGCCATAGGCCCTAGAGGCTCCCAGGAACCCCCGCCAGGGTTGACTCGGGACAGCCCCTTCCTGTGGCCTGGCCTCCTCCACCTCCCTCTACAGGGCCCCCAGCTCGGCCTGGAGGACAGTGGCAGCGTGCTGAACAATCGCCTGGTGGGCCTGAGTTTGGGCCGTATGCGTGTCACCGGTCTGGCCGAGCCTTTGGAGATCACTTTCTCCCACCAGCCTCAGCCTCCCGTGAGTCCCCCGCCCAGGCCCGACAGCTATTGAAGGGCAGACAGGCGGGTGGGCACCCCCGGGCATATGGACAAGCATGCATGGTACTCTGCACCGACCCCCCCACCGTACATCCACCCAGGAGAGGTGGATATGGGCCATACACACAGTTGTGCCCAGGGACACATGCTCACCCTATGTGCATATGCCCATGTGCCCTCTGGAACCTTCCGGGGATACACAGCGGTGCACACAGAACCTGACACACCCACATGCATGCACGTGGCATTACACACCCACCCACAGCCTGTCACCATATCCACGCCCCTCACACGCTGATCCAGGGGCCATCGAATGGTGCAGTTGATGCTCTTGTGTGACCACGGGGTGAGCTCTGTTTTCTACTTAATGCGCACACGTGCTAAGATGCGGGAGCATGCCACCCTCTCCCTCTCCCTCCCTCCCTCCCTCTCCCACACTCTCCTTCCCCCTCTCCCAACCTCTCCCTGCCCCTCCCCTGACTCCCAGCCTCTGGTTTCAGAATATGACCCTCACCTGTGTATTCTGGGATGTGGCCAAAGGTAGGGCCCAGAGGGCCTCCTCTGGGTAAGACAGGCAGGGAGGGTATGGGCTCCCTTCTCGCCCTCTGTCCCCTTTTCCTCCTCTCTGGTACCCTCTCTTCCCTTCTTCCTCCCCACCCGTCCACTCCAGGGCCTACAGGAGACTGGTCTTCCGAGGGCTGCTCTACAGAGCCTGGAGCCAAGCAGACTGTGTGCCACTGTGACCACCTGACCTTCTTCGCCCTACTGTTGGTAACAGCCCATTCACCCAGATCTCAGCAGTTCTGAAGATGCCCAGACTTCTGTCCCCAGAGGGGGCTGCCTGGCCTCCAACTGATGAGGTCCTGGTTTGGGGTGGGTGTGGTTTGCCCACAGAGGCCGGTCTTGGACAAGGTCACCGCGCAGACCCTCACACGCATTTCCCAGGCTGGCTGTGGAACGTCCATGATCTTCCTGGCCTTCACGATTATCCTCTACACCGCCCTGAGGTGGGTGACGCCATCCCCACTCCCTCCTGTCCTCAAGGGCGGCAGCAGTGCAGGGTAGAAGGCCCCCTGGTTGCACAGCATTACACTGATGTCCTCCCCAAACCTTAGTTTGCTCATCGATAAAATGGGGTTGGAGGTTGAAATGTGTCGAGGCCATTTCAGTTACAAGTGGCAGAAACTCAGCTCACATTGGCTGAAACGTAATAGGGAGGGTGTGCTTCACGTGGCTGAGAAACCCAAAGTGTGCTCGCGTCAGGCACAGGTGAATCCAGGACCACGCTCCCAGGCCTTGGCCTCCCGCTGCTTCTCACAACTTTGCTTTCTCCTGTCAGTCACGCCGGGCAGCTTGTCCGCACTCAGGGGAAACCCCAGGCTTGCACCACAGCTTCTTGGCTGCCTACACTGAGTCCCAGAGCTGAAATCTTTAAACGTTTCTTTTTTTTTTTTTGAAATAATTATAGACTAACAGGAAGTGGCGAAAATAGTACATAGAATCCTATGGTTTCTTCATCCAGCTTTCCCCGGAGATAACATTTTATATAACCCAGGTGCAATATCAAAACCAGGAAACTGACATTGGTACAGTGCTACTAACTCGAATACAGACCTCATTCAGTCTCTTCCACTTTTTACATGCGCACGTGCACGTGAGTGTGTGTGTGTGTGTGTGTGTGTGTGTGTGTGTGTGTGTGTGTTCTATGCAATTTTATCCCATGGATATCAGAGTTGAGTTTTGCTGGTCCAACTTGGACCATGTGCCCATGACTGCACAGATCGCTGTGGTCACGGGATGGATCACACTGATTGGCCAGGCCACGTCACGTGCCTGCCCTTGGGTTGGAGCTAACTAATGGCCAACCCT
>NW_006433950.1:7708802-7709800 GCF_000325575.1 Pteropus alecto
AGGGAAAGGTGCACTTGGGGCTGTTTCTGGAAGAAGGAGGAGTGGGTACAGGACAGGCAGAAACAGCAGACACCCCAGTAGCCTATGCCCAGGCTTTCCCTGGCCCAGGCCATGGCTGAGAGACCCACAGGAACTGCCAGCTTGGAGGAGCCTGTGTGAGCAGCCCCATAAGTGTCTTCTGACCCGTGAGCGTCTTGGAGCAGGACTTGGGTCTCCCGACTCCCAGTCCAGGGCCCTCCCACTGCTCTTCTCCACATGACTCTTTGCTTCTGTCACCATTTGGCTTTGGGCTGCAGCCTCCACTGGCCCCACCCACTCTATCTCGGACCTAGCGATGGGTGTACATGGTGCCATGCCTGTAGCCATCCCCCAAACCCTGGTCTAGGACACCGCCCCTACCTACCCCCAACAAGGTGAGCATGACTTGCGCTCTGGCTGCACTGCTGGGCCCTGTGAGCTGGCTCGGAGCTCCAGGGGGAACTGCCACCATCTCCCAAGGGTGGCGCCTGACATCTCAGGTGAGGTAGCCATTATCCCTCAGCCTTCTCCAGGCAGCCCTGGGCTCCCATCCCTCGCATGAACGCCCTCTGAGATCTAATTTGCTAAGAATTCAGAGTGGGAGCTACACTGACAGGGAGGTGAGCCCTGGGAAGAAGCACTGGGCTGGGAGCCTGGAGTCCCTGCTCTGCTCTGTGACTCTGGAGAGTCCCTGTCCATCTCTGAACCTCACTCTCCCTACCACATCCCATGCCTCATGCACCCATGCTCAGCTGGTCCACTCACCCAGCCAGGGCATCTAGGCCCTCTTCTTGCCTGCTGTGCTAGGCCCGAGGTCACGGAGTGGAGAGACGATGAGAAGGTAAACAGTTACACTGTGAAGCTGGGAAACACAAATCAGCCTAGGATGAGGGGTATTCAGAGACGGCCTCCCCGGAAGAAAATGACCAAGGAGAGTTTAGGTAGCAGAGGAGGGCGGGGCCTCGAGAGTGGAAGGAAGA
>NW_006433950.1:7710830-7714867 GCF_000325575.1 Pteropus alecto
GCCAGAGGGAGGTGGGGAGAGAGAGGAATTTGGGAGGAGAGACCAAGTAAATAAACCAAAGGATCCTCAGATCTAGCTAGCTCATGGCCCGGAGGGGTAAACTGAGGTCTGCAGAGAGGAAGCACAATGAGCAAGGGGTCCTGAGAAGGAGGAGAGAACTGGACCAGAAGGCAGGATGGCTTGCTCGAGCCTGGGCCATCACCAGCCCACATGGCCCTTTTGGACAAATTTCCAAGGGTATCCTCCACCCCCACCCCCAATCTGCCATGCCAGGTGTTCAGCCTGGCGAGCGGAAGGTGAGCTGGATTTCGGCCCCCACCTGTGCCCTCAGCCAGGTGTTCTTGCGCAGGGCACAACCTGCCCAGCCAACAGCTCCAGTTGCGTCTAGGCTCTGCCTCTGCGTTGCGGTGTGACTCTGGGCAGGTCTGTCCCCTCCTGGGGCATCAGTCTCTTCATCGGATCGACATGTACTTTGGGGCCCTTCACCCCTGCAGTTCAGGGAGCAGTGGGGTGGAGCCGAGCCTCTCCCAGGGTGCCCGCCTTGAGCCCATGGCTCTGTGCTAAGAGAGGCTGGTGGGGCCTTGGTCCTGCCCCCAGCGCCTCAAATGCAGGGGCCACAGGGGTCCTGTCGGTAACATAAGTGCATGAGGGGGCCCAGGTGGGGACTGCAGTAGACTGGCAGTCACACACCCACTTAATGGGCAGCTTGAGAGCATCCACTGAGCTGCCAAGTGTATGGTTTTATAAAAGAAGCAGAAATCTGGATGTTTATGCCAAAGCTGCTTTTTAAAGGACGGTCATTAATTCAATTTTTTCACAACACAATGTGGAGCAAATGCAACATGTCTTTGGTGCCAAATTGGCCCTTTCATATCCATTGGTCTAAAGAAACAGTGGACTGGAGAGTGGGGGATCGAAGGCTGGAGGCGGGAAAGGCATCCGTCTTCTTGGTCATTGGAGGTCAGTCGGGGGAGACTGCCGGGCGTTTGCTGGCACTTGTCCCAGTCCCAGTGGTCGTTCACCTGCTCCAGGTGCTGGTTCCAGGAGGAGACTGCCATCTCCGCCCTCTATGTCACCGTCCACGGCTACTTCCTCCTCACCTTCCTCTTCAGCGCCGTGGTCCTGGGCCTGGTGGCCTGGAAGATCTTCACTCTGTCGAGTGCCACAGCAGGCAAGAAGGAGCGGCAGAACTGGAAGGGGGCCCTCACCTTGCTGGGCCTCTCCAGCCTGGTGGGCATGACCTGGGGACTGGCCATCCTCACGCCCCTGGGCCTGTCGACCGTCTACATCTTCGCACTGTTCAACTCCCTGCAAGGTGAGGCTCCTCGGCCAGGGGGTGGCGGGCTGCCCTGTCTGCACCGGGGAGTGTGGGAGGCGTGGCGGGAGCGGTTGGACTCAGGATTCAGGAGGCCACTCGGGCCAGGACCCCACGCAGGAAGGCTGGCCGACCGCCAGGCTCGCCGACACCTTATCCTCCTCACAGGTGTCTTCATCTTCTGCTGGTTCGTCATGCTCTACTTCCCCATCCAGAGTGCCATGTCCTCCTCTTCCGGTCCTGCCCAAGCGGAGCATTCCCACACGGTGTCACATGGATAGGGGGCTGGCCTTGCGACCTGGACTCAGCTCAGACTTGCTGTGTGACCTTGAACAGCCCCCTGCTTGCCCCTGGGCCTCAGTCTCCATGTCTGTACATGGGGCTGGGGAGGGAGGGGATGGGGACCAGGTTGGACCACATGACCTCAAAGGTCCCGTCCAGATTCATCTGTGGTCTGAGAGTCCACAAATCCAGGACTGTAGGAGTCTACAGTTCCTATAATCCCAAGGTCCCTGCCAGCACAGAGCGACACCATCACGCCTGGCGCCACGCCCACCCCCTGCCTTCATAACAGAGCACCCTGTCTCTGCCATTGCCCACCTCTGGTCTTGGGAAGGGCCTGAGCCCAAGTTGGCACAGTCTGGCAGAGGAGCCCCCCTTTCCTCCCTCTTGTCACTGCCCTCCCGCGACACGGGAAGGGCCTGAACCCAAGTTGGCACAGTCTGGCAGAGGAGCCCCCAGCCTCTCCCTTTCCTCCCTCTTGTCACTGCCCTCCCGCGACTCCACCCCGTGAGGGGCATTTGGCATGTCATCCCCTCAGGCACTGGGGCAGCTGTGAACTGGAGGTTCGCCCTGGGGATGTTGGTCCTCCCAGCCAGGCTGCCCCAGTCACAGCCAGTCCTCTCAGGGCCTATTTTCACAGAAGTGTCGCCACCATTCAGGGGGCTGCCAGCCCTCTGGGAGACTGGACACTGAAATTCAGAGAATGCTGCTTACTCAGTGGTGTGAAAACCCCCAGTCCCCACTCCGACTGCTATGTGGGTGGCCCAAACTCTGATCTGCTGTCACAGTGCGGTGGAGATCCAGGGCTCCGTACAACAGAGAGGGGTCTGGGCTGAGCTGAGAGAGGAAGGACGTTCCCCGCCTGGCATCCGTGCTCCCGCAGAGCGGGCACTTCGATGGCCTCACTGTCAGCCAGCCCTGGCGCATTTCAGGCACTGAATAAAGATTTGCTGGCCGAATAGGTGGGTGTGTGAATTTGGCACTAGCTTGACACGGCCCTGAACCAGGGGAGTGTCTCAGGCCGGACCCAGCTTGGGTATGTCACTTCCCATGGCTGTATCTCCATGTTACAACCCTGTACTGGCTTCCTTTGTGGACAACAAAAAGAAGCAGAGATAACAGAAATAGAAGAAGAGATCCAGAGATAGAGAGATGGAGAGAGATAGGGAGAATTAACAAACTGGTACAAAGCAAAAAACAGAGAGGAAGAGACAGATGCAGACAGACAGCAGCCCCCTTACCCCGCCTCCCGGCCTGCCCCAACCAGGGGGGCAGAGCGCTGGGAACCGTCCCCCTCCCCGAGCCTCACCCCGCACGTTTGTGTCCCCACTCTAGCCTTTACTTTACTAACCATCGGGGGAGTCTCTCCACCTACCTAACCCCCACCCTCTCCAGTGGGCTTTGGGGATGGTCAAGCACCTTCTACAGGTGAGAAGTTCTTATCATTAGACCCTCCCCACAGCCTCTGGGCTGCTAGCCTCCTCCCAGATGCCAAGTCCAGACATGGACTGGACCAGACAGGAAGGCAGGGTCCCTTGTCTTATGCAGGATGCTGTGTTCCCAGAAGGGGAGCCCCAGGGTGTGGACATCACATCGGTGGAGCAATGCACATTGTCAGAGTTTGCGCACACGCTTGGTGGGTTTGGGGCTTATCTTCACAGACATCTCTTCCTCACGCTGGCCCCTCGAGACTCCCTTGGCTTGAAGAAAACCCAGATGGAGCCTTGTGTAAAGCATGACCCTATGCAACCTGCACGTAAACTAGGAGAAGTTGAAGGTTAAAGCTCCCTGCCAGATCCCTTCTGCAGCTCTGCCAAGCGGACTAGCCCTGCATGGGGATGAGGTGTGAAGCCCTGAGAGGCCCAGCAGCCACATGAGGCCACTCTGCGAGCTGGGCGGATGCTAGGTCTGAGGCCTCCCTAGGTTGCTGATACCTCCTTCCAGGCATTCCCTGGGTTCAAGAATTATTACCATGTTCCAACGCCCCACCCCCCGCCCATCACCACCAAATCCCAGGCTGCAGCTTTCCCAGACATGCTCAGTGGGATGTCGGACCAACAAGCCACAAGCCCCACATGGGCTGGGTTTCCCGGTGCAGATGGAGAGGGCAGATGGGGGTGTAGTTAACAATGGGGTTGTGCAATTTTTCTGCTGGTTCTCTACCCCAGGGCCAGGCAGGGGCAGAGAGGCCGGGGGCCCTCATTGCCTAGGATCTCTGCAAAAGCAGCTCCAAGTGCCAGGTTGAACATGTGCCAGGGTGGAGCCATGGTAAAAACATGGTAAAAACATCCCCCGAGGCCCAGCATGAATGGACAGGACTGCCCTGTCGCCGCACTGTCAGAAGAGCAGCACAGCGGGTGGACAGCTCCGTGGTTATGAGCACAAACTGTGGTCCAGATTCCACCTCTGCTGCTTGCCTTGGACCAGTTCCTCACCTGCT
>NW_006433950.1:7714916-7719181 GCF_000325575.1 Pteropus alecto
CTGAACCTATATAGAGTGGATGGCAGTAGCTGCCCCACGGGGCTGGCGAAAGCTTAAACGAGAAAGTGGCTGATGGTGCCTGGTGCACCTGGCCCACCTGGCCCAGAGGGGATGTGACTGAGCCAGAGCTTTGCCTTGGCCATCACCTTATCAGGCCCTGGGCTCCTGGGCTCCCATAGGCCATCACCATGGCTCCCTGGTTCTCTCTGTTCTGCCTTAATTTCTTCATTCCTAGTATTTTTTTCATTACAAGATAACAAATATACAAGAAAGTAAGATGGTTTACTTGCCCTGTGCTCTCAGATAGATAACTTAGTATCAAAAGATAAAAATTCTTCACAAATCCATCTATGAATACAATACAGTTTCAATAGAGATTCTAAATGATTTTTTAAACACTTTCAAACAATTATTCTAGAATTTATATGGAGGCATATAGGCCTCAAGTAGTTGAAAGAGGGCATAGGAGGAAGATTTGACCTGTACATAAGAAGTTATTACAAGCCCATAGTAGTAAGTCCAACATGGGATCTATGCAGGGATAGGCATGAAGACCTGTGGAACAGAACAGAGGACTCAGCGGCAGACTGATGTACACTTGGGGGGCTTAACATACAACAAGAGTGGCATCATCATGCAGGGGTGGATGGTCTGAGGATGGTGTTGGAAAATTGGCTCATTATACGGAGAAAAATAAAACAGAATCCCTACCTAACCCCACATGCAGAGATGAGCTCCAGGCAGATTAAACGTCTAAATGGGATGCCAAAGCTATAAAGTTAATGTAGTTAAAATATTTTGTGACCTAAGGGCAAGGAAGGATTTCTCAAGCAAAAATTCATCGGCACAAAACATCAGACAAAACCTGGCAAATTTAATTACATTAAAATGAAGGTTTTCTGTTTAATGAAGGACACCCCAGGCAATGTTAACAGACAGGTGACAGAACGCGGGAAGGTACTTGCAACATGAGAAAGCGGGGAGTAACATCTGAAAGTTCTACACACCAAAACAAGGACACGTCCCTGATAGAGAGAAATGGACTGAGGTTTTAGAAGACAAATTCAGAGAAGGAAACATCTAAAACTAACACGCTAGCAGATGAAGACACATTTAAAGTCCTTAGTGATCAGACAGATTCGCGTTGAATAGAGATACATGAAACTGGCAAACATTAGGAAGCTAGATAATATCGACTGTCACAGGACAAGGGTTTAGTTTAGGCTCCTACACGCATTGCAGAAGGTGGGGAGAGGGTAGTTTTTACTGCCTGGAGGAAAATGGGGTGCTGCTGCTGGCCCAGCAATCCTGCTCCTAGTTACTTATCCCAAAGGAACACTCTTACAGGTCTAAAAACGATGTGACTGATGACATGTGTGCATTATCTGTGATGGAAGGGAGTTGGTGGCAAAGCTGGATGTCGTAGAGGTAACTAGTGTAGATCCGTGCCATGGACTCACAGCAGCATGGCTGGACCTTAAAAATACGGTTCTTGGTGAAAATAAAAGAAACAAGAGATAAGAACACAATATCATTTACACAAATTAAAAACAGCAGCATGCAAAACAATGCTCATTTTGGGGGAAAAACATGCACACCAGGATGGTTGCCTCTAGCGGGTAGAAAATGGGAGTGGGTGTAGGGATAAAAGGGAATAAATAAATATACAGAAGAAATGAGATGGTACATGGAGAAAAGGGGAGACGAAGCCTACGTTCTGTTCCATCAGCCTCACGGCACGTGCTTTCCCTTTCCTCTGCCCTTCCTGCCTCCCCCCGACACCCCGCGAATTCCCCACAGAGCTCATCTCAGGACACGCACCAGGACTGATGGCCTCACACTGTCTCGTGAGTTTTCCCTCAGTCTAATTTATCCTTCACATTATTTTTCATGACTACATAACATTCCAACCGGAAGCAAAAGCGTCACTATTATTGAGCATCGAGGTGATTTCTATGCTTTAACCAGGAATAGCAACTATGTAAGCTTATGAGGACGTCCGCAGTATTACCCCAGAGCCCCACCCCTGAAACTCCACAGGGCCAAATTATGACTTTTGTGGGCCCTTTCCTTCAAAAATAAAACAGTAAAAATTATATTTCATGACTACATTGGTACCAAGATAAATATAATCCAGGGTGGACTCATAATTATTGCATATTCATTATCAGTCTATTCATTTTTTCTTCTGAATTTAGAAAAAATTAAAATTAAGTACTTCTATAGGCCACTAACCTTATGGGTAAGTTTTTCTCTGTCCTGTGGATTATATACTAAACCAGTGGCCCAGCCTGGACTAGAACCCAGGGCTCAGGTAGCCTGGCTCTGTCCGCCGTGACAGGCAGCCGTGCCAAGACCACGCTGGTTCCCATCTAACCCGATAAAGGCCATGCTGACCGTGCTTGGGGAGGGGCAATGAGGCCTGGTAAATGTTTAACAACTGACTCAGTGAGAGAAAAAGCCCTGGTCTGTAGCATTTGCCAGTTTCTCTAGTATAAATAATCTCACAGCCAATTTTAAGCCAGTTTTTATCAATTAGATAATAGTAAAATCTAACAAAATAGGAAGAGACATATTTTGGGTATTTGCTGCCTTTGTTTTTAATATAATCTATTTACTTATACGTCTTTATAATTTGATTTTTAATAATGGCTGTGTTTGTCCACTGGCTCACAAACATTCCTGAAATTTTAGCAATCAGCTCGTGCAAGCTGGCACAAGCTGCCTTCAGCCATCACTGCAGCAGTGGGTCTTGTGGGCCCAGACCCGACAGAAGACTACATTTCCCAGAAGCCTCCTCTCCCAGGACAGGCCCTCAGCTTCTGAAAGCCATTACCATGGAGACAGGCTAACAGATGGTACGGGCTGTCCTCAGAGGGGTGAGAAAGGAGTAGGGGACTGGAGGTGGCTGGACCCTGCCTGGTAGGGGGCGGAGGAGGGTGCTGGTAGTAAGGGGTCTTCTTCTGCCTGGGCTTTCAGGCCTGATAGTGTGTGTGTGTGTGTGTGTGTGTGTGTGTGTGTGTGTGTGTGCGCGCGCGCGCGCGCACGTGCAAGAGGTTGCTCCTGGGGAGAAGGATTGCAGAAAATGGCCTGGGCTGTAGGGGGACCTCTGGGCCTCTCAGCAGGGTCCGGGGAACTTTGAGGCGGGACTGTTGTCCCCAAACCGCACTGTGGCAGACCAGACAGCCCGATGTAGAGAACAAAGTAGTGCGGTTCTGGCCCAGCTCTGTCTCTGATGACCATGTTCTGTGACCTTCGGCCCAGAGCCCATCTCAGTGTCTGCCCCAGCTGTAACCCCTGCTGCCCAACTTGACCTTCTCCCTCTCCTGCTTCTTTCCTTGTTCCCCAATCTCCCTACCATCACCTGCCACCATCCTTCTGGGACTTTCCCACCTCATTAGGCCCTTAAGTGTATGGGTTTCAAACCCCAGATCTACTACGTATTAGCTCTGTGACCTTAGGCGGTTTCCCCTTGCTCTAGGCCTCAACTTTTTAATCTACGAAGTGGGTGACATAATAACGTCTGCCTCACAGCAGAATCATTGGAGGATAAATGAGATCAGCTCTGTCAAACCCCTCATTAGCACAGTGCCTGGGACGCAGTAGGTGTTTAGTAAACAGGAAGTGCCTTTAGTGGTTATTTTTGCCCTCCCTGAGCTCGTCCTCTCTGGGCCCAAGAAGTGAACAAACGGATCTGATCACTGGGCTCTGTTGCTTGGCTGGTGGGCTCAGCGGGAGGTTCACCTTTAGGGAACTGGGTCCTGAATGGGCACGACCATCCGGCCCACACTGATGCCCTACCCCGAGCTCTACAACTGGGACAGCTGTGCCCAGTTTGTGGCGGACTTCCTCTCCGTGGTGCCCCTGTCCGACCCCCTCAAGCCGGTACGTGCCACCCTGGGAAGGTCTGGAGAAAGGGGCTCAGCAGGACACAGGCCACAGCCCACGAGTCTGTCTGGGGGTGTGGCGGGAACAGGCCCAGAGAGAGGCGGTCACTTACCCGAGGTCACAGAGCACAGCGGTCTCCACCCGGCATTTACGTCCTGGTGCCTTTTGCCCTCTCGGTCCTGTCTCCGCTCCAGAGGGTGATGACAAATCTGGGGAGAATCTACACATTTCTTCCCATTCCTTACTACACCCCTCACCAGATCCTGTGTGTTAGGTCAGTTTCCTCCTCTCAGTACCTTTTCCCTGTTTGTCGCAAAGAAAACAGATACTGAGGTGGGGCAATGGGAAGACATGAGCTGGGCGGGGGGTGGGGGGAG
>NW_006433950.1:7723731-7727158 GCF_000325575.1 Pteropus alecto
GCTATCCTGAAAGCAGTGTGTCCCCAGAGCAACCGCCGCTGCCCCGGGCCACACACGGCTCAGGTCTCCAGTCCCACAGTGCAGTTAACTACTGTGTTCCCTACAAGGTAAATTTTGTGGATGCCACTTGGCTTGGATCGTAAGCCAAACTCTTCCAGATAACCCTGTGTATTTGATAAAAACCCGAGCAGCCCTTTTCGTATAAGGAAGAAATAGACAAATGGACAGATAGTTAGTTCTTTTATTCCCCCTCCCAGGTAAAAAGACCCCTTTTTAACAGCCAAAAAAAAGAAAAAAGAAAAGGTCAACCGCCCTCCAGCAAGTAGTCGACGTGTTTTGCTTTCTGTTGACTGAGACTCCATAATGACCAGAGTCTGCTGTGAACACTCTTAAATGAACTTAATTTTAGGGATCAGAAATTTAAGGATCTCTTGGCCTTTGGAAAGTAGCCGCACTACAGGCAGAAATGCTTTTTGTGAACTGGATTGATTCCAGGACTCGGTGATCAGGATCAAACCCCTGTAGGTGTCTTCGGCTCAGGGCTGGGGATCCAGGGGCCTGGGGCATATAGCCCAATGCACATGCACCTGTGTTACACCTGAGTAGTGCTCAGCTAGAGGGAGGCACCAGGTGAGCGCCTCGCTCTCTCAGGCCCACCTCCTTAGGAAGACGAAACAAAAACTCCATCATTACTTTCGGCTCCAAAGGCCTGTGAGCTCACACGCACACACACACGCACACACACACACACGCAGAGGCTCCGTTTCCTCACACCACGGGGAGTCTGGAGGTGACGCTGAAGGCCTCCCCAGCATTCATGGGATCATGGCTCCCCACCTCTCTTCAATCTGCCGTCCTTCGTGGCAGCTTTGGTCCTCATGTATGGTCACCTTGCGGTCATACACTGGCTGCCCCACCTCCTGCTTTCTGTCCCTGTCCCAAGCGGGAAAAGGAGAAGGGCAAAAGGCCTGTGCCAGCTGAGCCCCTGCCCTTCCACGTGCAGCAACTTCAACCCACTTCTCAATGACCAGACAGAACTGGGTTTCCATCATAGGGCTGACTCTAGCTGCAAGGGAGGCTGGGAAGCTGGACATTTCCAGCCAAGCACATTGCTGCCCCCGATAAATTGGGGCTCTGTTGTATGGAAGCGGGGAATGGCTCTTTGAGTAGGAAACTAGTGGTCTACCTCAGTGAGGCTTTGCTCTGGGACCACGGCACGGCCTTGCCTAGGGCATGCAAGCACATGTGGCTCCCAAATGACACTCTGTGGGCTGACACAGGACTTGTCCAGGAGAGTACAGGCTTTGTCACCCTCTAGACACCTACCTCTTGACCAGGGGCCTCGGCGGAAGCCCTGCCTTTGCCGCCTCTGTGCCTCGGTGCCACGTTTGGTGATGTCACCTTTCTTTTTGTTGTCGTCATATTTCATATCATCACCTTACTATTATGAATAGTTTTCTTTAAACCAATTCACTTATTAGATTTAATAAATATATTTAAATGGGAAGTTTTATGATACTACGGCAACCCTTTCAGCATTAGCATCATTGTCATAAAGAGAAGGTAACTGTTAGAATAAATATCTGAAAAGCCAAGCAACGTCCGTAAGTGTGGGCTAACCCCCTCCTCCCTCACCCTACCCCCACGCTCACAATAGCTCTCAACCTTGGCCAGCTTGTCTCTGTTTTAAAAGATTTGCGCACATTAGAAAGGTGTTCTAGACACGCTAGCACCAAGCAGAGACTTTCTTCTCCAAGGAAAGAACGTTTAAGAGGGACTTAATTCTTCCCTCTGTGATCCGAACCACCTAAAACCACCGCTCAGGGACACGGGTGGTTTGGGTCGCCCACTCCTGCTCTGAAGTTGGCCATTCTGAGCGCGTCTATCTTTTCCGCAGAGTCTCCACCTCTAGACAGTCAGAGACGCGCCAGGATGGAGGTCCTGAAGGAGAAGGTAGAGGAGGAGGAGGCGGCTGAGCGGGAGGAGGCGGCCGAGCGGGGCGAGAAGACGATGAAGCCCCTGGAGGTGCGGAAGGAGGAGACCTTCCTGACGCAGGAGATGCTCAGAGACCTGGAGAAGAAGGTGTCAGAGATTGAGGTCGCCGCTCCGCGGAGGCCCTCGTGAGTGTCGGGGTGGGGGCTTCGGACCCAGCCGCCCTGGAGCGGGTCAGAGCCGGGCTGGGCAAAGGAGGAGCCAGGCAGAACGGTGGCACCTGGGCTGGGATGCAGGCCCAGGACCTAGAGGGAGGTGGTTAAGAGTGAGGGCTCTCCGCTTTCAGCATGCCCGGACCGAGTTCCCACTCTGCCCCCTCACTCACTGTGTGACCCTGGGCAAGTTACGCAACCTCTCTGCGCCTCGGTTCCCTTATTCGTTTAAAAGTGCAGGTGCTAATAATGATACTTCCCTCCCAGGGGGTTGTAAGGATTAAACAAGGAAGGGATAGAGCCCATGGCAGCTCGGGTAGATCAGGGATTCTCTGTGTGCCAGGCCCAGCCTCGCGCAGACTAGTTAATGCCACCCTTCTTGCGGGCACAGGAGCATTACCAAGGACACTATTGACATCTCCAAGCTGCCTCTTTCCTACCAAAGCAACACGCTCAAGGAGGAACAGCTGCTGCAGGTGGCAGACAACTTCTCGCGCCAATACAGCCATCTGTGCCCGGACCGCGTGCCCCTCTTTCTGCACCCACTGAACGAATGCGAAGTGCCCGTAAGGCTGGGTTGTGGAGGGCAGGGCTTGGGGCTTGACAGCAGAGGGAGGAAGGAGATGAGCCCAAGCATAGCCCTCCCGTGGGCCAGAGCTTATAGCCTGGGAGCAGCATAAACTCGAATGCCAACAGGCTCGCTGTGAATCCCCTCTGGGGCGCTGGCGGCCTGGAGACCCTTATGCCTCCCCCCAAGGGGCAGGCTCCAGCCCCAGAGTCCGGCCCCGTCCAGGGAAGGGCAAAGAAATAAGACAAAATGACCAGGGTGGGCCCCGATACCCAAGCACTGGACTCCTTCTTTCCAGCCCTGTGACCCAGGTCACGTCCCTGAGTCTCTCAGGGACTGAGTTTCCCCATCTGTAGACAAAATGGCACAGGATGAATCCAAAGGCTGTACAGCGGCAGCTCACAGGCTGGCAGGGACTCCCAGACTGTTGTACTTGGCCCACATGGTGATTTTTAACAAACATATTGGCTGCCAGCATTTGAAGCTCGGAGACTCCCCTGCAGTCCCTACTCCCCGTTTCCCTTATCTGGTCACCCCAGGCCTGCGTTTCGCTTGCAGCAGGGGCTGCATTGGGGCTGCCCCTCACGTGAGGCCATGCGCGATCCATTCCTCGAATCTACAGGGAGACTGGAAGGCCTGGCCCACAGGCCCTGGGTGGCAGAGCAGCCCCTCGAGGTCCCTAGTAGCACTAGGTCCCCACCCTGGATGGTGGCCC
>NW_006433950.1:7729833-7730134 GCF_000325575.1 Pteropus alecto
GCCTGGCTGTCGCTCACGGCAGCGCTGTGCGGAAGAGTCATCGCTCCTATTTTAGGGGCGGGTGTGTCGCGGGGAGACAGGGAGGCGACTTCGTGTGGCCAGAGTCACACGGCTGCTAAATGAAGGTCCAGGGACTGAGGCCTGGACTGTTTGACTCTAAACCCTAGAGATTTGCTGTTTCTCCCTCCTAACTGTCACGAGCCCACTTCTGCAGCCTCTGCGGTGTTCTCTCCTGGAAAGATATGTGTATCCTCCTATCTTTGTGCAATGTTTCTCTCTCTCTCTCTCTCTCTCTCTCTCT
>NW_006433950.1:7731079-7733671 GCF_000325575.1 Pteropus alecto
GTTTTAACCCCCTCCCCCCGCCAATACAGCCATCTGTGCCCGGACCGCGTGCCCCTCTTTCTGCACCCACTGAACGAATGCGAAGTGCCCGTAAGGCTGGGTTGTGGAGGGCAGGGCTTAGGGCTTGACAGCAGAGGGAGGAGGGAGATGGGCCCAAGCATAGCCCTCCCGTGGGCCAGAGCTTATAGCCTGGGAGCAGCATAAACTCGAATGCCAACAGGCTTGCTGTGAATCCCCTCTGGGGCGCTGGCGGCCTGGAGACCCTTATGCCTCCCCCCAAGGGGCAGGCTCCAGCCCCAGAGTCCGGCCCAGTCCAGGGAAGGGCAAAGAAATAAGACAAAATGACCAGGGTGGGCCCCGAGACCCAAGCACTGGACTCCTTCTGTCCAGCCCTGTGACCCAGGTCACGTCCCTGAGTCTCTCAGGGACTGAGTTTCCCCATCTGTAGACAAAATGGCACAGAATGAATCCAAAGGCTGTACAGCGGCAGCTCACAGGCTGGCAGGGACTCCCAGACTGTTGTACTTGGCCCACATGGTGATTTTTAACAAACACATTAGCTGCCAGCATTTGAAGCTCGGAGACTCCCCTGCAGTCCCTACTCCCCGTTTCCCTTATCTGGTCACCCCAGGCCTGCGTTTCGCTTGCAGCAGGGGGTGCACTGGGGCTGCCCCTCATGTGGGGCCATGCGCGATCCATTCTTCGAATCTACAGGGAGACTGGAAGGCCTGGCCCACAGGCCCTGGGTGGCAGAGCAGCCCCTCGAGGTCCCTAGTAGCACTAGGTCCCCACCCTGGATGGTGGCCTAGAGCCAGACAGACCCAGCTCTGCTGCCGACTGTGGACCTGAGCCAGTCGGCTCACCTCTTGGAGCCTCTGTTTCCTCCTGTCAATGGGAGCTGCCTCACAGGGTTGCTGGGGATCCAGGAGGTGCCGTCAGATCTGGCGGTACTCAGTGGGGAGGGGTGATGACAGGGAGGCCCTGATTCTCACCAGCACCGCTTATTCTGGATCTGGGCTGGAAGGGCTCCGAGAGATCCCTTCCTCCAGCTGCCAAAGTACCGAGGAGGAGCCTGAGGGCCAGAGAGGCCCAGAGAGGGCTCCCCTGACCCTGAGGTCGCCGGCTTCCTGGAAGTGCTGGGCTCCCCTCTTAGGTGGGTTGCCCCCCGCCCCCACCGGCCTTCGGTCTCTCCCCTCATAGAAGTGACCATCCGGCCCACACTGATGCCCTACCCCGAGCTCTACAACTGGGACAGCTGTGCCCAGTTTGTGGCGGACTTCCTCTCCGTGGTGCCCCTGTCCGACCCCCTCAAGCCGGTACGTGCCACCCTGGGAAGGTCTGGAGAAAGGGGCTCAGCAGGACACAGGCCACAGCCCACGAGTCTGTCTGGGGGTGTGGCGGGAACAGGCCCAGAGAGAGGCGGTCACTTACCCGAGGTCACAGAGCACAGCGGTCTCCTGACTCACACCCCTTCGCCTCCTTGGTCTCTTTCTGGCTTCAGAATCTTCCCTTCGCAGCTTAGCACTGGACTCCTTCTGTCCAGCCCTGTGACCCAGGTCACGTCCCTGAGTCTCTCAGGGACTGAGTTTCCCCATCTGTAGACAAAATGGCACAGGATGAATCCAAAGGCTGTACAGCGGCAGCTCACAGGCTGGCAGGGACTCCCAGACTGTTGTACTTGGCCCACATGGTGATTTTTAACAAACATATTGGCTGCCAGCATTTGAAGCTCGGAGACTCCCCTGCAGTCCCTACTCCCCGTTTCCCTTATCTGGTCACCCCAGGCCTGCGTTTCGCTTGCAGCAGGGGCTGCATTGGGGCTGCCCCTCACGTGAGGCCATGCGCGATCCATTCCTCGAATCTACAGGGAGACTGGAAGGCCTGGCCCACACAGGAGGTGGGGGACAGACGGGGGGCCCTTGCTGCTCTTGGCCCACAGCCTCGTCTTTGAGCTTCTGACCGGCTCAATGGGCTTCTCATGGAGAAGGGCGGGAGGGTGGGAGGAAGCGGTAGGTCCACCATGGAGACCTGGGAAAGGGAAGAGAAGGAAAGGATGGGGGGACAAGGCGAGGGGAACTTTGAATAAAACCGCAAAATCGCCCCTCAGAGAGCATTAGACTCGAAGCTTCTTCAGTCCAGAGGGTCTTTTCCATGAGGAAGTTCACGGCCCCTTAAAATTACAGGCAAATGTAGATGGCACTTGCTGGACGTGGGGTCTCCGGTTCTCATCCCACCCTTAGCAGGCTCCTTCCCCCGACAAGGGTGAGGAGCCAAGCGGGGGCCCAGGCTGCGTGGGGCGGACGGCGGGGGCGCAGCAGGCCCGGCCGCGCTGACCTCCCCGCCGCGGCAGCCCTCGCACCTGTTCTCCTCCACCATGGTGCTCAAGTACCAGAAGGGCAACTGCTTCGACTTCAGCACGCTGCTCTGCTCCATGCTCATCGGCTCCGGCTACGACGCCTACTGCGTCAACGGGTACGGCTCGCAGGACCTGTGCCACATGGACCTGACCCGGGAGGTGTGCCCGCTCACCATCACGCCCAGGAAGGTACGGCGGGATGTGCTATCCTGAAAGCAGTGTGTCCCCAGAGCAAC
>NW_006433950.1:7735371-7746940 GCF_000325575.1 Pteropus alecto
GAAAAATCACACCTGACGGGCATCTCACCTGGGCATTTTCTTGCCTTTACTTCCCAGAACAAGCCTGGGAAGGAAGCTGTTATTATTCTCATTCCAATTCACAGACGGGCCTGAGGTTAGTCGGTACCTGAGGCTCTCTCTGCGCAGAGGGCCAGAAAGCCCACAGGCTGCAGGAGCAGCTGTGACCTCCTGGTCTGAGGGGCAGAGATTCACAGCTGCTGGTCCTTCCTCTCTTTCTGGGTGACAGGCAGTCGAGGAGAAGGAAATGGCACCACCTAAGAAGTACTCGATCAAACCCCCCAGGGATCTGAGCAGCAGGTTTGAGCAGGAGCAGGAGATGAAGAAGCAGGAGGAGATCAGAGCTGAGGAGAAGAGGCAGCTGAAGGAGGAGGAGGCTCACCTCAAGGTAGGTCCACCTGCCTCCATCCTCATCCTCTGAGCTCAGCCCTCGAGGTGGGGCTTCTAGGGCTGGGAAGCAGACACTCATCATGGAAGGGATGTGTTTATGGACCCCAAGGTCCAAATGCCCTCCTCCATCCCTCGACCATCCCCACCCCTGCCTGGCCATGTGGGAATCTCCCACGGGTGGACAGCCAGCTTCTGGTGACAGATTTCTAAGGCCAGAGAGCTCAGAGAGCCCGTTTTAGGCCGGGCAGTGCTGAGGTTCTCTTCATTCCAGGGTCTCCCCGAAGACCTAGCTACACACACTCTCCCATCTGTCCTCCCAACTGTCCTCCCGGCCCTCCTTCCATCAGTCCTTCCATCTCTCCGCCCGTCGATCCATTCATCTACCCATCCACCCACCCTTCCTCCCATTTCTCCTTCCTTCTGTCTCTTCATCCTCCCAGCATTCCTTCTAGCCATCCACACTCCCATCCTCCCTCCCACTCTCTTTCCTTCCCTCCCTTCTTTCCTTTCCTTCCGCGTAGTATTTGCTCAGTGTCTCCTCTGGTCCAGGCGCTGGGGATACAATAACAAACATGACTCAGTCGCTCTTCTCCCAGAGGAGGCAAACTAGGAAGCCATACAGTGTCCCACTACATTTCTTGGGATGAAATCTCACCCAGAATCACAACATGGAAGGCCAGTAAATCCCAGATACCCTCACGCTCCAAAGGGCTCAGTTTTTGAGCCACAGATTGAGTCAGTCCCTCCCATTTTATCGATCAGAAAATGGGCCGAGCAGTGGGGTGATGTCCTCTAGGTCGCTCTGCCAGCCAATGTACAGTCTGGCAGAATTCAGCTCTCCTGCTGGTTCCCCAGGCCCCGGGAAGATGCTTGAGAACCTGACGCCCCCTTCCCACCTACCTGGCCCATGATCACCCACCTTTCCTGGGCAGGAGATGGAGAATGCAAAGATGGACCCTCTGTACGGCTTACGGGTGCACTCCTGGGTGCTGGTGTTGTCAGGGAAGCGTGAGGTGCCCGAGAGCTTTTTCATCGATCCGTTCACGGCACGCAGCTACAGCACCCAGGACGACCACTTCCTCGGCATCGAGAGTCTCTGGAACCACAAGAACTACTGGGTCAACATGCAGGACTGTTGGAACTGCTGCAAGGTGCCAGGCCGGGGCCTGGGCGGGTGTGGCAACTATAGCTGGAGGAAAAGGGGGGGGCGACCTGTGGGGAGAGCTGGCTACCAGGCCATGAGGGCTTCAGCTGAGTCCCCATAGCCCAGTCCTCTGCCCATAAGTAACCATCCTGATATGATTATTGTCTCTCTTTCAATTTGTGCACCCTTATAAAATGTGGATTGTTAGTTTCTGTAAATGATTTTTTTAAAACGTTGTATTGAAATGCAACATACATGCAGAAAAGTACACTCATCCTAAGCGTACGGCTCAATGAATTTTCATAAATTTATATATATATATGTAAACATATATATATAACCCAGAGCCACTTACATAAGTTAAAAATATGTGCACACACTATGGGGGGAGGTCCTAACTAGACACAAGTGGACTTTCTGGGGGTGTGGGCAATGTTCTATTTCTTGATCTGGGTGCAGGAACCACAGTGCATCCAATTTATGGAAATTCATCGAGCTGTACACTAATCAAGAGAGAGACAGGCTCCAGGCACTACGTTTTGTGCTCTTTTGTTGTTTCCAAGTTCCTCCGTCTCCGACCGGGCCAGTTTCCTTTCCCAGAGGTAGATCCTGGGTCCTTTCCTCCTATTCCAAAGTGGCCCTGTCCAAGCGACTGCTGTCGCCCCCTATGGGAAATGGGCAGAATCGATGCGTGTGCACGCCGGTGTCAGCTGCTCTGTGCTCAAGTCGGCTGTCCCAAGGTGGAGGCGCCTCATCTGCCTTCGATGAAGGAGGAACACCTCCGCGCTCCACCAGCCGCCCTTAGTTGCGGATTCCAGCATTGCTTGGCTCTCACCAACCTCACTGGGTTGTGGGAAATAACACTTAGTAGGTGCTTAGTTAGACTCAGTCCCTGGCCGTTCAATAACGTCAGCTATTGTTACTCTCATTTTATAGAAGGAAATTCTCCCCTACCACCCAGATGGGGCAGAGCCGAGACTGCCCTCCCTCAGAGCCCAAGCTCGTAACAGCCATGCTGGTCAGTGCCCACTGAAGAATAATGACCTTGAGAGGCTGCTACAGCCCTCCTTTGCCCCTTTTCCGGGCTGAAGGTCCTGTCCTCAGCCTCCCCTCCCAGCATGCCCTGCACCAGTGCCAGACAAACATCTACAGCAGGGATGATAGAAGTTATGAGATGAAAATGGAAGGGTGGCCTGGTGAGAAAGTGAGGCCAGAGGGACAGAACCGTGTCACCAAGTGAGGGCATGGAGAAAGAGATCATGGCACTGGCTGTCGCTTCTACTGCCAAATGAGCAGGGGTGGGGGCCGCTGCTTTGTTCCTTTAAAGAAGCTCGAAATGGCATCGGGGCCGGGGAGCGGTGCTGAGGCCCCACGGAGATATGGTATTGTCCATTCAGTTATGCTTTTCTTATAGAAATGGAGATTTAAGTAGTAAAACATCTAACTACTGCTTACTACTTACAAAAGTGGCAGAATGGGGGACATGATTTAAAGCAATGCAAACATCCGTACAATTCAATTCCTCTTCATGAAGCCCTGACTACCCGCAATCACTGTTGCATTCTCCTCCATCACGTCCCTCTCTGCTCCCCACCCAGGTGGTGTAGAAAAGCACTCAGGAGCACTCCAGGACTCATACGTGACAGTGGGGACTAGGGTCAGGCTGGCTGCAGGACAGCTCCATGTCGAACTGTTCTTAAGGCTTTGCCCTCCTATTGGTACATTCATTCCGGGGATGGCGTGCTGCCCTAAGGAGGTAGACTGGGATGCGGGGTGTTCCCCACCTGCTGGGAGTTATCTGGCAGGTGCACCTAGAGCTGGAGGACCCCCACGGTGAAGCAGAAATCCCTGCCTGCATCTTCCGCTCAATTCCACGTGTGCCTGCCTAGCTCCCTTCTCCCTGGCGTGCATACACACCTTTTTTCAAACGTGCCATCTCCGCCTCCCAGAAAATCTCACTGGTTTGCCTTTGCCATAAACACTGCCTGGGATACTCGCCCCTCTCCCACCCCCCAGACAGTGCAGAAAGACTTCCATACGCAGGCTTACTTCAGGCCAGGGTTTCCAAGTCTCTCACAGAGACTAACAGTGGGATTTCTTCATAGGGAGATTGGGCAACAGGAAGGAAGTTCCCCCCTCGAGGCCTCAGTTTCCCTGTTGAAATGAGGAAGGTGGGCGTGGACTCACAGAGGCTGCTCGGAGCTGACGTTCTGCTCCTCTGAGGCCTGGGCCCTTCTCCGCTCTGGGAGCAGCTGTTCCTCACTGCCCCATGGGGCAGGAGGGGACACGGTGGTGGCGGCGTGTGCTCAGCTCATCCCCTCCCCCATCAGGACTTGGTCTTTGACCTGGGAGACCCTGTGAGGTGGGAGTACCTGCTCTTGGGGACTGATAAGTCTCACCTGGCCATGACAGAGGAAGACGACGATGGCCTGAATGATGACGATGACATAGAAAATCTGGTGAGTCTCGGCTAGCTGTAGGGCTGGGGAGTGGGAGTGGTGAGGCTTCACCTGACAAATGTCTCCACCGGCATTCATATGCATGGGAGGGGACAGTCCAGGTAGACCGATTACAGATTCCTCAAAGCAGAGGGCCTGGACCAGGCCCGCATTTTATAGATGGGCAAACTGAGGCCCAGACAGGTCCAGCGACCTGCCCAGGACCCCCCAGTTGGGTAGAGGAGGGTTGGGACTTGCATTCAGGCCTCCTGACCCCCACACAGTCTATCCTGTCACAGTTTGCCCCGTAGAGCAGGGTGCTAAGACCTCTCTCCACAAGGCCCAGAGAGCCCAGGACCAGTCACTCCTCATTCCGGGCCTTTCTGCATAGCCACTAGGATCCCCCCAAGCACTTCCAGGCCTTTCTTGTCCATCCTATCAGCCCTTTTAATGGTCATCGACCTAGGGCCTTCTCCAACTCATCCCTTCTCTGATCTGTAGTCAGGGGCCTTCCAGGCAGGTCTGCTTGAAGCCTTATGCTTGCAGGTCAGCGGCCCAGAGACCTTAGGTATCGGCTGTGCCACCTTGGACAAACTTCCTAATTTCTGGAAGCTTTAGTTTCATTGTCTGTATGTAGAATGGGGGAGTAGGGTCATAGAAATAATAATAGGTACATTCATTTGCTAGAGTTGCCATAACAAAGACAACAGACTGGGTGGCTTAAACAATAGAAATTCATTTTCTCACAGTTCCGGAGGCTGGAAGTCCAAGATCAGGTGTCAGCAGGGTTAGCTTCTCCTGAGGCCTCTCTCCTGGGCTTGCGGGTGGCCGTCTTCTCTGTGTCCTCACCCATGGTCTTCCCTGTGTCTGTGTGTCCAAATATCCTTCTACAAACACTAGTCATTACGGATTAGAGCCACCCTAGGGACCTCATTTTTAACTTAATTACCTCTTTAAAGATTCTATCTCCAACTATAGTCACATTCAGAAGTAGGGGTTAAGACACAATGGGTAACACTCATTAAGTACCCTCACTAAGTGCCCACAGGTGCTTAACCTGAATTAACTTGTCTAAATCTTCACAACCACCCGGTGAGGTAGGTATTGGGATTGTCATCCATTGTCATCGTCTCATTTTACAGACAGAAAGACTTACACACTGAGGGGTGAAGTAACTTACTCAAAGTTACACAGCCAGTAAGTGACAGAGCTGAGATTTGACGGCCTGGCTCCCAAGTCTGGGTTCTCGACAGCAGATCCGTCCTACCTACCTCCTGGTCCTGCTTGAGGACAAAACGAAACCCCCCTCTTCGTCCTTCCTTCCTGGCACACACACCCAGCTCTGCGGACATGCGAGGCACAGCAGTGTAGACAGGCCTGGAAACTGCATTGGGCATTCTCGCGACCCTCCAATCTGGTGACCAGAGCCTCCCCTGTGCAGTAGAATCTGGCCACAGGCCACCTGCTGGCCTCGAGAGGTGGACTGATTAGATGGGTGGGGGGCAGAGGTCTGAGCATTGTTTGTGGGAGAAAAGTTTTAAATTGAGAAAATTTTATTCAAGTTTCTGTGGTTACCTAGTTTGAGGACCATTTGTGTAGGCCAGGCCTTATTTTACAGATGGGAAAACTAAGGTGTGAAGAGAAAAAAAAACAAACAAACCAATAATGTCAGCCAAGCAGTGTCCCCAACCCTTTATGCACCTTCTAACTCTTAACTCTCTTGGGGGTCCCAGTTTACAGTTAGGAAACTGAGTCTCAGAGTGGTGAAGGGACGTGCCCAGGACCCCTTGGCTGGTGTTGAATGAAGGGTGACACTTGGGTCCACCTGAATCTAGATACCCCTCTCTTAACCAAAGGCCTGTGGCTGTGCCTGGCGCCTCTGCCGACCGAGGGGAAAGACTGGCATGCAGGGCAGGGGTGCTGCTGTCCCAGCCAGGGGGTACCAGAGGGGCCCCAGCTGGCCAGGAACAGAATCCTCCACTTCCTCCCTATCTTGGATCACGCCAGGCCAGCTCAAAACTGTCCATGACCTCTGGCTCCCCTAAAGAAGCTGGCAAGCCACCCTGGCTCGTCCCTGAGAAGTAAGACAGAGGGTCTGTCCATGACTTCTCTTCCAAGGCCCAGCCCTGACCAAAACCAGCCCACCCCACTCCTGCCTCTCCCAACAGGGCAAGGAGGAGGAGGATAAGAGCTTCGACATGCCACACTCGTGGGTGGAGCAGATCGAGATCTCCCCGGAAGGTAAGTCCATGTTGTGTTCACTCCCCCTCCCCAGGACCTGGGTTCCTGGGATGATCTGCAGCAACAGTAGGCAGGGGGACGCCAGCAGAGGCCACGCCAGCCCCTCATGTACACCCTTCCTGCTTTCCACTACCCCTTCTTCATCCTTCCTTCCTGGCACACACTCAGCTCTGCGGCCAAGGGCCTGACACCGGTCTCCGTTAACACAGGCTGGATGATGGAGAGCGGGAGGCGATGGAGGACTGAGGACCAGGACATAGCTATTCCCGTCCTTCACCCTTCTCCTCCCCAGATGGCGCAGGAGAGGGGAGACATCAGGACCGGGGAGGGGCAGGCAGAGAAAGCAGGAGGACCGGGGTGCTTATGCCCATGCCAACATCCGCTGGCTGTTGAGGCTCCCCTCTGGGAGTGCCTAGGCCCATGCATTGGGTATAGGCCATAGGTCATTCCAACAGGGTGGGAAAGGCCAGAGAAGGTGTCATGGGAACCCAAGGGAAGAGTACTCAGCCCAGCCCAGAGGTTGGAGGCGGGGGGCTGGGTGGGCAGAAAGGGCTTCTAGGAGGAGGGGTCGTCTGAGCTAAGTTTTGATACATCAGAAGAAGCCAGGCGAGTTAGGGCAGGAGGAGATGGTGTTGCTGGCAGAGACCTGCACTAGCAAAAGCAAAAAAAAGCGGGGAGTGGGGGATGGGGAAGGGCCTGGGTCCTCTGGTAAGACTGAAACCTGAGAACTCCTCCAGGGCAGGGGCCACCCCTGGTGTCCATTCTCCTCTGCCTCCCTTGAGCAGGCTTGCGGGCCTGGAGGAGCTTAGCAGACAGTGCAGTGGACAGTGGCTGGATGAGTGGCTGAGTGGGGCTGGCCCTCCCTTACTCTGATCTGGTGAGGTCCCTCACCCCAGCACATTCTGTATCCACAGCGTTCGAGACCCGCTGCCCAAATGGGAAGAAGGTGATTCAGTACAGGAAGGCCAAGGTGGAGAAGTGGAGCCCCTACCTGAACAGCAACGGCCTTGTGTGCCGCCTCAGCACCTATGAGGACTTAGAATGTAAGGGAGCCAGGCAGGCCTTGGGGAGCAGGAAAGCTGGGTCCCCCAACATTCTATGCGACCTTGGGCATGTCACTGACACTCTCGGTGTGAGTGTGGGCCCTGCTGGTCTCTGTGTGGCTGGGAAGGGTGGGATGGAGGCCGGGGCAGCTGGTGTGACTACAGCCAGCATGGATCGGCCCCACAGGTACCAAGATTTTGGAGATAAAGGAGTGGTACCAGAACCGGGAAGACATGTTAGAGCTGAAGCACATAAACAAGATCACAGGCCTGAACATCGACTACTTCAAACCAGGCCACCCCCAGGCTCTGCGTGGTGAGTGGACTCCTTTGCTGGGCCAGCTGGGGTCCCTGGATGGGGCCTTACATGCTCCTTAGAGCAGCCTCCATGTGGCTGGTTTGTGGTGAGAGGAACCAGTATCTGTGTATTAACAGGGTTCATAGGTGTCAAGCAACAGAAACCACCCCTGCCTCCCTAAGCAAATTAGACGTGGGAGGTCAGGGGAAGCGCAGGAAATCCAAGGAAACATGACAAATGTTCCTCCAGGAAAGTCAAAGCCAGGGCCACATGCCCATTTTGTATTCGGGACCTTGCATACAGTGAGGGCCACGTTAATAGGAGGTCAGGATGCTGAGCAATAAAACCGACAAACGCTCCCACAAGGACAATGCAGAGGGCAGAGGGTGGGGACATGGCCATGAGCCCAGGAGCCTGGGAAAGGAAGGAAGGACATGTTTTGGGAGTGAATCAATGATCCTCACCAAGAGGTCACAAAAGAGAACAGAGGCTCAATATGTCATCCAATAAATAAATAAATAAATAAATAAATAAATAAATAAATAAATAAATAAAAAGATCAATCTCACTTGGTGGTTAAAATAAATAAATAAAACTAAATCACTAAGGGACCATCTTATAACCTTCATGTTATCAAAGATGACAATAATGGTCCCATAGGGAGCGAGCAAGTGTGCAAAGCAGCAGATCGACGCTTGCTGTTACTGCAGGTAGGATTGCAAATTGGTACAATTTTTCTGGAAGGAAGTTGGTTAAAATAATAACAACCTTAAAATATTTATGCTTTTGACCAGCATACATATTTCATTTTATTTTGACCAGTTTTATTGCTGAAAATTTGTCCTGAGCAAATAATGGGCAAGAGTTAAAAAATGTATGATGTACATGTTCATCATGGTACTGTTGATAATAACAGAAAGGTTGGAAACAGTCTAAATACCCAGCAGTGGGGGATCAGTTACACACCTAATGCTCATCCATGAGCATTCATGGACGCATGCCTCTCCCTGGGGTCTGGGTTCCAGGGGTTGGCTTATTGAGCCAGTGGCCAAGGTGCTCACTCCTGTCTCCCCGGCTCCCCGCCTCCCACCGCAGTGCACTCATACGTATCCATGCAACCTGAGATGGACCGTGTCATGGAGTTTTACGAAAGGGCCCGTGTGGATGGCCTGATAAAGCGGGAAGAGACGCCCAAGACGATGACCGAGCACTATCAAGGGAGAGCCGACTTCCTCTCTTACCGCCATGTCAATTTTGGGCCCAGGGTCAAGAAGTTGGCCATGAGCAGCGCAGAGTCAAACCCCCGGCCCATGGTGGTAAGCATTCTCTGGGCCTGGATTCCCCTGCTCTGGTAGGCCAGGGTTACCCCAGGGCGGGGACAGCCCCGACTCTGGAGTGGCACCCTTCCCAAGCAACCTTTTCTGTTTACCATAGGCAAGCTCCTGGGGCTGTCTAGTGTCAGAGCGTGCTGCTCCCCACTGGGCCAGAGTTATTATTCCCTTACTATTATGAAAAGTACACACTTATGACTAGACACTTAGGAAAAAATGAACAATATAAAGAGAAAAGCATGGCATCTTGCTGATATTGCTATATAATATAGGTTCTGTTTGAGTTTTTTCTAACTTAATTGAGGTTGTGTGTGTGTGTGTGTGTGTGTGTGTGTGTGTAGGTAGAATCCCTATATCACCCACTTGACATTAAATTGTGCATTTTTTCTTCCATGTCATTACAAATTACTTGACAACTGTGTTTAATGGTTACATACCAAAGAAACTCTTTCTAGCAGTAAGGGCTGTCTAGAGAGGTGGTGAGCTCCCCATCTCTGGAGGTGAGCAAGCAGTCTGGTGGAGGGAGCTAGAGAAGAAATCCGGCACCACACAGGGCTAGACTGGCTGGGCACTGAGAAACTGGGGGGTTCATGAGAGCCACTGTCTAGCTAGGAGGGACTGCTCCACATGAACCTCCCCAATGACCCCAGGCCCCTGTGTCCCTGAGTGGTCTTTGCTCCTGCCCTCAGGGAAGGCACAGAAATCCCCTTTCCCGCAGCACCCATCCTATGCATGTTCTGGCCTTCCAGAAAATCACAGAGCGGTTATTCCGCAACCCAGCAAAGCCTGCGGATGAGGACGTGGCGGAGCGCGTGTTTCTGATCCCGGAGGAGCGCATCCAGCTGCGCTACCACTGCCGCGATGACCACATCACGGCCTCCAAGCGCGAGTTCCTGCGGCGCACCGAGGTGGACAACAAAGGCAACAAGATCATCATGACGCCGGACATGTGTATCAGCTTCGAGGTGGGCCTGGGGGCGTGGCGGGCAGCGGTGGCGGGCCGGTGGGGTGAGAAGAAACTGGAGCCTTCTGCCCCATCCCTGCAACTTGGGAGAACTGGAGTAGAAACGCCTGGTTCCCAGCCCGGAAGTTCATCTCTGCCCCTTGGGGAAATCAAGAGCTCCCACCCTGGGACCATTCTCTTTGCAGCTCCTCTGAAAATCTTCCCCTTTTCCACCAAGAAAGACAGCCTAGCAGGGGAGGAGGGCTCTGTTTCGTCCGTACCCCAGCCCCGGGCAGAGCAGACCCCAGATCTTGGGACCAGCACTGGAATAAGAGAAGATCCCCTCACCTCCACTGGGCTGACTTTCCTAGTTCAAATTCTCACTTTCCTGGCACTTTCTTCTGAGTTTCTAGTTTCTCTTCAAATATTATGTGTTTTTATAGATGAGGAAACTGAGGTCCAGAGAGGTTAAGCAACTTGCTTGGGTCACACAGCTAGAAAATGGCAGGGGAAGATTTGAACCCAAGAAGTCTGGCTCCAGAGTCTGCCCATGACCCTGGCCATGGCGGCCTCTGTGTGTCACTGTGGTTGTTGTTCAAGGTGGAGCCCATGGAGCACACCAAGAAGCTTCTCTACCAGTACGAGGCTATGATGCAGCTGAAGAATGAGGAGAAGTTGTCCAAACATCAGGCCTGGGAGTCGGAGCTGGAGGTACGGTCCTCTGGGAGAGCGGGCGGGTGGCAAGGGCAGAGGGGGGGTCTTAGCCATGCCCTCCCCCACTTTCCAATTCAGGTGCTGGAAATCCTGAAGCTTCGAGAAGAAGAGGAGGAGGCACACACACTGACCATCTCCATCTATGACACCAAGCGCAATGAGAAGAGCAAGGAGTATCGGGAGGCCATGGTGAGCCTCTCTTTCTGGTCCAGGCCCTGACTACTGCTGGACCTCCCTGGCCTCCAGGGTGATGAGATAATTAGGGATGCTGCTGGGAAGGCCCCTTTACAGAGGATGAAGTTATTGAAACCATCATGGTCATTCCTACTGCTAAGCTCACCGTTTCTATTTGATCCTGAAGAGGATCCAGGCCAGGTCTCCCCAACCTCCAGGGGCTGTGGCCAAGCCAAAGCCACTACAGTATGAGGAACGGATGAAAATTGGACGCCCACCTTCACCTGGGGCTCCCCTTGAGGTCAAGACCTGGCCTGTAGCTCCAGCAAGCCAACTCTGGCCACAGGCCTGAGTTCTCCAGCCCCCGTAGCACAGGATGTTCAGGTTGTACCCTCGGGTTGCAAGGCCCAGCTTGGTTTCCAGGCCAGCTTCTAAATCTCCTTCACCGACCAAGTGGAGATTTCTAAAAATAGTTTGAGGTCGGAGAGACAGGACAGAGGGCCTCAGATGACTGGTTCTCAGACTCCCAGGGATGGTCACTCACCCCCCCCGCATCTCTAACTTCATTGGCCCCTATCTGTAAACGCAAGACATAAGGCCCCGGGGTGAAAGAGAAAAAGGAAGAGAGTTACTGGCAGTTTTTGATTTAACATCATTAATAATGACCATTTATGACCAGTTACTGAGCAAATATCTACTGAGCATTAGGTATATGCTGAGCATTAGGTATATGTAGAGACACAAATTCATGTAAGTCACAGAGTTGGCTGTTACCAATAACCGCAGGTACAAGAGACAGTACAGAGGCCCCCTCTGAAGCCTCATCCCCAGAGGT
>NW_006433950.1:7746976-7780138 GCF_000325575.1 Pteropus alecto
TTGATGCAGAGCTGGCTGGGAGGTCTCTGCAGCCCCTGCTGGTCCAGCTGACCACTCCCCCATCCCCACAGGAGCGTGTGATGCATGAGGAGCACTTGCGGCAGGTGGAGGCCCAGCTGGACTACCTGGCCCCGTTCCTGGCACAGCTCCCACCAGGAGAGAAGCTGACACGCTGGCAGGCCGTGCGCCTCAAGGACGAGTGCCTCAATGACTTCAAGCAGAGGCTCATCGACAAGGCCAACCTTATCCAGGCCCGTTTCGAGAAGGTGCGACCAGGGTCTGGGCAGGGGAGGGGACCTCGGTGTCCTCACCCAGAAAACGGACCCAGGACTGTTTGCCTACCATATCACAGACTCGTGAGGGAATAATGAGACGAGTATGTCATTGCTTGGAGATGCCACATGACCAAGTTGTCCTTCCTTACTCCTGTTCATTGGGTGGAAGGATAGAGAGAGAGATGAATAGGTGGCAGGATGGCAGGATGGATGGATGGATGGATGGATGGATGGATGGATGGATGGATGGATGGATGGATGGAAGGAAGGAAGGAAAGATAGAAGGATGGAAGGATGGATGGATGGATGGATGGATGGATGGATGGATGGATGGAAGGATAGTGGATGGGTGGATGGGTGGAAGGATGGATGGATGGATGGATCCTATAATGCACTGTAATAACTTCTAGTCCTTGACACATTTCTGTTGGTTGGAACCATACTGTGTAGTTCCCATGCATTATTTCATTTAATCTTCACCAAGAGCTCTATGGTGGGCGCAGGGGGCCGATGTATACAATGACCCTCATTTGGCAGAAAAGAAATTGGAAGCTCTGAAAATGTAACTTCTCCAGAGCCACACGGTTGTCTCAGTCTTGAACCCTACTCTGACATCATGGACATGATATCCCTCTAAATAAGACCTCAGTAGCTCCCACCCAAGACTTTTACAGCCCCTGCCTCTGCTGTTCCAGCTTCTGTGGGTGGGGTTAGTGGGGCTAACCCCCATGGGCTCTCTGATGACCTACAGCCTGGGGAGGGTCAGCCCTCATCAGCCCTCCTGTGCTCTCCTCCCTACGCCGGCAGGAGACCCAGGAGCTGCAGAAGAAGCAGCAGTGGTACCAGGAGAACCAGGTGACCTTGACCACGGAGGATGAAGACTTGTACCTGAGTTATTGCTCTCAGGCCATGTTCCGCATCCGCATCCTGGAACAGCGGCTCAATCGGTGAGGGGGCAGGGGAGCCTGAGGTCGACCCACTAGGAGGCTGGAACACCAGCTTTGTAACCCCCAACAACCTCTTGTTCCTCCCTCTGCTTTCAGACACAAGGAGCTGGCTCCGCTCAAGTACTTGGCTCTTGAGGAAAAGCTCTACAAGGACCCACGCCTGGTAGAGTACCTGAAAGTCTTTGTTTGATGCCCCTCCTGGGGCCTCTGCCTAAGCTGCCAGAGAAGGAAACCTCCCTCACAGCCTGGCCTCTGTGGTCTCTACACGGAGCTAATGACCTAGCTTCGCTGCCACGCCACTGCCCTACAGCCCTATGTGTTCCTGCTTCTCCTGATTTTCTGTAAATAAACGCGCTTTAATTTGCCATTTGTACCTCATGTTTCACAAGCTCCAGCACCAGCCTTTCTCTCCTCTCCTTCTTTATCTATAGCCTAGGACCACCGAGACCCTCCTACGCGGCCCCCAGGAGGGACCACAAAGGAGACCCCGATTCTGGTGGGTTATAGCTCTTCCCTAAATCACAAGTGAAGTTGGCCTAGGACCACCGAGACCCTCCTACGCGGCCCCCAGGAGGGACCACAAAGGAGACCCCGATTCTGGTGGGTTATAGCTCCACCCATAAATCACAAGTGAAGTTGGCCCTTCGCGGATTCCTAGTCAGTGGTCCTCAGGGGAGCAGCCCGCTCATCCATTCACCTAGACCTCGGACGTAGGGGCAGTACTTCCGGGCTCCAAGCCTGACCCGACCCGGAATCAGTCTCCGTTTCCCTAGATTCCTCCTGTGGGGGGGTTCAAGCCGATGTTCCAGCCGAAGAAGGAAAGTCTTCAGAACACGGCGGCACCGCCCACAAGTAAAGGAAAGAAGTAGGAGCCATGGCAAAACGCTAAGGACGCCTCTCCGCTTCGCCCGACTCCAAGATGGAAGGACCGCGGCTTCACGCTGCTCCCGATGTCCACTTCCCATTGGCTACCTGAGAATTGTTTTTTCCAATAATGGGAACGCTGATTGGTCTATCTGGGCCGGTTGCTGAAGTGATTGGTGCAGATGCCATTGGAGGGCGTCTCGCAAATTTTTCAAACGCAAATCAGGTTCGAGAGAGAGAGAAGGAAAGGGAGAGGAAAGGGAAAGTTTGAGGCGGAGGCGGGACCAAGAGAACGGCAGTCCGCATTGGTTCATTAGAGGCCTGGGGGCGGTTCTTGAACTCCTTTTCCTCGTGATTAGTCCAATTCAGAAAAAGAGGGCGGGTACTTAGGAAAAGCGGCAGAAGCGACTGCTTCGATTGGCCAAACCCAGCGGGAGGTGGAGCGCCTGCGGAGGCTGATTGGTGCAGGAGGCGAGGGGGGCGGGGCCCAAAGCCGGAGGTTTTGTTGTGAGGGTCGGTTGTCAAGCAGCGTCCAATCAGGGCAGGGGATGGAGGCAAGTGGGGGTCGCCCCTGGAGCGGAGCCTCGGCCTCTGGACCCGCAGCTGCAGGTGGAGTGGGCGAGGGGGCGAGGAGGCGAGGGGATGTTTCGCCCTAGACTGGGCGAAACCAGGTGGGGTCGGGCCGGGCTGCGGCAGAGAGGGCTCTAGACGCGGGGAGGCTGGAGCCTGTGCCCCACAAGCTGAGAGAAATGGGAGGATCCGCGGAGGCCAAGGCACCAGGCTTAGCCTCTGGAGGGGCGGGACTGGCGTGGAGGCTGAGGGTAAAACCTGGGAGGCCGGAAACAGAGCTGGGGGTCTGCGGGAGGATGGGTGATAAATAGGGACACAGGAAACAGTAGAGCGAATGAATGGAGGATACCGGTAGCAGAGTGGGTAGGAGAGTAAAGGGAGTCTGGTAAGGCAAGGGCCAGTTTAGGGAGCTCAGGAGACAAGATATGCACCAATCGGGGACACAGGAGGCAGGGAGAAGGGGTAGATTAGAGAGGCAGGACTGGGGAACCCAGGAGAAAGAGGACGGAGAGGAGAGGGTTCATGGGAAAACGTTTGGAGGAAGGGGGTAGGAGGCACCACAAGGTGGTCTTTTAGGGTTGAGGATTCATACCGACTCATGCCCAGACTGGAGGCCTAGTTCCCAGTACTGTCCTTGGCAATTGCAGTAACCAAGAGTGGTTTCCTTGCTACAAACTGGGGGAGTAGGGGGTGGGAGGGGGTTGGATGCTCAAGGCCCTCTTTGAGATTCTTCCCAGAGAAGACTGTAATACTTGTCTCTGGGGTGCCTCACATGGACCCCTAAGCTTAGCCTTGACTCCACCCCCTTACCATAAGCCAGACGAAACAATGACTCCCAGAAATTTTCTGAACTGCAGACATGTGCTCTTCCTCGCCCCACTGCGGCTGCTGAGCTTCATGCAGCCAGCTGCCTGGAACAGAGCCTCCTCCCATCATCCTGGCCACTGGGAGGACCTTCTTTTTTCCTGTGTTCCAAGTCACTCTGCTTGAGGTGCCCTCTCTCCAGATTCTCAAACCCAATTTGTAGTGTCCTGGCTCTAGTGGTTTTGGCGGGTCTCTGTCTTTATTAAGAGGCCTTGGTGATCCAGGGAGTTGCAGTTCTACAAATCAGGGTCCCCCTGAGCGCCCGCTGAGTATTTCCTAAGGAACCATCACCTCTGTTTGTGTTCTAGCCCAGTACTGAGCTGCGATGGCCCAAGCCTGACATTCCATGATCCAGGATCCCGAAAGGTGCACACGGACTGCTGCTGTGGCTGCTGTGGATGATTTAAAACTACGAGTCTGTCCCGAGCAGAGCCGGGTGACAAGGCATTCCCTCTGCCTGGATGTGTGGGAACTCCCTGCCAACTTGATTGGTGGATCTGGGGGGGATCCACCCCCACCCCTCAAGGAAAGCAGTCTGTTGTCGGTGGAGCTTCAGGTGCCAGCTGGTTGAAGGATGGCCACCCCTGTAGTCACCAAGACGGCGTGGAAGTTGCGTGAGTGGTTTTATTGTTTCTTTCTCACCCATTTACCCTGTTAGCTGTTTGTTGCTGGGTCGCCTGAACCCCCAGCTTTGTCTTCTATTCTTGGCATGGGGAGGAGACTCCCAGGCCTTGGAGTAAGGTAGACCAAGATGCAAATCATGACTTTGGCACTTCTTACCTGGTGACACTGGTCAGGTGACTTAACCTCTCTGAGGTTTAGTTTCCTGTCTGTACAATGAGATAATCACACCTACATTCTAGAGTTGCTGTAAGATTCAAGTGAGAAAATGAGTATCATAAGCACTTAGTGCAGGTTTTCCAGTTAGGCTGACAGGAGGGATAGGGTGAAAAATCCTGAAAGATATTCCTGGCATTTTAAGACATCTCATAAAGTCGAGCTTCCCCCGTCAGATGCGGGCGTCTTGGGGTGGGGGCAGGAGTGAGAGGGTAAGCTGAGGGGTGTTGACTGGGCTCTGAGATGGAGCACCCCCCACCCCCACCACTACTCTACATAGCAGTCTGAACTCAGGTCTGAGGACCTCTTTATACTCTTAAAAATTTTTGAATACCCCAAAGAATTTTTGTTTATGAGAGTTATATCATTATTAACCCTGTTAGAAATACAGAGACATATTAAAACACAAATCCACAAACATGTCATTAGTGATGATGTCATCACATGTCATGTATCTTCTGGAAAACTCCACTGTACTCTTGTGATCAAACGAGAGAGTAAAAGTCACATACCATCTTAGCATTATTATAAAATAATAATTATTCTCTTGGACTCCCCCCAAAAAAAGGATCTCGAGGATCCCAAGGTTCCCCAGATCATATTTTGAGGACTGCTGCTCTATTCATTGGTGCCTCTGTGGGCTCTACCCCACCTGTAATAACTGGTCGGCATAGATTTGGTGTGCCCAAACTGGTTGCCCTGTGCTATGAGCTGTCTCTGAGCTGTTTTCAGAAGCTGAGGCAAGGCTTCTCCATATTTTAACTGTGGGAACTTGAGCAAAGCTCTTTGCTGTGCTTCATTGTCCTCATCTGTAAAATGAAAGGTCTGGGCCATTTTCTAATTGCTTCTCAAAGCTTGAGGGTTCTAGGAGAACCCTGTTAAGGGCTCCCTTCAACAGCTGGTCTTTCCTAAGCACATAACCAGGCACTGGGGCAAAATAGACAAGGTCTCTGTGCAGTGGGTTGCAGAGCCTGGGGAGAGCGACAGGCAAGAATTGGATGACCACACCCCACTGTCTGTCCTTGTCGAATTCTAAGCTGGGATTTGTGCTTTGAATCAATTAACTAGGTGATGGAGGGTGGGATAGGGAAGTGTGTCGACTGCCTGAACAGCATGTGCAAAGGCCCTGAGGCAAGAAGTTCTGTGCATTGGAAGGACTCAAGGAGATCATTGCAGCACAGCATTGGGGAGAATGTGGTGCCACAGAGGCTGATGAGGACGCCTGCCCTTCTGGGGTTTTAGTTTTATCTGAAAGGCAAGGCCAAGCCATGAAAGTGTTTTTAAGTGGGAGGTAACGTGATCAGTCATGTTGGGCATCTGCTGACAGTTGCATGTGCACAGCCTTTTAGCTGTTTGAAGAACCTAAGCCAAGATCTCTGGCTCCTTATGGCTCCTTATGGCTCTAGAGTCTGCAAGGATCAGAAGGTGCTTGGCCAGCATGGGGTTACTGAAGCCTAGTTCTTTGCACCTTCCTTTTGGGATGCAGACCCTCAGCACCTCTGGCCAGAATGTTGTGTTCCCAGCTCTGGCTGGGACATGGGGCCCTGATTGTGCCACCTGAGCTTGGGAAATTGGCATGGGCTCTGCCACAGGGCAGAGCAGGCCCTGCCAGTCTGGCCTGCTCATAGATGCTATGAGGATATTTTTTTGTTTGCACTAAAATTCTTTACCCGGGCCTGGACCATTGGTGGACGCTGTCCTTCAGGCCAGAGGGGAGCTCTTGGGCCAGTGCCCTGTGCTGAGGCTTCCGTTGTCTGGTATCCACAATGTGTCTCCTGTCCCAGAAACCATCTGGTCATGCTGTAGTGTGAGGACAAGAGTCTTAGCACTCTCCCCCACTGTCTCCCCAGTGCTAGGCCTGGAATAGGCACCCAGGAATCACATATATTATGAATTAATGGCTGTCTCCTGGGAAGGGTGAGAACCAGGACAGACACTCAGGCCTGCAGATGGGTCATGGGTGTAGGGCGGTGTGTCTTCAAAGCAGAGGAGAAGCCCCGAGGCTTGAGGACAGAGTGCTGAGGAAGATGTTTGGTCCTCTTCCTGGGTTGGACAGTCCCTTTGGCCCTCGGAAGGTCTTGAGTAGACAAGTGTCTGTGGCCAGAGATCTAGGCATCTGTTGCCTGCAGAGTCCAGAGGCTCTTTGGTTGAGATGAAGATTAGAGAGAGGCCCAGGTCCCTTGTATCCAGTGACATGGTCCTTGAATCCCTGGCTGACGTTCTGGCTTACAGGGGACTCTCGCTCAGGCTGGGACCAGGCGCTGCCTGTGCCTGGCTCTGGCCTGGCCTGGCCATGAGGTTGGGTGTCATCCCTGGGGTCGAGCCTGGGGCTGGGTCCCCAGGCAGTTTTGCTAGCCCTTCTGAGCCAGGCTGCCGAGCATGCAGCCTTCCTGGGCCCAGTTCCCCAACCTCCCTGCAGTCTGAAGCCCACACCACAGAGACCCCCAGGCAGGGAGGAGGCCACAACCAACGCCAGCCTCCCAGTTGCCTCCCAGTTGCCTCCGGGCATTGGCACGGTGTGGTTTTCCTTCCGTCTGTATGGGGACGCCTGTCTCATCTCCACCTTGTCCCCAGGAGGGACTCACTCAGGGATGGGCTTGGAGGCCTGGCCTACCTCTTGGTTCCTTGCCCGTGTTTCATTCCCTTTGGAGCACTGATGATGCCCCCTGAGGCTTCTGTCTGCTTCCCCCACAGCTGCCCCAGCAGCACAAGACAGGGGCCCTCATGGCTGCCCACAATGACCTTACCTCCCAGTCTGCTTGGTCAGCCCTCACCCTCATCCCTTCACACCCAGACCTCTTAGTTGGCTGCCTCCTGCCCCCTCCTCACAAAGCCTACCCTCTTATGCCCACCTGGGGCCCCGGTGCCCACTCCCTCCATAGCAACAAGTCTTTATCTCCCTAACAACCACAGAGCGCCCGCTCCCCACGCGGCAGCTCACAGGCACATTCTCACTGAGTCCTCAGCAACTCGATGAGCCAGGCACTGTTTTAATCCTCATTTACCAGATGAGGAACCCAGCCCTCAGAGAGGGTGAGTGACTTGTCTAAGGCCCCACAGCCTGCATAGCAGAACTCAGACCAGACCATGATTCTGAAGTTGTGGCCAAAACCCTGGGTGAGCTTCCCTGGGGACAGCTTGGCTAGGGTTGACCTGAATGGCTCTTAACGTGTATTCCCCAAAGCGAGGTTTATGTGCATAGCCAGTGGCAGCCATTTTTTATCTTATAATTGTTTTTGTTTTCTTTTTGTATCGTAGAAAAGGCATAGTAAACATATCAAACTTGTCATTTCATAGGTATTATTGCTTACGAAACAGAGCCAAATAAAAATAGCAAGTCAGTTTCAAAAAATTGAGCATAGTAAGTCAACATTGCCAGTCAGTATGCAGAAAACGGAAAATAATGAGGCCTTAGGACGGGACAGGGGTGACTAAGTCGAGAAAGTCATTTCTGTCTGGAGCCTAGGCTTCGCCTTGTCAGCAGGTGTCCAGAGGGATGTCTGGGAGCGAAAGGGGCCCTCCCGTGGGGCTTCGTGTGTCAGAGCTGGTGGCCAGGCAGGGCCAGGCCCGCCCCGCTCCATGTGCACTGTCATGCCCCCTGACTGCCTTCTCCCCTTGCCCTTTCCCGTATAGAGGAGATCGTCGCCCACGCCAGCAATGTGTCCTCGCTGGTGCTGGGCAAGGGCTCTGGACGCCTGCTGGCGACAGGTGGGGATGACTGCCGTGTCAACCTGTGGTCCATCAACAAGCCCAACTGCATTATGGTGAGCCTTAGCCGGTCAGCAGGGAAAGGGCAAGGGATGGGAGGGGACGCGGGGCGGGGTTGGGGACGGGAGCAGATGGCTTTGCAGGCACCCTGCACGAGAGCACCTAGCATAACATCCGAGTCTCCCCCAGCTGTCTGCCCAGGAAGGCCCAGGACAACCCTAGATGGAAGACCAGTGGCCAGCCCTCAGGCACGGTGGCGTCACCTGGCTGTGGGACAGCACTCCAGGGATCTGGCATGAGAAGGCTAAAATAAGCCCACAGACCCAAGTTTGGGCCTCCCCTGCCCACAGCCCATCCTCCCGCCCATCAGCTATCCATGGGGGGGACTTTGATTCATTCCCTATCATTCCACAGGAAGAATTTCAGGGCGTCTGGCTGGAGTTGGGTAGAGAGCTGGTTCTTTAATAGCACTTTCTCTGGTTACACAACTACATTTAATGCCCAAAACTGTTTTCTAAAACAGGAAAGCTTAAAGGAGGAAAAAATTCAGGAATGGATTACATGCAGTTTCATTATCCAGAGACCACTACAGCCGGTATTTTGTTCTGTGCCCTTCTAGATGCCAATATAGGTACATATACATGCACACACGTGTGTGCTCAAGCTTGTGCATGTATGTACACATACACTTGTACAAACACACAGGCATGTGCACACATGGAAATATATAACAACATATTTCCAGAATGCTGTCTCTTCTGTGGCCTGGGTTTTAAAATAACAACATGTGAGCATTTTTTCGTGTCAACAGATATCCTTTTAAGACATGATTTTTCATGGCTTTGTGGTATGCTGTTACAGGGATAAACTGGAATTATCTGAGCCCTGCCCTATTCCCAGCATGGAGGTCATCTGCAGTCTTTTGGCTCTGTTCAGCCAGGAGATGTATGTCCTCATCTGCCTAAATCTTTGAGCAGATCTGTGATCCTTGCATTAAATCCAAGGGTGTGCACTTTTTAGAAAGCTTTCAAAGCGAATTGCCAAATCGCCCTCCAGAAATCAATTTCCATTCCCACCAGCAGCACAGAACCTTGTTCTTCCCCCCACAGCCTTGCGGCATAGGGCAGCATCATGCTTTCGACTCTTGGCCGAGTAAAGACGAAGATGAAAGGGGAGGGAGGTGGTATTTATTAGTAGAGACTCAGTCACCTCAGTGATTTGGGGAGACTCAGTGGAGAGCTGAGATCTGAAAAAGAATCAACAAGGACTCACAAAGAATGGACCTGAAGTGACCTCAGACTCTCTAGAGAAACACAGTGGACAGTTTGGGGTCTGGCCTCCAGACTTAGCTTCTCAGACCAGGTGCAGCCCCCAGGCCCGCCGCAGGGCTCAGCCCGTGTGTCTCTCTCCCGTGTGTCTGACTCCCACAGACCAGGCCTTTCAGGGCCTGAAATTCGCCAGGCTCTTTCTCACCTTAGTTCTATGCACGTGCTCTGCTCCCTCTGCAGGCTGTCCACTTTCTTCCGTTTCTGTGCATTTTTTGAGTATGTATGAGCTCATATAGTTCAATAGCCGAATGATATGCAGTAAACAGTGAGGTATCTTTCTCCCTCTCCTGACTTCCACTTCCCTCCCTGGACACAGTCACAGCTCCTGATTTCTCCGTGTCCTTGCAGAATTACTTTATGCATTTGAGAGCAAATGTGCATGTCTATTCCCCTCCCCCTGCTTTTTTACACAAATGGTATCTAACTATACACACCGTCTCCATCTTTTTTCACCTGAAAGTATCATGGAGGATAGTCTTTTTTATATGCAGAGGGTTGCCCCATACATTCTAGTGGCCCAATGAATAGCGGTCGCTCGTACAGGTGACCTTGTAAGTGACCATGGATGACCACATTTATCTAACCAGTTTTCTGTGACAGGCATTTGTATTGTTCCCAGTCTTTTGTCCAAAAGATTCCCTGCAGCGAGAAGAGAACCCCTGGGTGTGCGTTGTTGCACATGTGTCTGAGCGTATGCAGAGCAAGCTCCCAGAGGCACAGTTGCTGGAGTGCAGGAATGTGCATTTCTAAATGTGGGTAGATGATGCCCAGTTACCTTCCATGGAGTTGGTGCCCACTTAGACTCCTGCTGGCGATGTGTGGGCGTCAGACAGACTGCTAACAGCTGTCTGGCCTCGGGATAGCTCTAAGGAGCAGTTTTTCCCTACGGTCCCCAACCCCCGTGGGGAACGTTGTCTTAGCAAACACTGATGGAGTCACAACTGTGCTTTGGGTTGGCCAGCACTAGGCAGGGAGTGACAGACACCATGGATTTCAGATTCTAGCCTCTCTCCAGAAAGCTGGAAATGCCAGCATCTCTTGCTCATCCGTCCTGGGCCCAGCCCAGCCTGGCCTGGCTCCGGCTGGCTCTGAGTTGGGTGAGAGGGATGTTTTCCATCAGAGTCACTCCCAGACTCTCTGGGTTTGGAGAGCCCCTACCTGAGAGCATGGCTGGGTCCTCCAGCAGGAGTAGCCGCTAGGGCTCCAGGTGTTCCCGAGGGTGTGCTGCTGACAAGCCAGGCCCAGTTCTGCCATGGTTCCCTGCTGAGGGGCTTAGATATGGGAGCAGAGCCTAAGTAGGCAGTGGTTTGGACTCAGGACTGAAGGGTCTTGTGCTCCCCTCCTAGGGGCCCAAGGCCATTTCCGTAGGTGACGTCCATGTCAGGAGCACAGCAGGCAGTGGGAGGGCGATGCAGCTTGCCTGGGGTCTGGCTCACTTTTAGCCCTGGCTGCAGAGGCTGAGAGAAGCAGCTGCTTGGCCGTGCGTGTGGGGGCCTGGGAGTGGCCCCGATGCTTGGGCTGCTTCTCTGACACACTTCCCGGGGCCCCAGAATTTGAGGCAGCAGCGGAGGGTCTGTCCACACAGTGTGCTAAAGTTGCCACCCCCTCTCCACAGAGCCTGACAGGTCACACGTCCCCAGTGGAGAGTGTCCGCCTCAACACCCCCGAGGAGCTCATCGTGGCCGGCTCCCAGTCGGGCTCCATCCGCGTCTGGGACCTGGAAGCTGCCAAAAGTAGGCATTTGCACTTGTCTCCCCTGTATGCAGCCTGCGGCACTGCTGTCTCGGGCTCTTCTGTCCAGCCTCTTCCTCCAGGAAGCCTGTCCTGACCAGGCTGGGTACTTTCCTCCTGGAGCACTGACCAGACAGTGTGACGACCTCCCGCACTCTGGCAGCAGTGACGTGCACTGCTGTCTCTGGGCGCTGGCACCGAGGAGGTGCCCAGTAAATCTCTGAATGGACAGCTGTGTGGATGGATGTCTGTGTGGATCCAGGACCTGGAAGGACATCGAGTGCCACTAGGGGTCACGTAGGACATGTAAACGAGTGACGTACAGGGTGCACTGGGCCTGTGTGCCTGACTCAGGCGGCCTCCGCTCCACTCTGGCTGTTGCCTGCAGAAACGGGGCTGGGTGGCCAGACCTGTTCCCTTCTCATTTGTTTTAATTTGGTTTTCATCTCTATAGAAGTTTACACATAGTTTAAAAAGTCAAATCTCGGTGGTTCTACAAATATTCACAATGGAAAGAGGAAGACTCTGCCTACTCCGTCCTGTTCTCCAGAGGCCTCTTCCTCTCACCTGGTGCTCCGCCGATTCCCTCCACTTTTCTAAATGACATGGGGACACTGCAGTTTCTTTTGAAAAACATTTGTACGTATTATAGATAGTATTCAGGGCCGATCATATTTCTTTTCATAATTTTGTTTCCCTGGTGTTAATAATTGTTCTTTTTTCCATCTGCCTGTTTTCTCCATCTTTGTTTCTAATTTATCCCCCAGTTCTCTGCATAAGCCTCCTCCCTCCAACCCATCCCGTAATCGAGATGTCTCTTCTCAGAGCCTCTGTCCCCAGGTGCCCGCAGCCCAGCCGTCATCCTCCTCCATCTCTCCGCCGCTCCAGTCCCACGTCACCTTTCTCGGTTTCCTCCCTCGTTTTGACGAGCACATTCTTCCATAGCTTACTTAGAAAGGGTGCACGACAGGCACAGTTTTAGAGACCTTCTGTGACTGAAAATGACTTTATTCTACCTTCATCCTTTTTTTTTAAGAATTCAAATGTAGAATTCTAGGTTGGAAATACTTTTCCCTCAGAGATTTGAAGGTCAGCGCCGCTGCGTGTTGGCTCCCAGGGCTGCCGCTGGGAGATCAGGGCCGTCTCCTCCCAGGTCCCGGCTGCTCTCCGCCCTCCGCCTCTCTCTCTGCAGATTGTACGATGTTTGTCCCAGGGTCCTGCACTTGCACAGCGATGAACCTTGGCGGGTCAGTATTTATCCCTCTGCCAGATCCCTGCTTAGTTCTGTCAGTCTGTAAACTCGAGCCCTCAGTCCTGGGCCACGTGGGCAGTCTCGGCTTCCCAGAAGGGGTGCTGCCACACGGCGGTGTGAGTGCTGCCAGCTCTGCGGATTTTTCACAAGAAGCTGGGAATCTGGAAATTTAAGTGGAAGCCCCCAACTTCGGAATATTGACAGCCAAGTCAGCATTTTTTCAGAGCACTGTGCAGGCCAACACTGAGAGGTCCGAGTGAAACCTGTTTGCTCACTGATTTTTGCCAGCCTCTAACCTGGACCATCCAGCATTCCAGGAGGGAGGCCATCGCTGCCTGAAGGATAAGAGAAGACATGGTGGCATGGATTTTATCAAGGCCACTTTGCCCAGTAGAGAGCCTGGCTGAGACTTACAGGTTCTTCGGGGCCTCTCCTGTGGTGCGTGCTCTGCAGGATGGCGGCCATTGGCCCCGCGTGCCCAGTGGCCAGGTTCACTCTGCCCAAGAGCTGTGGTTTTATGTAGGTGGCGCTCAAGAAAGATGGTATGGGCCTCTTGGGTGATGCTCGCCCCCCCAGTGAGGAGCTGCTTAGAAGAAAGACAGACCCCAGGATCTCTTAGCTAACAAACGGGTCTCAGCATGCGGTCCTGCTGCCTGGCTGTGACACGGCGTCTGTTCTGGGGCATCACTGGACTCGAGGGGCCAGGGCAGGACAAGCCAGGTTGGCTGGGCTCCTGCTGAGAAAGCAGAAAGGCTCGGGCAGAAGGTGGGTCGCTTCCTGGGAAGCCTCTGCCTGGACCCAAATCCCAGCGGACAGTACCATTCAGTGAGGAGCAAGGGAAAAAGACCAGGCTGCCATGCATGCTCAGCCACCGTTGTTCCACGCGTGAGGGAAACATGAGACTTCCTGGAGGTGGGCAGAGAATGAAAACTGAAGACCTCTGTCTGGGGTTCCTGGGTGCTGGACCCCAACGGTCGACTGCTTTCAGGGAGCTGGTTAGCAACACACGGCCCAGACCCCGCCCCAGGATACGCGACTCAGAAGCAGGGCGGGCCCAGAACCTGGCATTCAGTAAGCTGCCAGGTGATTCTGACGCAGATCCCGGGTGGCAGGGCCTCTTACTTGGATGGGCATACTGGGGCCCAGAGAAGACACCGAGCTTGGTAAAGACCCTGTAGCCAAGTAGCTGCTCGGCTGGGAGGACTCGGAGGTTCCTGAATGGGGCACACACACTCCAGAGGCCCTCTGCAGCTCCCAGGTCCTGTGACCAAGGCCTTCCGAGGGCCCTCCTGGGACCGAAGAGCAAGGGCAGAAGTCAAGCCAGAAGAATGTGGTCCTGCCTGCTCTCTGTGGCACAGCCAGAGGGCGAGGGCGGGTCAGCCCGGGATCCTGCAGAAAGGCAGCCTGGCTTAGTGAAGCCAGCCCACGCAGGGCGGGACTCAGCGCATCCTCTCGGGGCGGGGCAGGATTGTGGAAACCTTGCTGTGGGATGCAGAGTGAGCGAGCTGAAGCAGGAGCCAGCATGAGTCTACGCTCTCCAGGTCCTGGAGTAGGCAGCATGTGCCTGAGGCCTCCTTGACCAGAAAGGCAATGCTGAGCCTCCGGTGGCATGTCTGGTGGCATGTGACGACTACAGATAGCGACAAAGGGCAGCTGCTCAGGTTTTGGTGTGATTGAGTTACTCAGTGGACAGACATGGCAGATGCCTGTCACACTCCGTGAAGGATGTAAAGGCAGTTTGGTCCCAGCTCAGTGCCCCGCAGGGCCTGTGCAGAGGGGCACCTAGTGGGTGGGTGTGGTGGGCAGTGCCTCAGGCCTTCACTCACCTCCTGGTGGTGTTGGGGGCTGGGAGAGACTCATGCTTGGAAATCACTCAGCCCGTTCTAGGAACACCGGAAGTGCTCCGCAGACATCCCGGGATGAGGGAGGTGCCTGAAAAGCTGTGGCACTGAGTGACGGGTCATCGGTGGGGCCAGAAGACAGAACCAGGACTAGTATTCAGAGGCCTGAGGAGGAGAGAAGGGCCAGCATGGGAGACACAGAGAGGAAGATGAAGGCAGGCCTTATGCAGGAAGACATGACAATGAGAGTTATTATAACTGGCATTTATTGAGCACTTACCACGTATCAGGCCTATGCTAAGAACCTTATGTCCATTGTATTACATAATTCTGACCATAACCCAGTATGAGACAGAGAGGGTATGGGATTGCCCAGGGTCACACAGCAAGCAGGGAGCAGAGCCAAGACTGCTCCCAGTTATGTCTGGCTCCAGAGCCCTGGACCTGGACCTGAGGGCAGTCACACCAGAGTTTGTTCAATTCACCAGTACTTAGAGCTCGACTCCCTTGTCCCTAAGCATTGCATCTGGAGTTTGCTTGAACACCTCCTTCAGCAGAGCGCTCGCTGCCCTTTACAAGGCACCCTGTTCTTGCTCAAACCTGATGGCTGGACTCCTGTACCACTTGACCTCAGCACTCATGGGGTGATCGGTTTCATTCACACAGTGGAATTATAAATCTTAAAAAGCAAGACACGCGAAACCAGAGAGAAGAGGCAAATTTGTGGGGCACCAGAGACAGAAACACAGTTGGCCTGCGGGCCAGGCTGGAGCTGCCTGCAAGACCGAGTCGGATGGGAGAAATGGTTTCCGGGGCAGCAGAAGGTGATTCACACCCGCCCCCGAGGGTTCTGAGGCCCCAGTCATGGACCTGTGTTCTCTTGGCTCTCACAGCTTGTCCTCACATCCACCTTCAGGAGCCTTGGGACAGAGGGCTGGTGTGACCACCAGGGCCACCCCCAGGCTTGCCCTCCACCTGCCCTCCATGGGGACTTTGCCCACCACTTCCCTCTGTCTGACTTCTCTCATCCTTCCCTCTTGCAAGAACCCACTGGGATGAGTCCAGAGGCTGAGGGGAGTGTGCGGTACATTTTCAGGTAATCACGGAAATGGCTGTTATCTCTTGGGAGAAAAAAATAGAGTAGTTGTTAGGGTGGTAGGACCCTGGTTGATTTTTTCCCCCCTATTTCTAAAATCCGTTGTTGTTGTTCAGTTGACGTTAAAGCCACACACAGCGAACGCAGCGGCCCTTCCCCGGTAGCCGCCTTGTGTGCCTCTCATGCCATCGTCTCTGCTCCCTTTCAGTTCTTCGCACACTCGTGGGACACAAAGCCAACATCTGCAGTCTGGATTTCCACCCGTATGGCGAGTTCGTAGCCTCAGGGTCTCAGGACACGAACATCAAGGTGAGAGCCCGCGCCGAGCCCCGCGTCTCCCGCTGGACTGGCAGTGGGACCGGGCCGTGTGTCTGGCCTGAGAGGGTGGGCTTTCGGCTCTGTGTGGGGGCGTCTTCCCTTTCCGCAGCAGCAGCATTTCTGCTTAGAATTCCCAGCTTTAGTGAGCAGTTTCTGGACCCCTGTCATTTGGGGTGTAATGACCTGGAGGTGCCCAGAGCCCTTCTCTGCTCACAGCTACACACTGCCCTCCAACCTGGGCCCCAGGATGGCCCAGGCTCTAGGCCTCCCCAGCCCAAGCCCACCCTTGGTGGTGACCTGTTCTGACTCTGCCTCTCTGCTCCTCTCCCCACAGCTCTGGGACATCAGGAGGAAAGGCTGTGTCTTCCGATACAGGGTAAGGAAGACACTCTCTGTTGGTCACCATGCAGGCATGGAGCATGGGTGGGTCCCAGGCTGGCAGGGGCAGGAGGGGACTGCTGTCCAGCATGGGTGAGAACATTAGAAATGAAAGTCCCAGCAAGAAACATGAGTCCGGAGCAGAGCAGGGGTGCCTTGGGTGGTCCACCTGGACCCCCGCTGTCCGTAAGTCCTGTTAGGGCCGCATTTACCATGCTCCTCCATGCTTTGGTTTTATAGACAGCCAACAAGTGTCACTAGGCGAAGAGGCTCCCGTTTATATGAGTTTGAAGCCCTGAGTTTAACAAAGAATTATTTTTAGAGATTTTTAGACCTGTTGACATTGAGAGGACATTTAACTCCAAAAAGAGGCCACATGTATGTTGCTTCCCAAACCGTATGACCATGCAGTCCTGATTTCCTGGGGTGTCCTGAGGACCTGGGAGCCCATGGCCCATATGGAGAAGTGTTCCCCTGCAGCATCTCCAGCACGTCTGTCCCCTCATCGCCAGCTCCCCAGGAAGCACTGCTTGTCGCAGGCAGAGATGGGATGGGGTAGAGGGGAGGGAAGCCCCCTGGGCCCAGGCCCCTCGGGTGAGCCCGGTGCTCTGTCCGCTCCTCAGGGGCACAGCCAGGCCGTGCGGTGTCTCCGGTTCAGCCCCGACGGGAAGTGGTTGGCATCAGCTGCAGATGACCACACGGTGAAGGTAGCTCCCGGCCTGACCTGGGCCCAGGACTGAGGACTGGCGTCTGCCGATCACACTCGGGCTGGGTCCTCATCTCCCTCCTGATTGGGGTTGCATGTCCCAAACCTGTCCAGAATGGAAGGTGGTGGGCGTGTGGATGAAGAGCTCAGGCCGGAGTAGGGGGAGAATGGGCAGCCGCAGTGCTCGGCCTAGTCCTGACCTCCCCCTCACCCTACCCAGCTCTGGGATCTGACTGCTGGCAAGATGATGTCCGAGTTCCCTGGCCACACGGGGCCCGTCAACGTGGTGGAGTTTCACCCCAACGAGTACCTACTGGCTTCTGGCAGCTCCGATAGGTGAGAAGGAGAAGCAGGGCCCGACGCCCGTGACTGCCATCCCTCACGTCTCTTTTCTCTGAACATGTGTATATCTGCCCCCAATCTCTCTGTCTGTTCCGGGGTGTCATATGCTGATGAGCCTATGTAGACTGAATTAACTGCCAGCCAGGCTAAGATGGCACCCCGGTCCCATCTCTCCCCTGACTCTGGTTCCTGGTCCCAGTGTCTGGGCCTTCTAGGGCATGTCCAGACCCAAGGCCCATGTTCACTTCCCACCCGCTGAGTCCCCTCCCCCTGTCTGCCCAGGGCCAGCCCTTGGCCCCAGGCATTGTCTTAGTGGCCCTGAGGGGTAAGGGGAGGTGGAGAGGTGGCTGGAGAGACACAGGTGGGCTGCCCAGCCACAGGCCCGTGTGGAGGCCAGGTGGGGGCCCTGGCCTCCCAGCACAGCCTGGCTGCCTTTGCAGGACCATCCGTTTCTGGGATCTGGAGAAATTCCAGGTGGTGAGCTGCATCGAAGGGGAGCCGGGGCCTGTCAGGTATGCAGGCAGCTGGGCAGTGGGCTGGGCCCTCCTCCCGGGCAGTGGGATGTGGACATGGGTGGGCCTTTCCTGTCTCTACGTCCCCTCCCTCCTGTCCTGGGCTCCCCACGGCCTCCCTGGGTTTCTTGGGACCCACGACCCACTCTCGCCTGGCCCAGGAGCGTCCTCTTCAACCCCGATGGCTGCTGCCTGTACAGCGGCTGCCAGGACTCGCTGCGTGTCTACGGCTGGGAGCCCGAGCGCTGCTTTGACGTGGTTCTTGTCAACTGGGGCAAGGTGGCTGACCTGGCCATCTGCAACGACCAGCTGGTGAGAGAGCCACCACCCACCCTCCCACCGGGCTGTCCGCCCCCCTCCATCCCAGGCCCTAATCCCACCGGCTCTGCGGGATCCTGCCCACTGCTACCCCAGCCGCTGCTGCGAAGGGTCCGGCCCCAGCTCTGCCACTTCCTGCAGATAGGTGTGGCCTTCTCCCAGAGCAACGTCTCCTCTTATGTGGTGGACCTGACTCGGGTCACCAGGACAGGCACGGTGGCCCAGGACCCCGTGCAGGACAGCCGGCCCCTGGCACAGCAGCCGCCCCTCCCCAATGCCCCCCTTCGACGCATCTACGAGCGGCCCAGCACAGCCTGCAGCAAGCCTCAGAGGTGGGCTGGGGCCTCAGAGGGTGCTGGGGGGCACAGGAGGGGGACCTATCCCCCCAGGGAGGCGTTGGGGGGCCCAGCCCGGCCTCACTGGGCCCCGGCCTCCTTTCGGCCGCCCCCAGGGTGAAGCAGAACTCGGAAAGCGAGCGCCGCAGCCCCAGCAGCGAGGATGACCGGGACGAGCGGGAGTCCCGGGCCGAGATCCAGAACGCCGAGGACTACAACGAGATCTTCCAGCCCAAGAACAGCATCAGTGAGCCCTGGCTCCGGCCCCTGCGAGCCCCAGCGTGCCCATCTGTGAAACGGAGGCAGACAGTCCTCGCTGGGGGCAGGGTCCATGTCACTCTCTTAGCTCAGTCCCTAACCTACACCGAGCCAGGCTCTGTTCCCAGGTCCTCTAGGCCCCACAGGGAGCCCAGCAGCTGGCCACTCGGCGCCCTGCCAGCCCTAAGGAAAGAAAGGACCACAGGGGCAAGTGGGCGGGAAGGGGCAGGCCCGGGGGTTCATGGGGCTGGGACAGGGTCACAGGTCTGCAACTGCGTGCCTGGGAACGACCTTCCATCCCCCCACATCCTGACAGGGCCCTGGGTCCCAGGTCACCCCAGCCCTGGGGGCTCAGAGAGGAGCCCTGGACTAGCCGACATGAGTCCCCAAACCCCTTCACCTCTACAGGTCGGACACCACCCCGAAGAAGTGAGCCCTTCCCAGCACCCCCAGAGGACGGTGAGTCAGGAGGCAGAGCCCAGCCCCCCAGGGTCCCCAGCTCTCTAGTTCTCTCCCTCTCCGAGACACTGGCCTTAGCCTCTCTCCCACTGGGTCTTTTACCTCCATATGCCCCAGAGCACCCACGACGTGCCGGGCCCAGGCTAGGCCTGGTGATTGAGTGCGAACAAGGCGGGCAGATGCTCCCGCTCAGGAGCCTACACCCTAGTGAGGAGGGCAGAAGGTAGACAGACAACCACACAGGTGGGTCTAGAAATGGGACACATGCTGGGCAGGAACGAACCGGTCACAGTGAGAGAAGTTGCCTGGGCCTCCTGTAGATAGGGCCTCGTGACTCTTCACCATTCACTCACCACCAGGACCCCCAACACACACACATTCCTAGTGCGGTGGCAGGTCGCCACTCCCTGGAGCTCCCTGGGTCCCATCCACACACGGAGCTAGATGCCTGCTTTCTGCCAGACCTGGGTTCAGTGGGTGGAAAGTAGGGGACAGGCCCAGCCCCGCCTCAGGCCTCCCTAGGACCCGTGCCGCTGATGCCTCCTTCCCTGGCTGCCTGCTGGCTCCTGCTCCATCACCCTCAATTACAGATGCTGCCCAGAGTCCCACCCGAGCCCTGCCCTCTTCCTGACCCGGAGATCTTTTCCTTTTTCCTCTAGACATGGCCACAGCCAAGGAGGCAGCAAAGCCCAGCCCTGCCACAGACACACAGTTGCCGGTGCCAAACGTACGTCCAGGTGGATGGGGCATGGTGTGGGGCTCGGGGGGGCTGGAGTCTTAAACCAAGGTTAGGGGACCCCCATGCTGGGGGCAAAGAGGGAGGCCTCAGGCTGGCCACCCACCGAGCTCTGAACCCCTCCAGCTCGAGGTCCTGCCCTGGCCCCAGGTCGTCACTTCCACCCCTGCACCCAAGGCCGAGCCTGCCATCATCCCTGCCACCCGGAACGAGCCCATCGGGCTGAAGGCCTCCGACTTCCTGCCTGTGAGTAGGGACCCAGCCCAAGGATGGGGCGGAGGTCTGTGAGGCAAGTGCAGAGCTTTGCTGCCAGCATCTGGGCCCCTGTCCCACCAGGCCGTGAAGATCCCTCAGCAGACGGAGCTGGTTGACGAGGATGCCATGTCGCAGATCCGAAAAGGCCATGACACCATGTGCGTGGTGCTCACCAGCCGCCACAAGAACCTGGACTCTGTGCGGGCCGTGTGGACCACGGGCGACATCAAGGCAAGCACCTGCTCCTGCCGTGGGCTTAGAGCTGAACCGAGAGAGGGCCACGCAAGGGGTTAGGCAGTTCCTGTCTACAGCATGGCAACTTCACTTTGATGTCTTCATCCTCACCATCACAAGCCACCGTGTACTGAGCCCTTCTTTACTGGCCTAGCCTTGCACTCATCATTTTAGGGGCAGTCTTATTAACACCCCAAGCAACCCCGTCATCATACCACACTCAGTCAGGGGCCACTCTGTCCCCAGTCCTCTCTGACAGGTGCTCTGTTTGCACAGACGTCAGTGGACTCAGCAGTGGCCATCAATGACCTGTCAGTGGTGGTGGATCTCCTTAACATCGTCAACCAGAAAGCGTAAGTGGCCACGGTGGGTGGAGTGGGCAGAGCACGTAGGGCCGGGCACTGAGGGCACTTGTCCCTGGCCCCCTCCTTAGCTCCTTGTGGAAGCTGGACCTGTGCACGACAGTCCTGCCGCAGATTGAGAAGCTTCTGCAGAGCAAGTATGAGAGGTGCGTGTGGGGAAGCCCTGCCTGCCTCGTAGCAGGGAGAGGAGGTGACAGGGGGCTCCTGCAGGGACCATGGGAAAGACCCCCCAGGGCTGGTGCCCAGTGCGAGGTGGCTGTGCAGCATCGCTGTCCCCTCCAAGTTCCAGAGAAGCCAGAGCGAGAACGAGCCGTGCCGCCTCCACTCCTCTGTCTGTCTCTGCTCCTCTGTGTGCACCTTGCTGTTTGTCTTTCTGTCTGTGGCTTCATCTGTCCGTCTGCCTCTGAAGTTATGTCCAGACAGGCTGCACCTCCCTGAAGCTGATCCTACAGCGGTTTCTGCCCCTGATCACTGACATCCTGGCAGCCCCGCCCTCCGTGGGTGTAGACATCAGCCGGGAGGAGAGGTGAGGGGCCAGGCGGCGTGCATGTGTTGGGGGCAGGGGTGCCACGCCAGGTGAGGGCACAACAGGCCTGGGCGCCAGCCCACTTGTTGATGGCCCTACTGAAACAGCTTATGTAGGAAGCCATTGTGCCTGGGACAGAGTCCGTGGTTCAGGGTATGGGGTTGGGGTGGCCAGGGCCTGGGTTCCTCTGTGGCCTGGCTCTGCGCTGAGCCCCGGTGTGGCCTGGCATGGCTTGGGGGAGAGGCGGGAGTGGATAGGACTTGGAAGGCCCCAGAGTCGGGTGGTGGTCATGGCGTCCATGCGGCAGGCCACCTCAAGCGCAGCCCTTCTGCCCTCAGGCTACACAAGTGCCGGCTCTGCTACAAGCAGCTCAAGAGCATCAGCGGCCTCGTCAGGAGCAAGTCGGGCTTGAGCGGCCGCCATGGCAGTGCCTTCCGGGAGCTACACCTGCTGATGGCCAGTCTGGACTGAGGAATCCAGTGGGTGGGGACACCTGGCAGCCCTTGGGGCCTGGCTTCAGCCCCTACACCTGTTCCCTGTGTACCCACCAGCCCACGAGCCTCTGCCCTCCCCCCACTGCTGCCCTGTGGCCATCCTGGAGGCGGCGGCGCTGGCCCACTGGCCACCTCCACAGCCCCGAACTCTCAGACAACTCTCCAGCAACGGCCGCCCAGCTTTGCCCAACTCTTGCTTCTTGGGGCAGCGAACCAAGCCCTGGGGCTGCTGCTGTAATTTATAAGGCAAATTTTATTAAATTTGTAACTATTTCCTGGTTTTCTTGCCGGGAGGGGCATCCTCTGGCGGCATGGCTCTCCCAGGCACAGGACTGCCTGCCTGGCCTCTTCAGAGATGAGACCACCCTCTCCATTTCCAGAGGTGGTGAACCAGCCTGTGTGGCCAGCGGGGGGCAGCAGAGTGCTGGGCCGGCAGGGAAGGGCCAGTTCAGACACCCTGGGGGAGGAGAGGGGAGGCTGTAACTCCTCCCTGGCTGGGAAACAGGTGAAGGGTGGGCCCCGCCATACACGCTCCCAGCTGTCCTATGGACGCCTCCAACAGCTGTACACTGCAGGAAGCCAGGACCCCAGCCTCACAGACGTGGCCACCACTGGGCTGGCCCAGGGCCCAGCACACTCCCTCACCCCCCAGGAGGCCTGCAGGGACAGGACTGGAAGGGCAGCTGCCCTGTCCTCCGGTGAGGGCTCTGAGCAGACTTCACTCCCTGCAGGAGCCCCAGTGCTGTCTGGCTGGGACCGGCTGCCCCGGCCCAGGGGGCATCTTTTCTGCTCCTGAAACAGCAGGGGGCAGGTCCAGCCCCAGTCAGAGGGAAGGCCCCACTGTCAGCCTCAGTGACAAGGCTGAGACTGAGTACAGACCAACACAGCTGCTGTGCTGGGGTGGGGGGTGGCCTTGCACTGGAGGTTGAGGTCCTGTAGGCCCTGGGAAGAGGGTGGCAAATTCACTCATGGGGACAAGGCCAGGGCCGCAGCTGTGGTTCTGCCAAGCCTTGGAGGAGCCTTCGTTTACATTTATAAGGTGGAGGTGACGGCACTGTTCATGTGTCTGTCAGTAACGACGAAGGGAAGCGGGGGCGTGGGCCCTCCCTGTCGAAATGGTCAGGACACGCGATCCGAGCGGGTTGGGAGAGCTGCGGGGGACCAGCCAGCAGCGGGGGGCCAACGGCACGTGCCAATGCCCTGCTCCCTGGCCGGGGGCTCACGAGACCGGTTCTTGCAGACTACCACTGTGTAAAAAGGCTTTTATTTTAATACGTAAAAATGGCTAAGCTTCCAAAAGTTCTTAAATAGGATTTCAGAGGGAGGAAAATATCAAGAGGCCAGTGAGCAAGGCGAGCGCCTGGTGCCAGGCGGGTGAGCAGCAGGATCCCCGCCCTCTGGCCTCCTGCCAGCCGCAGACGGCCCGGCCTTGGCAGCCGGGGCCGCGCTCCTATGTACACCAACGAACACTACACACGCCCGGAGAGTGGGGTGCCCACCAACCGCCCCAATCCCACGGTTCCTGTGCCTTCCAGGGGCTCCCCGGCCACCCACCACAGAGGGCGCCCTGCAGACCGGGAGAGCTGGGCCAGCCCGGCGAGGGCCCCCCAACCACACACGGCTACCCTCCCCACGAGGGCACACCCCGAAGGCCCGGGCCTGCCAGGCAGAGCAGGCCATTCTCGCCCTTCCAGCCCGTGCCATTTGTACCCAGAGCCACAGCCAAGAGACACCATTTCCTTCTGAGCATGTTTCTCATCTCCGAGGAGAGACGGAGCCGAAAAGGAGCCTCACGTCCTGGGCTCCCTGCACTGCCGCAGGAGCAGGCCGGTGAGGCCTGGGGACCCAGCCCCTGGCACCGCAGGGTGGACGCGTCCATCACACAGGCAATGGCCTCGACTTCCCTGCGGGGGCGGGAGCGGAGGAGGGGAGCTCATCAGCCTCTGTCTAAGAGCAGGAGAGAGGCAGGCAGAAGCACGCAGACAGCAGGCAGCAGCAGGACAGACGCAGCCCTGAGCAGCCCCCAACACAGCCCTGCGACCCAAGGCGGCAGGTGGGCAGTGGCAGGCAGGCAGCCCTGGGCCACCGGCCCCACACTCACCTGGAGACTCTGCAGCCCCAGCCTCAGGCTGAAATCAAAGCAATGGGCATCTCACTAGTGGGCTTGTCTCGGGCCAAAGCCCCTCGGGACCCTGCTGCCCCTACCCCTTTGGACTCTAAGCACTTCCAGGCCCTTCCGTGGGTAGGGCCAAGCGGGAGGCTGAAGCCTGAAGTCCAGTCCTCTGGCCAGGCTCACTGCTCATCCGGGACGTTGGGTGAGCCCTGCCCTTTCCATCCCCTGGAGCTGGGGCCCGGGGCTGGCGATGCCAGGCCTGCCTTGGAGGGTGTATTGCATGAGCCCAGCCAGTACAGCCTGGGAGACTCGAGTCCTGGTCCTCAAGTCAACAGCCGAGCTAGGATCCCCAACACTACCCCCTCTCCAGGTGGCCTTCGATCTCCCATCTCTTATTTCCCACCTGGAAAATGGACCTAGCACTGTCTGCCCCGAATGCTTCTCAGGACCAGAGAAGGTTGTGAAACGGGTTCTAGAGAAGTTTTAGAAACTTTATAAAAAGGAAAGAAAAGAAAAAACCCATCCAGGTGAGGGCGGCCCAGTGGCTGTGACCGATGTGTGGGGGAAGCTTCCCCACCCACCCACCTGCCCACTCCCTAAGGCTCACCTGACGGCTGCAGCCTCCTCCGGATAGAGCCTGGCCGGCTAGTGATCCCAGAGCTGGGGGCCGAATGGGCTCGTGCCGAGGGCTGTGGCGTCTGGCAGGTTGGTTCCCACTGTGTGCAGGGGTGAGCGGGTGGGCTGGGGCCATGCTGGCCTGGACCCCCTACCACCACACTTCCCTCCACTCCCCTCCCAGCCTCCCGAAACTGTTTCCTCATCTGTGAAATGGGTATGATGCTGATACCCTGCTTCAGGCAGTGTGAGAGTTAAACGAGACAACATACATAAAGAAGCGAACTAGTTACCCCTGGGCACCTGTGAGCCAGCCTGCAGCCTGTCCACCCCCCAGCTCATGACCCCACAGGTACCTCTGAGGTGAGAAGTCATACTTGGACTAAACAGGCTATATTGGGTTTGGGTTCTGGTTCTAGGTTCAGCCTCTCTGGCATCTTCCCCTGCCCCCGACTCCAGGCTGTCCCCTGACTTGATGTCTCTGACCCCGTGTCACCAGAGACAGGCCTGTGCTGTCCCCATACCTCCAGATGCTCTTGGCTGGACCAGGACACCAGCTCTGCCCTGCGGGACCCGGGGCCCAGCTCCACAGAGCGGACCCTCTCAGCAAACTTGAGGGAGTAGAGTGTCTCGCTGGTATTCTTCTCCACAGGGGACACCTAGAGAACACGAGGGCTCACTCTCCACCCAAGCCAGCCACCCCCACAGAAGTGGAGGGGGTGGCATGCTCCCCTGGCACTCACCGCCAGGGGAGTCTAGCCAAAGTGAAGGAACTCGTGAGGTGCACAGGGTGCACGTGGCCAGGTCTGCTGCAGAGGCTGGCGGGGTGCTTGTCCAACTCTGGAGCCACAGAGGACAAGGGTCCCTTCCCTGCACAGCTGGGGTACCTGGGAGAGGGGTCCCCGGTCTTGGTGCTGGCCTCGCCCATACACACTGAGGGCCACTGTCTGGCCCACCTGAGACGCTCACCTGTACCACCATGAGGGTCTTGCTGTCCCCGCTGAGCGAGTCCTGAAGGAGGTAGGTGAGCTTGGAGTTGCGAAAGGGCACGTGGCTGTGGCGGGAGCGCAGAGCCGCGATGACGTCCCCCAGGGCCGACAGCGACTTGTTGATGTGCTGCGCCTCCCGCAGGCGACTGCCCTCGGCCCCCGACTTGCCCACGCGCTCTGAGCCGGCCAGGTCCACCAAGTTCAGCTTCCCTGCGGGGAGGGTGCTGGGCAGGTCAAGGCCGCCCCAGAGAGGACCGACGCGGAGGGTGCTCGGGCCAGGCCGCCTGTCGCCCTCACTCACCCGTGGTGCGGAGGCCGGTGCTGCAGTCCACGCCACGCACGGTGACGATGAGCAGGGCGTGGGAGCGGGAGCTGTGCTCGTTCAGGTTGGTGAACTCGGTTGTGCGGTTGGTGTGGCCGAACTCGAACACCTGGACGGGTGGCACGGCAGAGACGCAGGGTCTGGAGCGAGGTCTTGGAGTCGCCCCGTCCCCGAGCACCGCTGTGAGGGGGCGTCACCCTCTGCATTGTGCAGAGGAGGAATCTGAGGCTCAGAGGGGTGTGGGGACATGGCAGAGCCTGCATCTGCCCGCGTGTCCTTCTCCAGAGCAGCTCTCGCTTGCGGCTCGCGGGCGGGTCTCCCGAGCACATCCCCACCCCCCGGCCCCCAGCCCCGCACCTTGTTGATGTCGTCCACGCTTTGCACCTGGAACTCCGTCAGCCCTGGCACGTACAGCTGCCCACTGCCGTCCGGGCACAGCCGGATCTCCAGTTTCTCCTGGGGCTCCTGCCCCAGCAGGTCCCTGGAGGCGCAGGTGGGATACAGTCACCCGCTCTGCGCTCTGCCTCTGCTTGAACTGCTCCTGCCCCCAGCCTGGCGTGTGCCCCGACCCCTTGCACCTTCCTGGACCTGCGGGCTGAGCCCCTCCTCCTCCGCCAGTTCCTCCCCTGCACTCAGTCTGCTGAAGGGAGACCGACCAGTCCCCAAAAGTCCTGGGGTGGTGCTAATGCCCCCAGGATACACTGGCCCCTGCAGGCAGAGCTCCCCAACCCGCCCACTCTCACTTAATCGCCACCTGGTACAGCCTGCAGGTAGGGTGAGGACGCTTTGAGGGGAAAAGGAGCACCTCAGTCTGGGGGTTCCAGGGAGGCTCACAGAGAGCCCTCCTCTCCCTGCCTGCTGGTCTGCGGGGGCGGGGTACGGGGTGGCCTGGGACCGGCAGATACCCGGGGCTGAGTCCTAATATACAGCCTCCACATCCTTCTTCAAAGAGACCCCACTTCCCATCCCACACGACTCCACACGGTCCTGAGGACCACAAAGCTGCCTGGGAGGCCTGTGCGCACACCAGGGCCTGGGGGCCGCCCACCCGACAGCCTCGAACCCGAGGGCCGCCCACCTCCGGGCCGCCCACCTGAGGACCTCGTTGTAGATCTCAGCGGCGCTGACGGTGATGGTGTACTCCCAGTCGGACGCCTTCTCCTGCACCTCAGAGAAGAGCAGCTGCAGGGCCTGCTGGTTGATGCCCGGGTTCTCAGGGGTCCCCTGGGGGTAGAAGGAAGGCCCCAGTGAGCCGGTCCTCTCCTCACCATGAGGGGTGGCCCGTGCAGATGCTCACAGGGTGCCTGTGGCTCCCACCCCCTCCAGCTACCCCTTGCAGGCCAGCCTCCCTGCCCGAAATTCCCACCTGCATGCCCGTCTGCCCCCAGAATGCCCTCCACCAACTTCACCTCCTTGGGCCTCAGTTTCCCACTTTTAAATGGCACCACCCTGCCAGGCCTTCCCTGTGACTTAAAGCACAGCACCCAGGTGAAATGCCTGGCAGGGGACTGCACACAGGGGCTGCTGAACGCCAGATGTGTATCTGGCACTGGTGGGCCACCTGGGAGGGGCACCGGGAACCTGCGATTTCCCTGCCACTGCCCATGGGGGGACCCGATGTCAGCAAGGCCACGAGCTGGGTTCTGTGGGTGGCGGGGGGGAGGCACAGGCAGAGCAAGTGCCCTGGGGCCCAATGGGCTGGCCTTTCTGCAAGGAAATCTCCCCTGGGCCCTTGCTTCCCCTTCGATGGCACCTCCCACCCCCTCCCACCCCCTTCCACTTCTGCCGCTCAGGCCTCCTTGCCAGGCCTCAAGTACTGCTACCAATGGCCGCCTCCTCATACGGCCTTCTCACCCACCCTTGTCCAGACACCCGGACACCCGCCCACCTCCTCTGTCTGGGGAACCTACAGCACCAACCCCCTCAAGAGCCAGGGAAAAGCTAACAAATCAAAGACACCCCGGGGACCAGGCTTCCATCTTCTCTACAGTCAAGATTCTTCTTCCTCTCAGTGACCCCATTTCCAGCCACACTCCATGGAGAGGGGACGGCCACAAACAGGAAGATAAAGCCCTGCCCTGGGAGCGGCAGGCAGGTAGGAGCTGGGCGCCTCACAGCTCCCGTGGGTCAGTCTCCCTCGCTCATTCATGCCGATGGCCTCCTGGGCCCAGCATGGGGCAGCCATACAGCAGGAGCCCAAGAAATGCATGTGGGTGATTCAATGAAAGCCTGTCCTGGGAGACCGTGCCAGTGGTCTGCCCTGGAGTCTGACCTCAGGCCGAGATCCTTCTGCTGCCAGTTTGTTGTCAGCACACCTGCCTCTCCCCATATCCACTGGGACCATCACAGGTACACTTGGGCAAGGTGTCCCATCTTCAGGCCTAATGACTTGGGGGCTGTGCTCCCAGGGTGGTTATGAAGACCGAGTGACGCAGAACCCTGAAACCAAGGAGGGGTGCCCCCATCGACAACACCAAGGGGGTGGTTCTTACTCCCTGAACACCTGCCACATGCAGCAAGCACCCACCTCCATCGTGTATGTCTTGCCGGCGCCCGTCTGGCCATAGGCGAAGATGCAGACGTTGAAGCCATCGATGCAGGAGGTTATCAGGGCCTGAACCTCCTGGAACACCTGGGGAGAAGATGTGGCATAGAGGGTGTGGGGCTGCCAGGACTGCTGGGACCAGGGGCCCCCACCAGCTCCAAACCCACCCACCCCCCCTAATCACTCTCTCTTTCAGGAATATAGCACAACTGGCTCACTGTGGAGGAACTGGTGACTAGTCAGGCACGTGCACTAGTTATCAATGGCAATGTGGCTGCCGAGAGATGGAAGGGAAGACAGGGCAGCACTTACTGCCACCAAGACCTGAGGAAGGGGCCGCCCAGCCCTGGAGCTCAGGACCCACCCCCACCCAGATTGCCCTGCGCTTAAGGAAGGCACAGCAAAATGAAGGCAGAAGCCAGCATGTTCCTGGCACCTCCTCCATCTGCCAGCCTCCCAGTGGACAGAGGACGGGAGCAAAGGAAAAGCCAGGCACAGAGACAGCAGGGCACAGGCAAGACAGGCCTGGCAGGTTGACCCTGGCAGGTTCGCCCTGGCAGCTGAGAGAGAAGAGCCAATGCTGAGACCACATGGCTCTCACAGACTGGAGAGGTGGGTGGGGCTGAGTGTGGGAGGGGCCACATGGGTGGGTGGGGCTGAGAGTGGGAAGGGCCACATGGAAGGGTGGAGCTGAGGGTAGGAGGGGTCACATGATGGGTGGGGTTGTGAATATGGGAGGGGCCACATAAGTGGGTGGGGCTGTGAGTGTGGGAGGGGCCACATGGTAGGTGGGGCTGTGAATATGGGAGGGGCCACATAAGTGGGTAGGGCTGTGAAGGTGGGAGGGGCCACATGGGAGGCACCGATCACTCTGTCCCAGCACATGCTTCCAAGGCCCTCCGTCTTATCTTCCCACCCCTCTTCTCTCCAAAGCGAAGAGGAGAGGGACCCTGGTGCCCCAGGCTTCTCCATCCTGTCTCCCCCACGCTCGCACTGCTTTCTGTCCACTCCCCCACTATCTCTCCCTTTCCTGATGAGTCTCTATGTCTCCCCCTCTCTCCAGTGCTCTATCCGTTCCCCCCAACCCGGGAGCCACACTCACGTCCTGTTGTGAGGCCCTCGGGGAGAAGACCTTGTCCAGCTCGAAGGATACAGGTTTTCCTTTATGCAGCAAGTGGATAATGGAGTCGTCATCGGGATCAAAGGTCACTGCATTGGTCGCCTCAGGTCCTTCCCCATCCTCTTTGGTGACCGGCCGGACACGAGCAATCACCCGAATGTTCCCTGAATCGGGTTGGCAAGGACAGACGGGTACAGGCCAGGTCAAGACCAGACTGCCTCTGTGCCGGTGTCCGCTGGTGTCCTAAGCAGGCTAGTGGCTCTAAGCAAGGCCCCCAGGGCAAGGTGGCCCACAAAGCTGTTACCAGTCACTCACACTACAGTACAAGTTCACTTATTGGAACATTCTCTTCCTAAGCAAACCAGTTGAGGGTACGAGTTTTGCCTTGAAGACAGGGAGGAAAGGACAACTGTGGGACACAGACACTGGCCTGACCAGGATGGGGTATGACACGCTCTTTACAACTCCGTACTTCAGTTTACTGATCTGCACAGTGAGAGGCTTGGGTCCCAGTAAGCCAAGGGACTTGTTCTACCGTCATAAAAGATACGACATGAATGACAGGACAGGGCCTGGGAACCAGAGAGCAGGTGGGCTGCTGGCAGCACTGAACAGGCACAGGAACGAGGCAGCCCCAGGGGTGTTTGGAGGCACAGATCTGATGGTGTCACCTCCTTGCTCCAAGTCCTGCAGGGGGACCCCAGAGCTGCTGGAATGAAGAGGAAACTCCCCACCACAGCCAGCTTAAGCCCACTTTCCCCTTGCACCTGTCTACTCGGACTCACGGTCCAGGTCTCAGCTCTAGCTGCACCTCCCCCGGGAAGCCCCCGACCGCCGAGAGGGCAGGGACGGTGTCCGCGGAGCCCGTGGCCATATCTCAGCGCCTGGAACAGTACCTGGCACAGAATGGGCGCTCCCCAGCCCTCTGTGCGGGGAACACGTGAACTCTCAAGCTTGACCAGGCCCTAGGTCAGAACGAGCGGCATTCCAACCACCTGCCACCCAGCGTTCCAATACCCGACTTCGTGGCCACCCAGAGCCAGAGTCGCCTGCCATGGGCGTCGGGCAAGGGCTTCCGAGCTGGACAGATCCAAGTCCCCGACTTCCCTGTGCCCGCTGCCTCACCCTCGAAAAGGGAATCACGACAGCTCCTCAATGACAGGGCACAGCTGCCTGGAGAGGTGCTGGGGGCCGAGGGGGAGGGCGGGGCCCCCTCTGAGCCAGGCCGGCGCCGGGCGGTCACCTTTCAGCCGCACCAGCTCGTTGTGGCACTTCTTGCGCAGCTGCAGCTCCCGGCGGTACTTGCGCAGCAGCTCCTGGTTGCTGCTGTTGACCTCCTCGATGGCCTGGCCGATCTGGGGGGGGGCCGTGCAGCGCCGTCAGGGCCCCAGCCCACGGCCGCCTGGCCCCCAACAGGCCGCTCTCTGCCCCCCACCCCCTCCCTGCGTTGAATCCTGGACACGCGCTGTCACGCGTCGAATTTTCCCGGTGACCCCTCTGGGGAGGTTCTGCTACCAGTCCCATCTTACGGAGAAAGAAACTGAGTCGCAGAGAGGCTAGGCCAGCAGGTCAAGGTTGCCCTGCTAATAAGCGAAGAGCCTGGACTCAGCCTCACTCCACAGCACTCGCACTTGACTTTGGATTTGGCTGGACCCAAATCCCAGCTGCACCCTGAGTAGCTGGGAGACCTGAGACAACCGGCTCGATGCCTTTGAGCCTTCTCATCTGTAACATGTGGACAAACACCACCGTCTAAACTTGTGGGTCTGTCGAAGCTGCTACGTAAAGACCTCCAAGCTGCATCTCACAGGGGAAAGGAGAAAGATGCAGGCCACATGTACATATGGTCCCCTTGTTGGGCAAGGGGGCATAAAAGACAATACGTTTTGTTTTGTGACGCTCAGAATGCTCTGGGGAAATGCTGACACGGAGGCTGCCTTTGGGGGGCCGGGTGGCAGAGAGAGGCGTCCCGTCTCATCGGATGCCCTTTCGCAGGGCTTGAACTTTCTACCGTGCCCATGTGTGACTGACGTAATTTTTTAAGGAACTATTTTCTAGTCCTAAAATATATCAGTCTGTCTACTTTGCAGAGCTGTCGGGCGGATTCAAGGAGCCGACGGCTATAAAAGCCTCAGCGTGTAGGAGGCACTTAAGAGACGTTGGCTATTCTCCTACTGTACAAGCACAGCTTGAAAAATAAAATTAAACCCAACAGATGTGAGAATATATGTAGCATGTTTGAGATACAAGGGTATCTGTAACATGTGTGACTCAAAGAGTCATAATAAGACAAAGGCCCGGATACCTGCCCCTGACGAGTCTGTTTTTGCAGACAGTATCTGCAGGTGGCAGTGGCAGAGGGGACTGCTTTCTGGGGGCCTCTGCTGGTGTTTCAGAAGAGTGCCCTGGGCGGACGTGGCATCTGCCCTAGCCCTCACCTAAGCCGCTTGAGCCCATTGTAGTCGTTGGTGAGGGTCCGCAGCGCCGGCTGCAGTGTCAGCAGGTTGGTCCGGACACCTGTGGGGACAGGAGAGGTGTGAAGCCGGCAGGGTGAGGGGCTTCGGTGTGGGGCAGGCCAGGGCTCAGCCGGCCGGCTCACCTGCCAGGTTCTCGTGCACGGCCTTCATTTCCACCTGGGCTCTGGCGAAGGCCTCCTCGATGGCCCGGTTCTTGTCCTCCTCCAGGGACTGCATCTCCTCCAGCATCTGCCCGTGTGCCCGCTCCAGCTCTGACTCATACATGGCGATCTGGCAGCCAAGGCCAGAAGCTCAATACATGGGGCTTCGGAGGGAGTGGAGTGGGTGCCAGAAAGAAGCCCCGCTTCTTACCCCCCCACACACACATGCACACATACATACAATACACACATGCACACACACATGCACGCGCGCGCACACACGCGCACACACACACACACACAGGCATCTCTCTCCCTCATAGGGCCGGGAGCTCCTTGTAGCTTTTTCCCTGGGTTGCCCTGGCACCAGCCTGGGTCCTGGCACATAACAGGTGCATAAGCCCCAGGAAAGCAGTTAGAGCACTGGTTATGATACTGAGTAGAGCACCTGTCCGAGACCATGTGTGCTGGGCCCCATGCAAAGAGCCTCTCGTGATGCTGTCCCTGAGCCCTGCTGTGAGGTAGGTTCCGTGATCACACCATTTTACAGATGAGGAAGCAGAGACTTGGGCAAAAGTGGCCCTTGGTCACATGGCCAGCAGGGAGAGGAGGGACCAGAATCTGGGTCTGTCGGACCCCTGAGTGCCAACTGCTGCACTGTACCAAAGGCCCACTTCTGCTGTGTGCACGTGCTCCCCGACAACCGCATGCACCCCCCTACCCTGTGGCCTGCGCACCTGCGCCCGGAGCTGTGCAGTCAGCTGGTGGGAGCCCTGCAGCTGCTGCTCCATCTCCTTCAGCACCTGCCTCTGCATGGCCACCTGCTCCTGCAGGTGCTGGTTCCGGGCCTGGGACTCGCTGAGGGCCTGCTTGGTCTTAGAGGACTCTACCTCCACTGTCTTGATGACATACTGCAAGGTGAGAGAGGGACGGGCGCATGAAGGTGTGGGACGCCTTCACCTCCCCCCGGGCCCTGAGGCACAGCTGGCTTGGGGAAAAGACCCTCGGGGCCAGCCCACCAAGAGCCCCTGGAAAAAACTAGAGAATCTACGAGGTTCCGCCTTTCCAGAACACTACGAGGGCTTCCTGGAATCTTCCTATCTCAATGAGCCCACCATGAGCCCGTGTGGGGCCCTGGCCTGGGCACAGAATGGACAAGAAGGGCAAAGACAAGAGCAGAGTCCAGTAATGCATGGCATCTATGCCTGGCACAGGGCGGGCACCCAAGATGCCTACCACGTGCCTGGCCCCGGACAGCGAAGGGAAAGGGGCCGGACCTGGTGCAGACCAGGAAT
>NW_006433950.1:7780278-7794315 GCF_000325575.1 Pteropus alecto
CCGCCCCCAGGCCAGGGGCCGAGTGCTGAGGCCCAGTCCCAGCCTGCACAGGGACTGCACAAGGCCGCTGGCCCCGATGCTCACCTTGACGGGCGGCGCCTGGGCCCGCAGGCTGGCGATGGTCTCGTGGCTGTCCCGCAGGCGCCGGCTCAGCCGCTCCTCCTCCTGCGCCTTCTCGGCCAGGCAGTCCTTGAGCCGCAGCTCCACCTCAGCCAGCCGGTCGGTCTTCTGCTGCACCTCCAGGTTCAGCTCGGACAGCAGGCCTTTGTTCTCTGCCACCTCCAGCTGGAGCTGCGACAGCCTGTCGCGGAGCTGGGCACTCTCCTGCGAACAGGAGACGAGGCCGGGACACGCGTGAAGCGGACGGGTGGACAGACGAGCAGGCGAGGGGGGCTGTGAGGAATGGAGCCCCTGGGACCCGCGCCCACCTGGCTGTGCTCACAGCCCGAGCAGGTGGCCGCCGGCTTCGCCCGCAGCTCCTGCAGCTCCGCCTCACAGCGCCGCATCTCCTGCCTCAGTTGCTCATTCTCCACCATCAGCAGGTCCCGGTGCTTCTCCAAGTCGGTGCCTCCCTGCAGAGCCAGAGCCAAGCGGGGCATGTGGCGAGGGCGGATGAGGAGCGGGGTGGGGCAGAGCGCACCGGCAGGGGAGAGGGGGCAAGGCCGAGAGGAAGACAGGAGAAAAGAACAGGAAAGGCGAGTGAGGAAGAGAAGGGGGAAGGGGCTCGAGAGAGAAATACAGACGCAGATAGGAGAGAAAGAGCGAGAAGGGCAGTGAGGCCAGAACTGCTCCCTGCAGCAACGCCCCCCCCCCACCCGCCGCCGCTTCATTCTATTTTCCTGAGTGTGAAAGTAACAAGAAAAGTCACATTTATACATAGAGTTCACACTCCTGTTTTATGTCAGCAAAGAAGAATTCACCTCCGTCCCCTGAGGGCCTAGGGGCTGGTGGTAAGTATTTGGGGGACATTTCTAGACAGGATGCAGCCCCGGCTTGGGCTAGACAGGGTCACACCCCTCATCTGCACGGGCCATCGGCCGCCCTCCGCCCCAGGTAGGATGCGTTGTTGGCCTCACCAGCTCTGATCGGAGGCGGCTCACTTCCTGGGCCTGGCCAATGAGTTTCTCCTTCAGGTTTTCCACCTGCCAGCACAAAGCCAAGGTCACGGTGAGCCTTGTTCCTCACCTCTGGCCCCCACCCAGGCCTCTCGCCTGGCCCCACAGCCCAGCCCTCCCTGTGTTCAAGCCTCAGGCCACACCTGGGACTCCAGGTGAGAGACACCTGGCCTGGTCTTGACAGCCTGCAGCACCCTCTCCCACCACAGGACCCAGCCAACTTGGGCTCTCAGCAAAGTCTGCAGGGCAGGTGCAGCAGAGGGGACCACTGTGCCATTCTGGGCCCACGCCAGGGAACCTCAGGGGGTGACCCTCAGGATGCCCGTACCTACTTTTATATTTGTAATTTCATATCCTTTTCTTAAAAGGGCCCCCAAATTGTATAAACTCCAGGCATTATAAAACCTGGATCTGTCCTTGCCCAGCCCCCAGAATTTTCTGTTTGGAGTGGTTCCTGGTAAGTCTGCCTGTGGATACAGGTCCGCCAGTGACCAGGGCACATCTGCAACCGGCATCCTCCCCAGCTCCCAGTCTGCCTTGCAAGAGGCAGGTGAGGCTGTTCACAAGGGAAGGGGGTGTGCGCCCCATCAGGAGGCAGGGGTGACCTGGAGCCCGGGGTGGGGAAACCAGCCCTGAGACAGCCGACTCCGGAACAGCAGCCCTTCCCTAGAGCTGTCCCTTCAAGTGGCCATCCTCCCTGCAGGCCACAGACCCTGGTTCTGCCTCAGGAACTTCTCCTCGGGAAATAACCCCAAATACAAAGACTCTGACGCCAGCACTCATCAGAGCGCGTCTGGGGTTTTCCTGCAGAGCATTCTGTGATGACCACCCACCCAGCTCCTTGGAAAAGGACAGTGACAGCCAGGCTCACTCGGTGGAGGCTTAGGAGGTGGGGCTGAACGGCGGGCTATGAAGCGTTGGGTTCTTATTACTAAACAACAGGTGACAAAGTCCACTGCCTGCAGGGGCCAGCGGGGTAAGGCGGGAGAGGGATAGTGCAGGACCAGACACCCAATATCCACCTGAAGGAGCCAGCCACTGCACACTCCCTGCGGACTACGGCCAGGGGGCACACAGGCCCAGTGATGCCAAGCTGCCAACCTTTTAAGAGAGACCAGACATTGGATTTCTGGGGCGTGTGTGTGTGTGTGTGTGTGTGTGTGTGTGTGTGTGTGTAAAATCTCCCCACTCCAATGGCTGAGATGCCATCAACAGTCTGTGGGCAGCCAAACTGGAACTCACTGTCTCCCAGGGCTGGAGAAGGCGGCTGAATCGCGAGTCGGGCCTCTGCCTCTCTGAGTGGGTTGGGGGCGGAAGTGGGCCATGGGCTCCGCCCACCTCTGAGGCAAAGGCCAGTGACACCAGCACCGCTCGCTCATGGTTGGGGACGGGGTTTCCAAGACACCAGACCCAGGGAGGAGCTGGGAGGCCCAACCTGCCTGCCCAAGGTCTCCTGGTGGCCAAGCAGCTGACCTAAGGGCTGGGCCTGGGAAGGTCACCTCTGTCACCTCCTCCACCAGCACGTTCCCTCTTAGCAATGTGCTGAGCCACAGACCAAGCAGGGTGACAAAGCTTGTGCCACTTCTCTGCACACCCCAGCACTCCGTCCCGTTAAGGGCCTGGTGTGAGAGGTGCGAGGTTCCTTCGGCCCCAGTGGGGAGCGAGGACGGTTTGCTCAAGGCCGTGTCCCATTCCTTAGACAGGAAGCGGGAAGTCGCCCAGACACCCTCAGGGGAATGGCCAGGTGCCTATGTGTAAGTCTAGTTGTGTAGTCATTAGTTATGTTTACCAGGAGTTTTAAATGACATGGGGTAAGGCTCAACACAGAGTCGAAGAAAAACCCATAAACAAAACTGTGTGTGCAACACAAAAAAGGTAGGTCTTTGGGCTGTAGAATTATATTTGATGATTTTTTTAAGCTTTTCAGTAATTTTAAGTCTCAAAGAGTATGAACTCCTCTCATATTCCCCCTACCTGGAAACAGGTGGGTCTACCTCCTTTTGAAAGGGTGAGGTCCCCCCGCCCCACTCCCCTGCCTCAGCTATCACCCCGGGATGGCCCACTCGCGCTGAACCGGCACCCCAGTCAGGCCGCAGCCTCGGCGCGGGGCTGGCTGCGCTCTGACCTCGCTTGTCTCCAACGCCGCTGTCTGGCTGGCACCCCGATGCAGTGAAAGTGGGGTTTCCCAGTGTTTACTCAGGGGTCGGGACGCCCACCTGCCACCTGCCTGTATCCCAGGCTCCTGTTTCCTTCTTGCATCACAATCGGAACCCCAGGTGCTCCTGGTCCCTGTCTGGAACTCTGAGGGGCGCCCCAAGGAGGTGGCTGCAAAAGGGGGAGGAGGCTGTGAGTGGGGGGGGAGTCGATGGAGGGGCTGTAAAAGACCCCTTCTGTCAGGGAGGTCAGACACTCAGTCATCTCCTGGCTTGTCTAGGGCCGCAGGGAGATGAAGTCCAACACCGCGGGGTGGCCGGTCAGCCACAAACCACTCCGCAGTGTGCGGTGACTGTGCCTAGCAGGCCAGCTCCACCTGCGGCTGGGAAATAAGAACCTGGAGTGGGAGGCTCTTGCCCTCCCCCCGAAGGGGTCTGCTTGGGGAGGGCCTGGGGTGGGGAGGGTGCCAGGAGTCCCTCAGAGTCAGGGAAACAATGAGAAAGAAAGACAGAGGTGCCCGGAGAAGCACAGACGGCAGACGGGCTCGGGGCAGTGAGGACAGAGTGAGGAGCTGTGGCTGAGCCACAGCAGAGAGGGGGCCTTTCGTGGGAGGGTGCCCCCGCAGGCAGGCCCTCAGCACCCGCCCCAGCTCTGAGTCAGCAGTGGCGCCTGCACCTGTGTGCACAGAGGGGCAGGACCTTCTCCATCACTCATCACGAGCTCCCGCCCCAGCAGGTGACCAGCACACAGCAGATACTCAATAAACACCTGAAGCACCAGCAAAGGGGTAGTGAGCACACTCCGGGGGCAAAGAGCTACAGGAGAAAGCAGTTTCCTGACAGACTGCTGAGCTTCCCTGGGGACGGCACAGTGTCAACCCCAGGGCTGAGGAAAGGACCAGCCTGGGCTTGGGCAATACCTCTCCCCAGGCCCAGGGAAACTGAATCACGGGCCTGGTGGGAAGGGAGGAGCAGGGAGCCGGGCCTGCCTGCTGACCTGACACAACCCACATTTACATCCCTTGGCAGAAGCAGCTCCACGGAGGGTGGGGTCGCCCTGCACAGGACTGCGCTTTCTCAGCTGTCTGCTCCTATCAACGCAGACAACCTGCTGATCACCTCCCACCATGCCTGCGCCACCCTGGGCAGCTGTCTCCCGAGGGAAGGAGGCCTCTCCCCGCAGCAAGGCAAGGTGCTGCTAAGCGGGGAAGACGAGGGGGCCTGGGATCCACTGGGCCCCAGAGGCCAGAGGGACAACTCCGGGGAGCACCCCACCCTGTCCTCAACACACTCCCTCTCCCAGGAGACCCGACTCCTGCCCACGTGACTACTGACCGAGCCTGTCTGGCCCCATCCGCCCCACCTTGCCTCCACTGCCAAGTTTTCACGTTTGAGTCCTTCTGCCACTGAGGGGCAGTTGAGAACATGGATTCTCAGGCCAAACTGCCCAGGTTCCAATACAGACATCATCCTATCTGCCAGATAACCTTGGACGAGTCTCGACTTCGCCATGCCCCTCGGTTTCTTCATCTGTATAATGATGCTGCCTCATCAAGGGTGTCTTGTGAATTGAGATTAAATGAGATAATAGATGTAAATAATAGGGCCTAGCACATACCGGTTCTGTAACGAGAGTGCAAGCCTATGAAGGCAGGGATATTTGTCTTTTGTGTTAGGCACTGTGTTCCCAGTGCCCGGCACATAGTAGGTGCTCAGGAAACACATGTAAAACCTGGTGACTGCATGAAGGACCAAAGCAATCTACAGAGTCAATGCAACCCTATCAAAATCCCATTGACGTTTTTTGCAGAAATAGAAAAATCCATCCTAAAATTCATATGAAATCTCAAAGGACCCCAAATAGACAACATGACCTTGGAAAACTGCAGGTCTCATGCTTTCTGATTTCAAAACTCATTACAAAGCTACAGTAGTCAAAATAATGTGGTGTTGGCATAAAGACGGACATGTAGACCAACAGAACAGAATGGAGACCCCAGAAATAAACCCTCATAAATATGGTCAAATGATTTCTGACAAGGGTGCAAAGGCCGTTCAATGAGGAAAGGACAGTCTTTTCAATAAATAGTGCTGGGAAAACTGGACGTCCACACGCAAAAGATCAGGTTGGACCCTTACCTAACACCATACACAAAAATTAATTCCAAGTGTATCGAAGACCTAAAGATAAAGCTAAAACTATAAAACTCTTAGAAGAAAACATAGGGGGAAAGCTTCACACATTGGACTTTGAAGGATTTCTTGGCCATGACACCAAAAGCACAGGTAATAAAATAAAAAATAAATAAGTGGGACTTCATCAAAATAAAACCTTTCGTGCATCAAAAGACAATATCAAGAGAGTGAAAAGGCAACTCATGGAATGGGAGAAACTATATTCTAATCATATATCTGATTAGGGGTTCATATTCAGAATAAATAAAGAATTCTTACAACAGCGGCAGCAACAAAAACCAGATTCGAAATGGGCAAAGGACTTGAATAGACATTTCTCCAAAGAAAATAATACACATGGCCAATAGCACATGAAAAGATGTTCTACATCACCAATCGTTAGGGAAATGCTACGAAACCACAAGGAGATACCACTTCACACCATAAGATGGCAATTATAAAACCGTTTTTTAAAAAAATAGAAAAGTTTTGGTGAGGATATGAAAAAACTGGGAACCCCTGTACACTGTTGGTGGGCATATAAAATGGTACGGCTGTTGTGAAAAAGAATATGGTAGATACCTCAAAAAACTAAAAATAGAATGTCTATGGCCATGCCACCCTGAACACGCCCGATCCCGTCTGACCTCAGAAGCTAAGCAGGGTCGGGCCTGGTTAGTACTTGGATGGGAGACCACCTAGGAAGACCGGGTACTGTAAGCCTTAAAAAAATAAATAAATAAATAAAAATAGAACTACTGTATGCGTCAGCAATTCCACCTCTGGATATGTATCCAAAAGCACTGAAAGCGGATCTCAAAAAGATATGTGCACATCCATGTTCACAACAGCTAAACGCGGAACATGCCAAGAGTTCATCAAGGGATGAATGGATAAGCAAAATGGGGTGGGTGTGTGTGTGTGTGTGCGCGCGCGTGCGTGCATGCGTATAACTACATAGCTATGTAGACATACACAATGAAATATTATCCCACCTTTAAAAAAACAAAATTCTGCTATTTGCAACCACATGGATGAACTGGAGGACATTGTGCTGTGTGAAACAGAACAGTCACTGAAAGACAAATCTTGTATGATTCCACTTAAATGAAGTTCTCAGAGCAGCTAAATTCAGAGAGATAGTGTGGATGTACCTAAAGCTACCAATCTGTACACTTAAAAACGGTTAAGATGGCAAATTTTATATCATGTGCCTTCTACCACAATTTTGTTAACTGATTAAGGAAAAAAACGCCAAACACACACAACACGTTTGACAGCAAGATCTAGTCTGTGGCCTCTGAACACAACTGTTTAAGGCTCTATCTTGAGATGCCGGGGCAGGAAGGGATGGGATGCACTGGGGGCGTGTGTGACATGGGCAGGAGCCTTGGGAGCGGGGAGGCCATCACTCCAGGGACACCTACGAGAGTAGAGGGGAGCTTAAGGCTAGTGGGACGTAACCTGGGGCTGCCGTGGCCAACACTGGGGAGAGTTCTCTGGATTAGCCGCAGCCTCCCTTGGTCACCGGACCAAGACCGATGGCCTCTGTGGCCTGGGTCAGCTGGGTGCTCAAGGACTGGGGACCTCCAGCCCAAGGACTGCCTGCAAGGAGCATGGTGGGCTCCCAGTTAATACAAATTTCTCCAACTGCCACGTGTCAATGGGAGGCCTGGAAAGCCTCCCACGGCCCTCGCAAGCCCAGGTTCGACGGGGGTCTTCATAAAATCAATCCTTGGAATCCCCCAGTCCTCTGAGGTGGTACTATTATTATGCCCATCTTACAGAAAGAAAAACTGAGGTTCCACGAGATTAAGCAACTTGCTCCAGGTGGAGACTCGGGTCCCCCAGAATGACCCGCACAGTGCCCTCGCTCTTAGCCACAAGGCATGCTGCCTTTCAGGGAGAGCAACGTGGGGAAGCAGCCATGTCCAGAGGTGAGTGTGGACAAGGCTGGGAACAAGGCCATGAGAACCAGGCAGAGTGCACCCCACGGCGGGCTCTCTTCAGAGAGGCGACGTTCGGAAGACCGGGAAGATCGACCTGTGCCAAACCACAGTGAGGCTGACAGGACACCAGAGCACGCAGGAGTGACACCTCCCAAGGCACAGAACTTTACCGCGTATCATCCATTTTTCTGTCCGGTCTCACAACTGGTCTGCCCAATAACCACGAAGCAAGATTCATCGGCCCCAGTTGAGACACTGGAAAATGAAGGCTCGGAGAGGAAGTGACTTCCTGGGCCTCGGAGAGCGGCACAGCCAGGGCCAGCATCCTGCTCCCGTGATTCAAATCCGAAACTCTTGCCAGTAATGACGATGGTGGTGGCAGCTCTAGGCCCACGTGGTTGGCCACAGCGCCACAGGGTCAAACCCTCCAGAGAGTGGCTTGGAGACCTGGAAATGTGTCCCCTGAGAAATTTTCAGAAAAGAGCTGGCAGTCAGAAAGTCCAAGCATAAAACAAAGTGAGCAAAGACCAGGCACCATTCTGAATTCTCCAAATCGGTGAGAGGGGCGGGGGAGGGGAGGGTGGTGGGGAGGAGGGGGTGAGGGCTGAGAACGTCTGCGAGCTGTGGCTCAAAGGCACCAAAAAGGCTGCCTTCAGCTTCCCCTCTAAAAAAGTAAGTAGATTTTGCTAATTAAGAAAAAGAACATGTTTTAAAAACTTGCTGAAAATCAGGAGGGTGGTGGGGAGTAGGGGGTGAGGGCTGAGAACGTCTGCGAGCTGTGGCTCAAAGGCACCAAAAAGGCTGCCTTCAGCTTCCCCTCTAAAAAAGTAAGTAGATTTTGCTAATTAAGAAAAAGAACATGTTTTAAAAACTTGCTGAAAATCACAAAACGCCACATATTATGATGATTTCATTTATATGAAATGTTCCAAAAAGGCAAATCCATAAAACAGAAAGCAGATCAGCGTTGCCAGGAGCTGGGGGGAGAGAGAAATGGGAAATGACTTAATAGATCTTTTTAGGGCAACGAAAGTATTTTGAAATTAGATAATGATGGCGATTGTGTCTCCATCTTAATATACTGAAGAACAGTAAATTGTATACCTTAAAGAGGTGAAGTTTATGGTAAGTGAATTATATCCCAGCAAAGCTCTTTAAAAACGAAACAATTTGTTTGGAAAGTGAAGTGCCTGGACTCTCTAAACTGGGGAAGGTCAGGGAAAGAAAAGCTGCCCAGGAGCCCGGGACGGGTCGGCCGAGCGTCCTGCAGGGTGGGCGCTGCACCAGCCCCACAGCCCGTGGGGCGGCCCCTGGTGCCACGCCCCAGCCACAGAGGCTTTGGTTCCTCCAGAATCCTTGGGTTCCACATCCTCAGACTGAAAATATTTGAAAAAGAAAAAATATTCCAGAAAGTTGATCCCTAAACAATAAAGTATAATCATTTACACAGCATCTACATTGTATTACGTATTATAACGAACCTAGAGATGATTTAAAGGTATATGGGAGGAAGCGTGTAGGTTATACGCAAATACTGCACCATTTTACATGAGGGACTGGAGCATCCGAGGATTCCGATAACCCCGAGGGGTCCTAGAAGCCGGCACCAAATGTACTCATGTCACTGCTTCTGCCGCAGTCCCTTTGCGCTGACTGTCCCCTCAGCTCAGAGCACATTTCCTCTGCTTTGTGCCGGACTTCAGCTCCAGTGTCATTTTCTCGGGGAAGCCAGCCCCGACCTCCGCAACAGGTCGCGACCTCCCTGACAAAGCTCCTGGTCCAAGCCTCATGCCCTGTGCGTGCCCGCCTGCAGAGCCCGTGAAACTCCTTCCACTTTACATGGGTGCACGTAACCAGTGCCTGTCCCTCCCCAGACTGCAGCCTCCACAGGCCAGGGCGTGCCTGTCCCCCTGGGCGTCCCAGCTCAGCTCAGCGCCCATACACACACCAGGCACCCAGCAGACATCTGAGGTGGGCACTGCAGGAGGCAATGGTGATACAAAGCTGCTTGTCACACTCTGCCTTAAGGAGTCCCCTTTAGTGGGGTAGACCGGCCCAGGGCAGCAAACAAGGGGGTCAGCACAAAAGAGGGAGACACGGGACACTAGGGATGCCCCAACGGGGGCCACCAATTCAGCAAGGAGCTGATAGTGGTCAGAACAGATAGGTCTTGAGACGAGGACATGTTTGGAAGCTGGAAAAAAAAATGCTGCACTTAAAAAGTGCATAAAAATAATCTGCTGAGAACCAGTTGCAGTTTTCAGTGAAGGTCACTCAAGAGAAGGGCACATGCTGGCTCATCGCAGAGCAAGAGCACGCTCCCCCCGAAGGCGGGGCTTTCCACGGACCAAGCCCGAAGCTTGGGCACCAGACCCAACGCGGGGATGACGGGGCGGACAGGGTTGGGGACCTTGGGGAAGTGGGGAAGGTCAGACGCAGGCACGAGAGACAGACATGACAACAGGAATGGGCGTGGGGAGCTAAGCCCGAGGAGAGGGGCCTCGAGGCTCACGTGGCGTTGGGGAAGGAAGAGGCAGTGAAGCTGCCAGGCACGCAGAGGGGGGCCGGTGGTCGGCCCCATGCGCAGTGCAGCTCAGGGGCCGAGAGTCCCCCACTGTCCTCTTGGCCGGCCAATGAAGGAAACAATGCTCCCAGCATAACCGTCGGCTCTCCCCGGCCTCCAGAGGGTTGGGAGCTCCCTCCTCTCACATGCACGCACACCAGCCTCTCCTTCCCTGCCGGTTTTCCGTGGGGTGACCTCTGCAATGGCTTTTGTCTACTCAGGCTGCCCAGTCCAGGGCACCTGGAAGACGGGGTGGACTCAAGGCAGGAAGTGTCCCTGTACCTTCCTGCTCTATTTACGTCTACACGTGCTGCCCGTCACTCTGGAGAGGTAGGTCCTGGCCTCTGGTAACAGTGAGGGACGGAGCACAAGGATGACCAGGATGGGTGGTCCGGGCCCCTGATCCTCGCCCTCACGCATTCTCGAGCCAGGAGAGGAGACTCCATGCGACCATTATGCCACTGGCCTGGTGGACACCGGGGCGATGTCCTCCGACCTGCTCCATGGTGGGCAGTGGTCTCTGCCCATCCCATCCTCCCCAGGTACCTGATTCTGCGGCTGGGTGGATGTGGCTGGCAGGTCACTGTCGCGGAGGGCCAGCCTCTCCCGCAGGGCCACCAGCTCCTCCTGCAGCCGGGCTCTCTCCTCCTGTAGCTGGGACATGGCCTCCACCATCCTATGCACCACAGGGGCCGCACCTGGCGGCCCCGGCAGGCCTGAGCACCTCCCGCTGCCAAAGAGCCGCCCACCTATGAGCAAAGTAGCGGCCAATCAGCAGGGCAGCAGAGGTCCCACCCTGGCCCAGGAGAGGGGGCCTGTCACGGCAGGGCAGACCATGTGGTGAGTGTTACCCAACAGGACAGGGAGGGAATGCAAGCAGAGGGGACGGGGAGCTGGGCGAGGGCTGGTGGCACCAGCAGCAGCAAGAGCCAGGGGTCTCCAGGGCCTGCCTCAGAGGAAGCCACTTCGGCGGGCAGTGTCTGGGGGAGTGGAATTGCCTGGAGCAGGACTTGGGAAAGTAACTTTCACTGAATGCTCGCCTCGAAGCATGGGATCTGGGTCTGGTGGGCAATAGCCTCTCCATGGTCGGCCTTCATGGCATCGCCGCTGAGAAAGACAAGCCCTCTGGCAGCAGCCAAGGAGTCAAGGTTCCCTCCCCAGAAAACACTGTTCTCGAGGGTACCTAATATCCTTAAACCCCAAACCCTCTCCAGAGTAGAGAGGCGAGGATTGTCTAGCCCGCCCCCTGCCCAGGCAGTGGTCACCTGCACACGGAAAGGGAGCAAAGGGAGGGTGTGCATGAGCAGGGGACAGACAGACCAGGACACGGAGACAGACACAGCACATGGACAGGGACACAGACAGGCCTGCTCTGAGGCAGACACCTCTACGCAGCAGGACTGAGCCTAGAGACTACACAGGTGGGAGGAAGCATTTGATATCGGGGCAGGCTGACTCTGCCTGGGTCCTCCTCCTGCCACCACCTTCCACTCTCCTACCACCAGGAGCAGCAGAGAGACAGACAGACGGACGGAAGGATAAAGACACAGAATCAAGGCCTGTGACCTGCTAATGGGGCCTGGGAGGCGTGTCAAAGCTTGCTTCTAGGGCACTGAGAACGGCCACGGTTTCTGCAGGCGGGGAGCTGGCGAGGAGCTTGGGAGGAGGGAGGGCGGCAGAGGAGAGGGTGAAAGGGCAGGGGATTCGCCTCTCCCCGCAGGCGACCCAATCTGGCCCTGGCCAAAGTCCCCAGAGGCGGAACAGTGTCCAAGAGGGAAGCCGGAAGAGCAGCATCTGCTGGCCACAAGCCTCCTCTGAGGACCAGGACTTCTGGGCTCCCTCGCAACAGGTGCCAGGAGCTGCAGCCCGGTGCGGGTGGGACTGAGGGGCTCCCAGACTCCCCGGAGTCACACACGCTGCTGGCACCTCTGACCCAGGGGAGGCAGCAAGTGTGCTTGCTGAGACTGGAGACGCCACAGTGCAGCTTGCCTTGTGGACTGGCCGGGAGTGGGGAGTGTGGAAGGAGCTGCTTCCGGCTGGACTGAACCAGGAAGTCTCAGCACTGACCCTGGGAGGGGTAGAAGATGAGAAGCCCCTCATTCCAGCCTCAGGAGAGCAGGCAAAACACACGCAGGCTGGCTTTTCCTTGCTTCCCCACCCCTTGGGACAGCTTCAACGCAAGACCCACTAGAGACATGGAACAGAGACAGTCACTGGTTGGCTAGTGGCCCTGGCCATGTGGCCTGCATGTGACACAGCATGCATGTCACACCAGTTGGCCAAGCTTCTGCTTTCTGTTCTAGAGAGAGTGAGGTCAGACGGATGCTTCCAGGCCTGCACACGGGGCTGCCATGGCAGCATGTGACCAGCGTGGCCCTCAGCCCTTTGCAGACTGCTGTGGGGTGGGAGGGAATATACTGGGCTCCAGGCCCAAGAGCTGGTTCTGCCCCTGAAGGGACACGTGGGAGAGGCCCTTCAGGGTCTTCCCTTGTGAAACGAGGTCGACAGTCCTTGCCCAAAGAGGCACCCTTGGGACAGAAGCCTGGACACCATGGCAGATGAGCGGGTGTAAGTGTTACCCAACTGGACGTGGGAGAGTAGCCCTTCCCACCCAGAACACACCCGTATCCCAGCAGGTTCTGAGCCTCCCTCAGTGCCCATGCCTGGCGGGGTTCCTTGTGACCTCAGCACAGTGCCTGTGGGACAGGGGAGCCGAAAGGGGGCCTGAAGAGTGCTTGCTGGGGGAGGGAAGACCTCGAAGAAGCTAAGCGGGGGAGGGTGTGGGAGGGAGGGGAGAGGTGAGACCAAAGGGACAAAGGGACCCTCAGGGAAGAGCGACCCAACGGCCCTGGCACAGAGGAGGCTTCGCGCCTCTTAGCAGGTCAGTTGTCAGTGCAGGTTTTCAAAGGAGTGCACACTCAGAGACCCAGCCTGGGCACTGCCCCCGACGGGCACTCAGGCTCAGGGAGACTGAGGCCTGGCCCTGGGCCGGGCCCCGCCTCCAAGAGCCGGTCCTCACTCTAGACTGGAACTGGCCTCTCCTCTCAGCAGATTAGGAGAGCCCGCCTGATTGGCTGAACGATGTCCCCTCCCCCAGGGCCCTCCGCCCACATCTCAGCCTGACCCCAACACCTGAGGTTGAACTGAGTGGGCGACCGCGTCTCTGGCAGGAGCTTAGAGAAGGGACTGGGTTACCTCCCCGGCAAGTTCAGACACACAAATCAACCTCAGGCGACGGGAGGGCAAACAAGGGAAAGACCAGCTCCTTCTTCTCCAGACACCGTTAGCCTTCCTCTTCGGCAAATAGAGGATGACCCTTCCCAATTATCACGGGGCCCAGGCTTCTCGCTGGAGAAGCTCAGAAAGGGGGCCTGTAGAATCTCCCAGAACCGGTCGACCTTGCCAGAAAAGAGCAGAGCCACCCGCTCCTCTTTCCTGGCCTTGAGGCAGCAGAGTGAAGCCCTGTCCCAGGGTCCCTGGGTCCCCAGGTGGGGTGGACCCACAGATACAAGGGGAACTGGTCAGGCCCTTCTCCGCAGGCAGTGGCGTCTCTGAGGCCGCCTCACTCGCCCTGCTTTTGACAGGCGCTGGGGAAAAGACAAAAAGCGGGGAAATTCAACCCCAGCTCACGCTAGCCAAAGCTTCTTATCACTGAGTGGGGCCCCAGGGTCACTGAGAGGAGGGAGTCCCTGGAGGAGGGATGGACGGGCTAGGGTCTGAGTTCCACATCACAGTGACCAAGGTCTGCATGGGCCACCTCCAAGTGAGGAGGACAGTATGTGGGGACAGCTCAGACACCACAAGAGCCTCCCCTCTGGCTCCAGCTTTAGCCAGGGCCATTGCAGGCCGATGGGCTGACCTCCTTTACCTGTTTTCTCTACATTCATGGTGCCACCAGCTTCCGGGGCCTCCCGGTCCCGCCTGGGGGCCGGCGCCTGCCTCTTCAGGAGCGTCTCTTCTTTCGTCCCCTGACTCTTGCTCTTGCACCCCTTGTCCCGCAGGGCCTGCTGCCAAGACACAACCAGAATCCTCACGTGAAGGGGACTGCAGTGGAGAGGGCGTGGAGCTGGCAAGGGCCGTGG
>NW_006433950.1:7794513-7797676 GCF_000325575.1 Pteropus alecto
GTGCCCAGATCCTACGACAAGACAGTGGCAGTGTGTTCAGCAGAAAAGGTTCCTGGAACGCTTGGAAGTCCGCAGGTAAAGTCCACGCTGCCACTCCTATGGGCCCTGTGAGGCGTGAGTCACCAGTGCAGCAGCCAATTCCACTCAGACCTGCAGCCCCGCCGTTCACAGGCCTGTCCAGCCCCGCCAGGCACAGCAATCTCAAGGCAACTCCTCCCACGATGTCAACTGCCCCCACCTCCAGATGGCACCAGCCTGGGGCTGCCAAGCAGGGGGCGCATGGGTCCAGACAAGCAGGGGAAGGCCACGGCCCACTGCACCACGGCTACCCAAGGACCACAAGACCCTGTCTCCTGATCAAGGAGGAACCAAGGCAGAGAAGGCTGAGGTAGAGCAGACTCGGGGAGAGGCAGAGAGAGAGGTGGGAGGGGCAGAAAGAGTCTCATCCAGAGAAAATCACCAGCGGCTCACACGGAAAGACGTCCAAGGCAACGACCACATATAAAGGGTGATCCCATCGAAGGATGATGGAAATAAAATGTCTCGAAAAACAATTTGGGGGAAATAGAAAGACAGCCGATCTCTCTGGGAGGCTGGGTGATGGGGAGGCAAAGAAGAGAAACGTGCCTCATTGAAACTGTTTTGAGAATAAAAAGAAACTTAGCCGAGAGACTGCGGGAGGGAGGGAGAGGAGGCTTTTCATTTCATGCTGAACCTCGGTGCCTGCATCTTTAAGCTTATAAACATCGACAGCGTTCTGTTTTGTTTTTTAGCATCAACGGAAATTAACAAGGAGGAGAGATTCCAGGCGTGTTTTGTGTGTCTTTGTGTCCACCGTATTCAAAACAAAGAGACAAATGCTATGTTTTAAAAAAAAAAAAAAACTGATCCAAGTCTCAAGTCGGGAAGGACTGGGTGTGAAGCCTGCTTCTGCCTCTCGCGAGCTGTGTGACTCTGGGCAAGTGAGTTACCTTCCTTTCCTGAAGCTTCATTTCCCCCGTTTTTAAAATAGAAATGATAACAACCACCCACCTCATGGAGCTGGCGTGAAGAGTAACTGTGATAACTTAGGCAAAATACGCAAAGTGTCTGGCGCATAGCAAGAGCTACACACCAGGTAGCCATTTGTGTTATATTATTTCTTTAGTCTGAAATTTTTTTTTTGTACTTGTATCATCAAAAAGGCCGATAAAGAGAATTGAAAAGAAGCCAAAAGCAACACCACCAAGCTAGTCAGTTTGCAATGCACTATCCCCCCCGTCTCTCTCAACCCCACATTCTACTTGAGAAAGGAGAGTGGAGAGCCCATCTCTCTATTTATTTTGTTTTTTAGGAAAATTCTGCCAACTCTATTTTGTCCCCACCCTTTGACCGACTGCCACACCAACACAAGCAGGCTTGTCAGCGGTGGCGGCAACGGTGGCAGCTGGAAGTTTCCATTTGCCGACCAGAGCAAAGGTTACACTATTTCTGGCCTGTTGGCCAAGCCACAGGAAGGGCAGACGGGCCCCGGGGGGGTGGGGAGTTTCTGCAGCACCTCCACAGGGACGGGCTCAGGTTTTAGCTGCTTGAGGTGCTGGGGAGGGTCACTAAGCCTAGGGAGTCACTTCACTGTGCCTGGGTCCCTACTTCAGCCCTACATCCCGGACCTCGAAGCACCTACGAATGTCATAGAGCTTTGCAGGGCGAGACCATGGAAACGGGTTGCTGGCTGGAGCTTCTCAGACATCCTCAGCAGATCCGCTGACCCCAGGACTCGGCTGCAACCACAACCCAACACCCCATAATCAAAATTCAAGAACAGAGCCACCGCCCAGCTCAAGGCAGTTGGTTTCCGACCCTCTCGATTTAACTACCAATGCCTCAAGTCAGACAACAACAACAACAAAAAAAAGGATTCTCTGGTTTCTTTAACTGTTCTCGTACCAGACCTGCTTTTCTTACAGAACTTACCGATAAAAGGACCATGTGATTCAGTTTTCAGAGGAACCACATAAAAGGGGCCAAGAGAAACCTTGAAGCCCAAGTCTATCTCTGAGGTAAGAGCAAGCACCAGGCCCGTGTTCGGATCAGGATGGGGGGCCACGTGCCACCCGGGCCCAGGACTTCCGTCTGCACGAGGGCACATGAGTCTCCCACACTCCATCGTGCCCTCCATTTGCTCATGTCCCTTCGAGGTGGGCCCTCCCGTGCACGGTCTTTCTTGGGGGGTGGGGGAGCAGGGCGGGGGGCTCTTGGCAACACACCCAGATAACTCTGGCCCTTCGTCCCCTGCCACCGCCTCGGTGGCCCTCGCCTGGTTTGCATTCATACTTTTGTGATCATGTGCTTGCTGTCTGGCGGCTCCGCTACACTGTCGGGTCTATATCTCTTCTTTGCTGTGCGTCACCACCTAGCGCAGCACCTGGCACATAGTAGGCACGTCATAGATACGTGTGGACAAATACATTCATTTAAAAAGTGCAGAGTCTGTGTGGTCCTGAAATGACCCAACACTAGAGCTGCGCGAATGCAGAGATCTTTAAGGAGCTCATTGCAATCAGAAAAAATACAGAAGATCAGCTAGAAAACTCATGGTAAGCCCTGGAGTGGAATATTGTACAGCAGTTTAAATGAATGAGATAGTTCTATCTACACCGACATGCGTGAAGAAACCATGAAGATTTACTGTTGAGGGAGCTAGCCACAGAATAATATGTGAAAGTAAATAACAAAAATTGTATAAATATAATTCACTGAAAAGATAAATAAACACCAGACTCTTAATGGTGGATTTCTCAAAGATATAGGAAATATTCAGTTTCTAGATATTACATCTCTGCCCTGCGTGAGTGCTTTACGCCATATGTTGTAAAGCTTATCGTGTTTAGTGGTTCGGATCGCAGCCTGCTTTGTGGCCAGTAGCATTTTTGCCTCTCTGAGCATTCATCACTGCATCCTTGAAACTCAGATAAAACAATAACTGTGTCTTGAGATTGTCATGAGGACTGACGTGAGATGCATAACACACGGCACAGCGCCTGGCACGAACTCCGTGTGCAATAAATCGTAGCTACTGTTAGTGCTATCGTGACGCATCACTTCTACGATCAAAGAACCCAAGCTTCGGTGAAGCCCTCTGTCTAGCTTTGGATTCCCGCTTTAAATGAAGAAATACAAGTAC
>NW_006433950.1:7797737-7804624 GCF_000325575.1 Pteropus alecto
AACACCTTCTCAGAGAAGGCCCCACATTTCCCACTTTAACACCTCAGCCAGCCAGGGTGTGGCTGAAAAGCTTCTGTCATCTGTGAGATTTCCCCCCAGATAACTAATAAAGCAAATTGTTCCATCCATGCAGGCCCACAGGCAGATGTGCTACAAGGAGCTTAGCTAAGAGGCACGAGGCAGGTCCCGAGCTCTCCATCGGTGCTTCCTTCCCCAGAGGAGCCTGTCGGGGACCCAGGTGCTGGAGCTCAGAGGGCCAAGGCACACCCGCCTGGCTGGACCCTTCATGTTTCTTAAGGTCCCATGCTGCTTACTTGCACACTCAGGTAGAGCCTGCGGGGGCTCCCGGGGCCAGTGCAGTCCACGCTGAGGGCTCGGCACTGAGCTAGGGCTGGGTGGGCTGCAATTCGGGCACCAGAGTCTTCGTCACCACTGGCTGGGGTATCTCTTCCACGCCCTGTCCCAAGACAGAAAAGATACGTGAGATGCTTGGACCCCTGGGCAGGGCCGCAGCTGAGCGTGGCTTGCACACACTCCAGCCAACCCAGGCCCAGCCAGGAGGGACGCACATGCTCTCACACGCCTGCCAGCACAGAGGGAAGGCCTGGCACTGGGCAAGGGCCGTACGCCTTTCTTACCAAAAGCCGCCCCTAGATGCTCTACAGGAGGGCACCCAAGTCCCTTTGGGGGCTCTCCTCCCCCACAGTGGCTTTGGGGGCTGGCACTTGCTCATGAGGGCCCTCTGCAGAAAGCAGCAGAAGGGAGCAGTACCAACCTGGCCACACTAATCCTCAGCGGAGGTGCACCCCAGGGCCGAGGCTTTATTCCCTGGGCTGCCTCTAGGTGGCAATTTCTCTATTGCCTTCACTAAGACCAACCCAAAGCTGGGTGGCCTGGTCTGAACTGCCTTCAAAAGCATATTCAGGACCAGCTAAGGTGCATCCCCTCCTGCCTCTGACACATTGCCTCCCTCAGCAGACGGGGGCGAGGGCTGACTGTGGCACCGACACCCCATCCACCCCACTTCAACCTTCCACCACAGCCTGTGGAGCCAGATGGGGCAGGGTGGGAGGAGGGCTCGCCTCACAGCGGCAAGTGGCAGAGCCACCACCTTGGGGTGTGATGACATGATGAGTGCCAGCCATGGGCCAAGTGCTTCCCAGGCCTTAAATGCCCTTCTTGATCCTCAGTTTCCTTGTCAATAAAATGGGGATAAAGAACTAAACCACAGTCCTGTAGTAAGGACAAAATGGGTGACACACATAAAGAGTTCACACGGTGCCAGGTGAGGGCTGAGGGCCCCAGGGGCAACCAGGCTGGCCGAGTCCCTATGCAGGGGCAGGCACTATCTTAGCATTTCACACCTGGGATTTCATTTGGCCTTTGTCTTACATGTTAAAAGTGGATGGAAGTCTGTAGTCATATTGTCCTCATTTGATAGACCTACATGCACGCGCACGTGCACACGCGAGACTGGGAGGCACTATGCAGAAGGTTTAGTGACAAGCTCAGACCGGCGTCATTTCATTGTGCTTCGCTTTATTGCTCTCCACAAATGTTGCGTTTTTTACAAATCGAAGACAAGACCCTCCACCAGCAAAAGGATGACGACTCGCTGTCCTGCGGTGCTCGCGTGACTGTGGTGGTCGGGAACCGGCAATATCTCCAAGGTATGCTGTAGATTTTTATTTTCTTGTTTATAGTTTTCTGTGTTTTTGATCTTGGTTTTTGCTTTTTCGTTTTTCAAGAGAACATTTTTGGTTTCTTGCTTTCTTGGTTCTTTTTCTTTTTTTTTCTTTTTTTTTTTTTTTTACCAGAAAAGCAATACTTGTTCATATTCCATTTGTAATCCTTACAACCTTGTGGGGTACAGACCATCTTCAGCCCCTTCCAGACAACCGGGGCCACCTGACCCCGAAGCCCAAGCTTTTCCTGGAGGCCCCCAGGGTCATCCCAGCCTCAATGTCCCCTGCAGAGAGACCTGGGAGGGCATCGCTCTGGCTGCCCCCGACAGTACAAATGTGGTAGGAGAGAGGAAACCTAACAGGATTTGGCCGTGTGCCCTCTCTGCGCCTCAGTTTCCCCTTCTGTACTTTGAGGGGCTTAGACCTGATGGCCTAGAGGGATTCTGCCAGCTCAAACAGGCTAGTAATCTAAACCCTTTACCCCGTAGGTCAAGAGCAACAGACGGCAAACACCTGAAAGCATCTCGTCCGAAGACACCTCTCTCCCCTAACACTTTTGGGATGACCTGCCCAAATCGAACTTGGAAGAGGGTCAAGGGCAGCTCCCCAGACAATCCAGCCTCCACCCAGAATCAGAGTTGCCACTTACTTCTTGAAGTTGGAGGCACCAGGGGATAGAACCCAGAAAGGAGAGCTGGTGTTGACAGCTTCCCCGGGGGGCAGCGGGGGCCCAGACGCGGGGACTCCTTCACTGCCCACCTGCTGTCCCTGGCCCCTGCAGAAGCCACCCTGGATGGCATCTAAAACTGAGAGCACAGCACCCAAACGCTGCCCGGCCGGGCTCCAGAGCAGCTTCATCTACTCCTCCCGCCACCCGTGGGCCACCGCAGGCGGGATCAAGTGTCAGCGGAGCGCCGGGCGCCAGGCAGCCACTTCACCTACCTTGTTTACCAGCCTCGGGCAGGAATCGGAGAGAGAAGCAAAGGGAGAGCCCGAGCGCTCCGCCAAGGACGGGTGGACCGGAGCTACCCCGACCCGGCTGGGCCGGGACCGCGTGCCTGTTGGCGGCGTTCTCTGTGCTCTAGGGACTGCGTTCAAGTACAACTCAGCGTCTGCGACTTCTCTCTGTACAGACAGCGCAGGGCAGCAGCCCCAGCGAGATTGACGCCCTGACTCCACGCCCGGCTTGCCGGCTGCTGCCGGACCCTGTAATTTACCTGACAGCTCTGACTGAGCCTAGGAACTTGCGAGAACCCCTGCTCTCATCTCTGGTATCAGGAGGAAGGAAGGGAAATAAAGAGGCATTTTAAAAATGCGGACTCACCAGTTCTCAACCTCCCCGGGCCGGTGTGTGGGAAAGGGCGGGAGGCCGGGCTGGCTGGGGCGGGGCGAGCCATCCCGGGCTCCAGCTCTGGCTCCGGGGCCCGGCCCACTCTCCAAAGGCCGCGCAGCGAGGGCGTGGCTCCCAGGTTCCAGGTCCGGCGAGACTGGACCATGGCCCGGGGCTCAGCAGCCTCCTCTGGGCGCCCGGCAGCCTGAGGAGAGAGCAAGGGAACAGATTGAAGACCCCCGGCCAGCAGCGGGGCAGGTCTGAGCCTTTTAGAGGGTCTGGGCCAACTGAATGTCCCCCCAAGGACCCCTGGGGGGCTCAAGGGAAGAAACAGGGCCTGCCACAATTTTGGGGTGTTTGTTACCAAGTAGAGAGGCTCAGAAGTAGGCAAGGAGCCCTACTTCTGAGTAGGGCTGTGTGTCTGCAGCACGATGTGGAAGCCCCACATCTCAGCCCCTCCACTTAGGAGCCTGGTAGCTTAAAGACACACCAGGTCACGACCCCACATGAAGGAAGTGCCGGTCAATACCCGCCCCCCTCCATAAATCTAATCAGAAGAGGCCCTGACTGTGGCCAGCGACAAGTTAGATATACATATCAAATTCTCTTACAAGTTAGATATACATATCGAATTCTCTTAAAGTCAGCTCATTCGCATATTCAAACTAGACTTCACTCCAGCCTTACAACCAGCAGGCAACAGGCTAGGAACTGAGATACAAAGATTCATTCATTCTTCATTTGATAATTATTTAGCCAGGGCCTGCTATGTGCCAAGCGCTTGCCAGGGGTACTCTTTGATCAGGAGAAACGTGGCCTCAAAGCTCTCTGTGAAGAGGGAGGTAAATACTTCAACAAACCTTCCTAGTCAAAACAGCCTGCAGGGAGGCACCGGGAGCTGTGGGAGAATGGGGGTGGGGTGGGTGGGGAGCGCTAGCACTGGTCTAGATGGAAAGCCCACAGATCCCTTATAAACCGAACAAATGAACAGCACAGACTTCCAGCATTCAGTGCACTAGTCTTTACTGAGCACCTATTGTGTACAAAGCAGCCTTGAGGGCATTTAAGGTGACCGAGCTATACTCTCAGACTCGGACAGTGATGCCATTTACAGAAGCCAAGTCAGCTCAGAGAGGCAGTGTGGAGTTTGCTTTTGGTTTTAAAATGGAGTTGGAGGCACCCAAGGACTTGCTAATGGTGCTACCTGAGCTGAAGACCACTTCCTCCATTCCTCAGTGCACTGACTCCTTCCTACCAGACACCTATTTGAACAGCGTCCATCTCCCCTGACTCTCTACGGTCCCCAGGGTGGAGCTCATAGAACGTCCATCTTTGCAGCCCCACAGCACCCAGCTACAGCCACACCAAATGCCCAGCGACGGCTTGTTGGTTAAATGCCCGGAAATGAACACACGCCAGGGCTCAAACTGAAACTTGGAAGAGAGCAGGGCTGGAGACGGAGACTCGGAGCTGGGAGGCCACAATTTCACAGGGAGGATACAATCACCAAAGGTCGTGCAAGATGAAAGGCAACCAGGGAGGACAAGTCACTCCTGGAGGGAAGGAGAGTTGAAGAAGGAAGGTGGCAGAAGCACCAGGTAGGTGCAGAATCCTCAGAGGTGACCAGTGAGTGACCTATGCCACAGAGAGGTCAAACTGGAAGAATTTCTGTGGAGCGAGGCAGCGGACAAACCAAGGGATTGGCGGGGGCTGCGGGAAGCTGCCACTTCCTTCTCTTTGGGGAAGTTTGGCTAGGGTGGGAAGGAGAGGCTGAATCGAGAGGATGTGGTATTCAGGAGAGACTGGAGCATGCTGGGTCAACAGAGGGACAGGAATGACTGAAGCATCGAGAGTCAAAAGAAGTAAGAATGCAGGGACAGGTGGCCAGAAGATCTGGTGACCAATGTACACAAAGCCCTGGAAGGACGCCAGGCTCCTGTCTAGAGCCTCGTGGTCTCTGCCTTCCTTGAGTGAAGAAGACAACTTGGAGGAGGAGGCTCCTGGGTGCAGCCTCGCTGGGACAGGGGCAGGGCTGTGGGCCAAAGGATGGGGCAGAGGCTAATCCAAGTATGTGGGCTGGCTCCCCTGAGCTACTAAGGATGGGCCACTGCGGAGTGGAAGGAACCAGGAGGAGCAGCCAGATGCCCCCTTCTCCAGGCTGCTGGGCACACAGCTGGGCACACAAGCTACCCCAACGACCAGCTGCCCGATGGGCAAGGAGGGAGAGATGGGCTCCACCTGCATGTCGAACGGGGCATTGAAGGTCAATTCCAGGGTTGAGGGGAAAATCTTTTAAGGAGATCAGCTAAGTCTGAGGGGCAGGGACAGGAAGAGAAAATATTTCTGTGGCTTTCTGGAAAGGAAGTCAGGGAAGCAGCCGGGAAGATAACAGGAGGAAAGAGGAAGGGTGTGTGCAAGATCCTGAAGAAGAAAAGCAGCTGAATTTAGCAGAGGGGAGCATGAAGGTCAAAAGTATCAAGGACGCAAATAGGTCCAGGCTGGGGCTGCTACCGACCTAGGACTCATGGGGTGGGGCAATGGGGACACTGTATTGGAGTGGCTGTGACCAAAAGCTGGTTCCGAACCCAGCTCTGCCACTTACTACATGTGTGACCTGGGAGAATTACTTTGCCCTTCACTATCTGCATCTGAAAATGAGAACTGTACTTTATGGGGTTGGTATACGGATTAGATAATGCGTATATAAAGTGTTCAGAACAATACCGCCGTATACTAAGAACTCAAAATTTTTATTTTTCAGTGATCTCCCTGTAGGGGTGAGTGAATGCAGAGGGGCTAGCTGTGGGAAAGGGACATTGCCTCTTGGGATTCAGGCCATGGTGGTAGAGCTGCAGCCCTGCACCCCTAGACCAGGGATTTTGCAATGACTGAGGGACAGACTTGAAAATTGCCCAGAGAATGCTGCTGGCGAGGGCTTAGTTTTCCTGGGAGATCAGGGAGAAGGTCAGGGAGCTGGACAGGAGCTGGGACCCTCCCCTACACACAGTCACAGGTCCTGGGTTTTCCAGGACAACCCAGAGTTTAAAACCTCTGCTCCCTAGTGCCCGTAAGGACTGCAGGACTCATCGCCCTGTGTCCCTGAAGTCCAGTCACTGCAAACATAGGGCTCCATTCTGAGGCTGCATTCCTTGCCAATGACTCTCCCTGGCCAAGGAGATGGCTACTTTATCAAGGGCATGGGGAATACGCCTGGGAAAGGTGAGGTGCTCACCCAGACTCGGATGGAGAAAGAATGGGGAGGGAAATGTCAAAGGCCAGGGGTGGCCACTACCCACCACCTCGAGACATCTGTGTTGGGGGTTGGGGGAGTACTTGAGTATTTAAGCACAGCTTCCTCTCTAAAATCTCAAATCTCCCAGGACCAGGCCCTTCGCTGCACCAGAGTTCTGCTCCAACTCAGAACAGGGGGTTGAAGGAGGTGGTTTCTGGCTCGCCTTCCCTGCTGGGACCCCACCCCGCAAGGCTGCCGCTGTCAATCGCTCATTTACCCCGCTGCCCAAGAGCGCACCGGCCGGGGCCCTCCTTCCCAACATCCGGGCTGGCGCACCGCACCCCCGGCCTTACAGGGGTAAGGCGAACAGCCCAGGAGCCCTACGTGGTGGGAGGGCCTGAACCTGCAGCCTTCAAGGGAGCCCCGGCTGTGCAGGGAACCTCCGCAAGGGGAGGGGGCGGCGCTGACGAACACGCGGTTCCCCGGTAGGGTCAGGCTTTCCGGGCCACTGAAATCCGAACGGGGGTCCCGAGGCTGCTCCGATCCTAGCGGACGTGCAGCCCCCATGCCCGGCTCTGGACAAGGTCCTCGGCTCCGGCTGGAGCGCGCGGGGGCCGGCAGGGGGACCGCACGAGGCTGG
>NW_006433950.1:7804917-7811921 GCF_000325575.1 Pteropus alecto
TCCGGCGGAGCGCGCGCGCGCACTCACGCACTCGCACTCACGCGCGGGGCCTCCCACTCCTCGGACACCCGCACTCAGCCCAGACGGCACCCGGGGGGTCCCAGCGCCCTTCAACCTGCACACGTGCGCGCTCGCCCACCGGCGCACACGCATGTCATGCGTGATGATGCCTCGCTCGTGGACACACACGAGTACACACGTCCCTCACACAGGCTCTAATTAGTACACACATTCCCACACTAGTTCTTACATACGTACGTTTCCGCGTAAGCTTACTCTCTAACACGCTCATCCTCAAACCCTAGTACAAAACTTTCACACACACTAGTTAGTACTCACATACACTTACATGTGCCTCCTTGCTGTCCTTTGCACACTCAAGCTCTAGCACACGCGTTCTCTTGACAGCCAGCCCGCGCGCTCACATACGCTCTGACGCAGTCTCGCTTGTGCGTGTATACGTGTTCACATTCCCGCCCACTTTACACATGCACTGCCATCATCGTACAGCGCGCAAGCCTTCCCACAAACGCGGCACACACCCCTTAGTACACGAGTACACTTCCCCGTGCTCGCTGTCTCTCACGTACTCTCCACGCGTCTCACACCCTAGCATACACGTTCTTTTAAACCCCAGTGCACACTTTGACACATGCTCCCGCACATTCTCAGTGTGCACACAGATGCCCTTTTACACGTTATCACACGTTTTCACACACACGCTTTCACTAGCTCTAACAGGAATGCAGAGGCCAGGCTGCCTCCCCAGCCACAGCACCCCCACATCCTCACCTCCCCCAAGGCAAATTAATTTCTCCTAGAGCGAGAAAGCTGCTTGGGATTTTTTTAAGGTAAAATATTCCCTTAAACACCGGTGAAAACATGCAGCTTGGTGGGCAGCAGCTCCTAGAGTAGCCCCCAAAGGCCTTTGTCATAGATGCCTGGGGGAGGCCAGGGAGTCACCAGCCAAGGATAGACAGCTGACCCAGAGGAGCCACTCTGTTCTTTGTCTCCCAAACAGAGGCGGCATTTTACTCCAGAGTCAGCAGCAAGATCCCCGCTCCAGGGTGCGGAAGGAAGAGAAAAAGGCTCAGAAGCCAGCCTAGTGCAGCCCGATGGTTCTGCAGATAATCGGAGGAGGCGGGCGCTCTGCCCCGTCCAGCTTGGCTAGGAGCAAGGAGAGCACTGAAGGGGGTCGTGTAGCTCCAGGCGGTTCTGGTCTGGGCTGGTGGTCAAGAATCCCAACCAGACAGAGCCAAGGTTCTGGGCCTCAGATTACTCTGGATGCCAGACCAGGACACTCACAGTCCCCCTAGTGGAAGTGGACTAGGGTATGTTTTATTCTCTCACAGAGAGCAAAGCCCGGGAGAGGAGAAATGTCACTCTCCTAGAATGATTTCCTGGAGAGTTAGAGGTTTCCAGCTAAGGACCCAACCGGAGGGGAGGCCATAACTTGAGAGTTACTTTCTCTGAATCCTCCTGCCTGCCCTCCAGGAAGCAGTGATCGAGGGGACCACAAGGTTGGATGAGGGTGAAATTTCTCTAGATTCCTGACCAAGTGTGTCCCTTTGTGATAGTCCCTGTTATTTGATTAGGGGCGGAGTGGTGTCTGTCTCGAAAGTCCTGGTAGAAAATCGGAGGCCACGTCTTACTTACACTGACACTAACTGCAGGTTCCTTCCAATGAAGCCAAAGCCAGGTTTTTAAATTAATAACAACATTTATTGTACTTTTTCTCTAATTACAAAAGTAATAGATGTGCATTGTTACCATAATCCCACCCACTAGAGATAAATGCTGCCAACATTTTAGGACAGTCTTTTTTTTTTTTCTATGCACATAATAGCTACCATTTATTCGAAGTTAACACCGTGCCAGGCACTGCGCTAAGCTCTTTGTAAACAAGATCCCATTTAACCTTAAACACCCTATGAGGTAGGCATCATCATATCCGCATTTTTCAGGAGAGGAAACGGCCTCTGAAAGTTTATTCACAAACCTAGTCAGTGCGAGCTAGAGCTGAGATAGGAACTCAATAGGTGTGCTTGTAAATATACATATACACAAACATACAGCACGATCATATGCATATAGGTGCAAGAATTTATTAAGATCAAAACACCAGTGAAGAAAAAGTAAATCGAGGCATTAGGAGGAGGCATTTTCAGAATTCTAGCAAAACTCCGACTTGAAATGTAAAAGGAAATTGTTTCCTGATTGTTAGAATTTAGTTTAAGAATGCACAATGTCACCAGCAACTACACGCCAATGACTTCAAGGTCATTTCTATCTTAGAAACTTCACTGATGGCTTGATGTGGAGGCTGCCAACTGTTCCCTGGCCACAGGGAAAGTACGGCGATTTGCCAGGTAGCCAAGGGCCCGAGAGTTTTTCTACCCAGAGGAAGCAAAAAGCCAGATTTTGTTTGATCTGATTCTCATAGTAACCCAAAGTAAAGCACATGTAAGACTTGCAGATTTTCCAGTTTTAGTGATGGCATTTGAGATTCGATCACCTCTAGGCCTTTGCTATGTTGTTCGCCCTGCCTGGAAGTCCGCTCACCTTCACCCCGCTCCTACCCGCCTCCCCCTGTCTTTATCCCACTAACCCCTGCTTGTTTTTCAAGTCCTTCAAGAACAGAGGTCACCTTGCTTGACCCTCCCAGGCTCCGCAGTACTCCAACTGCTCAGCCCTCTGCAGTCCCCTCTTCACTGGACGCAGTGACCTCTCCTGCCTAAACCATGGGCTCCTTGAGGGTAGGGCTCTTGTTGACTGGATCACAGGGACAGATTAAGCAGTGCCTTGTATCACAAATCTTTTCACTGGGTAAATAAATAGATCAGGTATAATTCAGAGGGGAAGAACAGGTTACATTAAGCATATCTAAACAGACGCCCCCCCTCCACCCTGTGTAAATTAATGATAATTCTTATCAAAAGGAAGTGAGAGATGGATCATTAAGCAATTATTTTAATGTGGTCAGTTGTGTAAAGTGTATCCTTGCATGATTCTGGGTAATAGACAGTTTCTTGAAGTTGGAGAACAACATTCTGGACTTAAGAGTCACCTATTAAGTAATCCTGACTCAATGAAATCTTCCATTACCCTTGAAATAGTCTGTGATGGACAGTGGAGAAACAGCTGGGGAGGATCCTGTGGAGGGGATAGACAGGGCTTTGCACCCCACCCTTCGAGCATGACTTTAACCCCCAGCAGCAGAACGGGACCTCTGAGCATAGTGGGTGGGCTCACACCTGCTAGCTCTCAGGAAGCCACACTCCTCAGGGGACACGAAGTGTGGTCTTGGACAGACCTTGGCTGGACTACAAGTTCCTGTCACTCTCTGCTGCTGTAGACTTAGCTCCTACAGGCGCTAGGTGCTCAACCGACATTTGAACAAATGGAACCTGCCTCTCCCTTCTCCCCTTCCAGCTTCCTCTCTGCCCTGCCCCTTCCTGCCCCAGGGTGCCCGCTTTCTAAAAGCTGTGTCGACAGGGAAAAATGTTCTCCCATTTCCAAAGGTCTCTGCGGGGAACCAAGACAACCCTTCCCACAGTAAAACCACCTCGCTTTCAAATCTCTAGACAGTGACTCTTTTCTTCATTTGCCAGGGAGATTAGACTCCGTGGTGGTGCTTCCCTGATCTCAGGTAAGGGGAATCTAAAACCTCTTACCATCGGAGAAAGAATTTGGCAGAGATAACCCTCTCCTAGCACTCCAGGGTGGAAAGCAAACGGATTTTTCCCCTTTTATCATTTCCTGTAGTCTAAAAAAATGAGAGGAATGCAAACACAGGAGATAGCATTTAAGCACTAGGTGATAAAAAGATTTGGCGAGAATGGCTGAGGGAGATAACCCTGCCCCCCGCCCCTCCCTCTCCGAGTCTTCTCTTCCCAAAAACCATCTAGAAGCCGCCTGGGCTCCAGCACCCAAATCCTCCCAGCTTCGCTTCTTGCTCCCAAATCATTCTCTCTCCATGTCTAAGCCAAGGCGTGCATTATTAACTCGTTCCCACTTTTTTTCAACTTCCCCCCATTCATTTCTCCTCATCTGCTGCAAATTCTAGGTGTCCGGGTTGTTCGTTTGTTTGTTTTTTTAACTTCATTTTTTTTTTCCTGTGCAAATGGAGTAGAAACCGAGCGAGAAAAAAGCCCCCAAGGCTACTACCCTTATTGTCATTGGCCCAGATTTCGTTTTTGGTACTTGACTTTGAGCAGACATCATTTCTCTGTTAAGAAAAGATAGTGTCGAGTGATGGTTAAAACTGGGTTTGGGGGGTCAGGGAGTCTTGAGTTTGAACCCTGCCTCAGTCACTTCCTCCGTGCCTCAGTTTCCTCCTGTGACCACAGAAAGTAGCACTATAACCTGCCCCATTGGGTTATCGTGAAAACTGAATAAGATCAAACACGTAACGCCCACAGCCCAGTATCTGACACACGGTTGGCGTTCCACAAACACTAGCTTCCCTTACGGTGGGAGACACAGAGTACATACGATTTTCTATTCCGCCTTTTCTCACTTAAAATCATGTAATACGCATTTTCCAAGTTGCTTCTTTCTATGAAGGCCTGGTCATTTCTGAACTTCAGGGCCCAGACCGAGGATGAGATCCAGGTCCCATTTGGCACTGGGGTCCCAGTGTCTGGGGACACACCCAGAGCTCAGTAAAAATGACCAAAAAGAATAATCGTTTTAAATGGCTGCATAATATTCCGCCGAGTGGCTCTGCCCCAACTGAGCCACGGGTCAGATTCCTTTTTTTAACTTTTAAGTACACCATTGCTCTGGACATCGCCCAGCTCCCCACACGCGGCCTGTTCATTCCCTGGTGGGGAGTGGGGGTGACAATGGGGTTGTTAATTTTATAAAATCTTTTTGAATAAAGAGCCTGAGCATTTTTTTTTTTTTACGCTTTCCAAACATATTGCCAGATTGCCATCAGAAGGGCTGCACCAAATTTACACTTTGTACTGTCGTTGGCAGCATTTTTGACGAGAACTCCTTTTTTGCACTCATTTGCAGTTTTTCTCTTGGATCTGGAATTCTCAGCCCGGCTGGTTCCCCTGTGAGGCATGAGGTATATAAAAAGATGTCTGAGCCCCGGCTGTCAAGAGAGGAGTGTCTGGATTCTTTGCTGTGTTTCTGTCTGCTGGGCTGGGCGGGGCGGGCCTAGAGCACTGAGTCAGCGCACCCCTTCCCTGTCTGCTCTTTAGCCCCAGACACCTTCTCAGGTGGGTTCTGGAACATCCCTCCCCCCTGGAAGATTCTGGTAGGGGGCCATTAGCATTACTAAGGTTATTTGCGCTCTGATACCAGCCTGGCACTTCCTTCTGGCTTCTTGCAATAAATCCATCAGCCACTCCTGGAAAGAGACTCCCACAAGAGGCTCTGGTGTCTGCCATCAGCTTTCTGTTCCTAGCGGGGCAGGCAGAGGTGTACAGATGCAGCGACCAGGTAAAGGAAGCCATGGCTCCCGACCACCCTGCCAGCCTCTTGGCACTGCCACCATTGCTCAGCCAGGTCCTGCGGCAGCCCGCGTGCCTCTCCCCTGACTCTGGCCCTTCTCTTCTGGGGGTGGCCTTTGTTTGCAAACAGCCAAAGGAAGTTTTGACGCTGTGGATTAACCAGACTCCCACAGCTCCGGATTCTTAGTCATCACAACGTGTCTCAACCTTCCGCCCGCCCTGCCGATGTCACCAGCTTCCAGGTGATGGCGAAGAAGTGACTAGGAGCCTCCTAGTTTCAGCGGCTTCCATTCGTCATCTTCGGCGGGGAGAGGGGAAAACCCCCCGCCCACTGCAAACGAGTGGACTGTCCAGGACCGGGATGCCAGGATGGGATCTTTATTTAACTCCATTTAGCTCGGTTCTGCGGAGGGACACTATGCCCCAAACACCAGGCTACACTCGTTACATACAGGATTGCCTTCGATTTCACTGAATCTTCACGACAACATGTGCAGCAGATACCATCACTCCCATCGTACAGATGGAAAAACCGAGGCCCTGTGTTATAAGAACGGCTAGCGGGAGGCCCAGCGACGAGTAGGGAGCAGCTGAGGAAAGGCTTGGTTGGAGTGCTGGAAAATCGGCGGGTTCTCCAGGCGGGAGCTGTGTTCCCAACGGCTGCCTGACTGGGGGCAGATTTTGTCCCCTCTCTGGATCTCCTGCCTCTCCCTGGGTAAACGACGAGGGCGACCTTTCTAGCACTAAAGCAAGTTGGAAGGGATGACGGTAATTCTGAGATTTTGCGTGCTGAAGGCCTGGTACAAGGGAGGGGCCATTCCAGCTGCTACCCGGGGCCCTGGCTTCACTCCTTGCAGTCCTGTCACAGAGCAGTGCCAGCAGGAGAAAGCAGATCCGCGCTCGGCGCGGGGTGGGCGCGGGGAGAGTGGGGAATGGCTGCTAAGGGGGTTTCTGTCGGAGGTGATGAGATAGTCTAAAATTAGATTATGGGGATGACTGCACAATTCTGCAAATGAGCTAAGAACCATTGAATTATATGCTTTAAATGGGTGAATTTTACGGTATGTTAATTATATATTTCAGTAAAGCTATTTAAGAGAGGAAGGAATGAAGGAAGGAAGAAAGAGGTGGGAAGGAGGGAGGGAGAAAGGGAGCAAGGGAAGGAAGGAAGGGAGGGAGGGAGGGAGGAAGGGGTGCATGTGCTGCTATCGCCCTGCTCTGTGGATGGGACCCCCAGGCTGACTCCAGAGTCCAGGTCTTGGACCACTGCACCACACTGGCTCTCGAGGACAGTCGGTGGGGTCCTTGTCACCCTGCATCAGTCCTCAGCATCACCCCATGTCAGTCCTCAGCATGCATTCAAGGCTCTCACCATCTGCTTGCAGCCGACCTGCCCAGCCTTCTTTCCCATTGATCCCCACAAGGTACCTCATTCTGTTCCTTGAGTTTACCGCGTGTCCGTGCCTCCTGGGCTTTGCTCATGCAGATACCTCCACGATGACAGCCCATTCACCTTGCAAGGCTCAGTGCAAATATCAC
>NW_006433950.1:7812528-7833166 GCF_000325575.1 Pteropus alecto
GGCGGGGAGAGGTGAAAACCCCCCGCCCACTGCAAACGAGTGGACTGTCCAGGACCGGGATGCCAGGATGGGATCTTTATTTAACTCCATTTAGCTCGGTTCTGCGGAGGGACACTATGCCCCAAACACCAGGCTACACTCGTTACATACAGGATTGCCTTCGATTTCACTGAATCTTCACGACAACATGTGCAGCAGATACCATCACTCCCATCGTACAGATGGAAAAACCGAGGCCCTGTGTTATAAGAACGGCTAGCGGGAGGCCCAGCGACGAGTAGGGAGCAGCTGAGGAAAGGCTTGGAGTGCTGGAAAATCGGCGGGTTCTCCAGGCGGGAGCTGTGTTCCCAACGGCTGCCTGACTGGGGGCAGATTTTGTCCCCTCTCTGGATCTCCTGCCTCTCCCTGGGTAAACGACGAGGGCGACCTTTCTAGCACTAAAGCAAGTTGGAAGGGATGACGGTAATGCTGAGATTTTGCTTGCTGAAGGCCTGGTACAAGGGAGGGGCCCTTCCAGCTGCTACCCGGGGCCCTGGCTTCACTCCTTGCAGTCCTGTCACAGAGCAGTGCCGGCAGGAGAAAGCAGATCCGCGCTCGGCGCGGGGTGGGCGCGGGGAGAGTGGGGAATGGCTGCTAAGGGGGTTTCTGTCGGAGGTGATGAGATAGTCTAAAATTAGATTATGGGGATGACTGCACAATTCTGCAAATGAGCTAAGAACCATTGAATTATATGCTTTAAATGGGTGAATTTTACGGTATGTTAATTATATATTTCAGTAAAGGCTATTTAAGGAGGAAGGAATGAAGGAAGGAAGAAAGAGGTGGGAAGGAGGGAGGGAGAAAGGGAGCAAGGGAAGGAAGGAAGGGAGGGAGGGAGGGAGGAAGGGGTGCATGTGCTGCTATCGCCCTGCTCTGTGGATGGGACCCCCAGGCTGACTCCAGAGTCCAGGTCTTGGACCACTGCACCACACTGGCTCTCGAGGACAGTCGGTGGGGTCCTTGTCACCCTGCATCAGTCCTCAGCATCACCCCATGTCAGTCCTCAGCATGCATTCAAGGCTCTCACCATCTGCTTGCAGCCGACCTGCCCAGCCTTCTTTCCCATTGATCCCCACAAGGTACCTCATTCTGTTCCTTGAGTTTACCGCGTGTCCGTGCCTCCTGGGCTTTGCTCATGCAGATACCTCCACGATGACAGCCCATTCACCTTGCAAGGCTCAGTGAAAATATCACCGCTCTGAGGGGCCTTCCTGACACTGCCCGGGACTCTCCCAGGACCACCTACCCTCTCCTTCGCTCACTCAATCCCTCTCGTGGGGGACTAGTCGGTCTCCTCCGTTAGACTTGAGCAGCTCGAATTCAGGCTCCCATGATGCGTTACCTTGGGTGAGGCACTTAACCTCTCTGAGTCTCAGCGGCTTCATAAATACCTAATAGTAATAAGTATTATTATTGTTATGATGGGTAATATTTCTTAAGCACATACTCTGTGCCGGACGCTAAGTGCTTCATGTGCAAGATCTCATTTAACCCTTACGGCAGCCTAGGAGGTGGCTATTATTATGACCTTATGTGACAGATGAAGAAACTATCACTGTTGTTGAGACTACCACCATTGTCCTCGTCACCATTCTATCTTCTGCCACAACGCCTCGTATGCAGCAGGTACTCACATCTTAAATTCAGGTGTGGGTGGAGATGGGAGGCGACTGGAATGGGAAACAGTTCCAGGCACAGAGCCCTGCACACGTCCAGAATGCTCGGGGCTACCTCTGTCCTGGCGGGGATGACACTGTCTTCGGAGGCTGACATCAGCAGACGGTTGAGGCTGGGAACCTAGGGTACTCTGCTTTCATTTTTCCCATCAGCCCTGTCTTTATTCGCAGAAACAGACCCTGCCCAAACCAGCCTGCAATGCTCACGACAAACAGGCCTCCTGGGTAAATGGTGACCGAAGCTCTGCAGTTCCTAAGTGGCTGACTGGGGACAGAATTTGTGCACATTTGTAACCAGAATAGTTTCAGGGTTGGTTTCGCCAGCTCAAGGCCACAGGGACACAGTGCCCTGTGTCTCGGCATCTTCGTGCCTTAACCATCTGAGTGCTTTCTAGGAGCCCCCTCCAAACATTCTGTCGAAGCCCTTGGGGCTGCTTGCAGGGTTCTTTGCCCGTCACCCCTACTGACTCAGCTCCTGGCTCGACTGTTCGACCAGCACACGCCCCAAGACCAACGCAGATACCTGAGCTCCCTCACCGGGCAGGGCAGGGTGCCCCTAAATGGGTGCCACACCCCATGTTTCACTCCTGAGAAACCTATTATTCGGGGCATGGGAAGAAGGGGAGAAGTGTCTACTGTCCCTGGGCCCGCCTAGCCCAGCGCGTCCCCTGGCACAGTTGCCGGGGTTCATGGTGTCGAGGTGTACTTCTGACTTCCCACAAATGCCCCCCAGGTCCCCAGACTTCTTTTCTTGCCACTGCCCCACCTGGGCTCATGTACAACGCTCGGGACCTGGATTAAGTCTGTGCCCTGCGGTTAGCTCTGCCCGGCAGGCGGTGTCCATTCACAAGATGGACTTGGCTGGACTGCTCAGCCCAGCAGACGGGCTTTTATATCCTTGAACTTCAGTCAGGAGTCCTGTCCCTTCCCTACTCATGAGGCCTCCTCGGTGCTGATATTAATTAGTGGACGTGAACGGGAAAGGATGTGGTCAAACCCCCGTTCCTGTTCCTCATAGTCATTCGACAAAGGTGCCCAGCACTGTTGGACAGAGGGGAGGGAGGGTGCCCTCCACTTCTGCCAGTTCCCCAGGTCCTCAAAACATCCCCATTCATGGGTGAGAAAACCGAGGCCCTGCGAGATTAAGCGGCTGGTCCGAGGCGAGTGCCAGAACCAGCTATTCTGAGGCCACTTCTCTCCACTGCCCACTCTTACCGGAAACCTGCACCATGACGCTCCTTGCCCAAAACCCAGAAGCTGTGACGGGCCCCAGAGGAAGGCTGGAAAGGGAGTCAGATCTGTCCTCAAGTGTCTGAAGGATCCCCCAGGCCTGTGTCTCCCTTCCTTCCTTCTGAGGAAGGCCTCGGAAGACCCGCCTCTGGTCTCCGAACATAAGCTGAGCAGAAGGCAAGGGATCTGCACGCCACAGAGGAAACTCTGGGCTCAGAACCCCGAAGAGAGTGGCAGCTGACATTCCTCATCTGCCTGTTACAAAACCACAAGGGACTGTGGAGTGACAGCCAGCTGCTCTGGATGTCGGAGGAATGTTGTTGCCAGACAGGTTTGTGAGGCATCTGCCGAGATGAGAAGCTCTAGAAACCAGGCCTGGGTTCCTGCCACACCAGGAGGCTGGGGCAGCCACCACCCCCTCCCACGACAGGGCTCACGGAGACCACGGCCTGAGCAGCCACCCCACGCTCACCTCCAGCAAGGCTTGAGCTACAGAGGTTACAGGCCAACCAAGTCCGTGGCCATGATAACCTACCCTGAACCAAGATAACTACCAATGGTAATCACAGTCACGTGTCAAATAACTATGTTTCGGCCACTGATGGACCACGTACGCCATGATGGTCCCATAAGGTTACCTGGGGGAAAAGAGGTAGGGGGAGGACAAAGAGGGTAAAGGGGGTCAAAATATGGTGACGAAAGGAGTCTCGATTTTGGGGGGTGGCCATACAATAGAGTATACAGATGTCGTATTATGAATTTATACATCTGAAACTCATATGATGTTATTATTAACCCGTGTCACTCCAATAAGTTTAATTTAAAAAATTATAATGGAGCTGAAAAATTCCTATTGCCTAGTGACATCGTAGCTGCTGTCACATCAAAGCACAATTCATGACAGTACGGTAGTGTCCTAGGCCTTCACGCTCCCTCACACTCACTCGCTGACTCACCCAGAGCAACTCTGAGTCCCGCCAGCTCCATTCCTGGTCAGTGCCCTATGTAAGGTGTACCAGACTTTATCTTTTATACCATATTTTTACTGTACCTTTTCTACGTTTAGATTCACAAATACTTAACCATTTTGTCACTATTGCTTACAGTATTCAGTGCAGTAACATGCTGTACAGGCTTGTAGCCTGAGAGCAATAGGCTACGCCATGCAGCTTAGGTGTGCAGTGGGTTATCCCATCTAGGTTTGGGTAAGTGTATTTGACGGTGTTCACACGATGACAAAATCGCCTAATGATGCCTTCCTCAGAATGTACCCTCGGCGTTAAGGGACGCACGACTGCATAAGAATGATAACAAAATGCAGTGTTTACTACATGCCAAATACTGCACTGAGACTTATTTTTGGATGATCACATGTATTAGTTTCCTGTGGTTGCTGTAATAAATGACCACAAACTGGGTGGCTTCAACAGCAGAAATTTATGCCCTCACAGTTTTGGAGTCTAGAGTCTGGATTCAAGGTGTTGGCAGGGTCGACCTACCTCAAGGCTCTAGAAAATAATCCTTTCCTTCCTCTTCCGGCTTCCTGTGGCCGCGGGCAATCCGCGGTGTTCGTAGAAAGATCACTCCAATCTCTGTCTCCGTCTCGGCATGGTGTTCTCTTCTCTGTGTGTCTCTGTCTCTGTCCAAATTTCCCTCTTCTTCTAAGGACATGTCATCTTGGATTAGGGCTCATTCTAATCTCGTATGACCAGATCTTCATTTAATCACAACTGCAAAGACCCCATTTCCAAATAAGATCACATTCATAAATTCCGAATAGACTCGCATTTGTGGGAGGCACAGCTGAACTTAGTACATCATGTGTAATTGTGATATACGTTGGGACTCCTCTGATCCCTAACTTACAGATAACGAAACTGAGGCTCAGAGAGGTTAAGCAACTTGCCCGAGGTCACACAGCTGGGGCCAGAACCCAGTCTCTCTGATTCTAGAACCCATGCTATATTGTCCCAGTTGTCATCCTCATCACCATCCCTTCAAAAGGCCCAGCAGTTCACTGTTTGCAAAGCTTCTCCTGGTCATTGTCATGTTTTCTTCTTCCCACCACAAACTCTAGGGGCCTAGTCTGTGGTTTACAAAGGAAACAGAGGCTCTGTGAATTAACTTGCCCAAGGTCATACCACTGAAGAGTGGCAAGTCTTTTGACCCCAGGTCCGGCATATGCCACTACATGGCTCTGAACGTAAGGGTCTAACGGGAACATTCCAAGTCTTTGCCAAGCCAGTGGAGGCAATTTACCCAGCGTGATCAATAGCTTCGCTGTGTTTACTGATAACACCCACTTCAGCTACACCTGCCAAGCTCATAAAAGCTATTGTAAATCTGTGGCTTAAATTTACCTTCTCAGGTTTCAGCCCCTTGTCTCTGACGTCTCTGCCAGCAGCAAAGACAGCTGTTTGGATAGTTAGAAGCGGAGCAAAGCCAGGCCAAGAATCCATGTGGCTCTCACAGCTCATAGCTGAGCCTCAGAGCCGGGGCGGCAGCAAGAAAGATAATAGGCACAGTCCCTTCATCGCTTCCGGCCAGAAGGGGCGAGACACAGACACAGGCCCTGTGCCAGCATGGCTCCAGGCGCAGGCCAGGTTTTTTTATTAATTCTCACAAGTGCCCCACAAAGTAGATAGTATTGGTACCCCCACTTTTCTAAAAGAGGAAATCGAGGTCACTCTGCCAAGCGAGCAGTCAAGCCAGGACTGGGTCCCAGGTCTGCTGAGTCCAGAGCCCCAGTCTCAGTCTGTGCAGGAAGGGCGTTCGGGGAGGGCCGGAGGCTGCAAGAGTGGTCGCCGAGGTGGGAGCATCGTAGAGCATGCAGGGACAGGGTTCGAGAGAGGGAGGGCAGGACTGAGGAGCGGGAGACTGGGGCCAGCCAGTGCACTCTGGAGCCATGCAGTGCCAGGGGGAGGACACGACTTGTCCCCTGCAGGAGGGTGGGAGCCTCGGGGACCTCCTGTACGACCCACCACAATGGCCCGAGAATCTGCAACATACAAAGGAAACCACGTCACCTTTCGACTTTAAAAGTGGATTCCCATGGAGCTTACAACAAAATCCAAACTCCTGACCATGGGCAACAAGGCCCAGGGCTGGCCGCACGGTCTTGCTCAGCTCAGCTCAGCTCAGCTCCAGCCACACAGGCTTTCTTCTCGTTTGTGTTTTTGCGCTTGCTGTTCCCTCTACCTGGGACGCCATTCCCCAAACTCTGCGCATGCTGGCTCCTCATCTTTAGTGTGGCCTTCCCTGGCCACGGTCCAGCGTCAGTGGCCCAGGTCATTCTCTAACTAATCCCTGTGTTCTTTCCTTCATGGCACTTACCACACCTGTGACTGCCCTGTTTATTTATTGTTTGCTCCTTAATCACTTTTCTCCCATAAAAACAAGGGCTTTGTCTCGTCCCCTGCCGACCCAGCACCTAGCACAGTGCCTCCAATGTGGTAGGTGCTCAGTGCCTATGTGTCGAATGAATAAAGGAATAAATTCAATACACATACAGAGTCACAAATGGATCCCCCAGAGAAAGACCGGGAGAAGACTGGGCTGGCTGTTCCGAAGTGGTGACAAAGGCAGCCCAAGATCAAGGTCTGTGTGGAAGCTGCTGGGGAAACCCTGGGAGGAGAGAGAAGTGAATGAGCCGCGAAGGGCCGCCGGCCTGCAATGAGGGGCAGGAATGGACAGGAAGGGGGCTGTCTTCTCAAGAGCAGTGCAGATAAGGTCTTCTGGCCAACCAGAAGTGGGGGTATGACCATGAAGAGAAAGGTGAGTAACAGCTTCGAGGTCACTCGTTAGGGTGACAAGTGACAGGAAGACCCCACGACATCCTACCTAAGCTCATTCATTCATTCATTCATTCGTAGGTATCAAATACCTAATATGTGCAGTGAGCTAGGAGGGCTATTCTGGAGGGGGTGGAGGCCAGGATGAGTAAAGTAGGTGGGGGCTGCCTGAGGCTGCTGGGCCTTGAGCCAGGAGGACTTCCTGGAGGAGGGTGACCAGACCCCATGAGAGAATGCTCAGCCTCAGGCTGCAGCTCTGTGCACAGGCAAGAAGCAAGAAGTGGGGCCAGGGGACTCTGTGGCTTCCGCTACAGCCACAGCCACAGGGACCAGACCAGAGAGGGCTCCTTAGTCCATACCCTGCTCCACCCCGTAACTGGGACTCCGGTCAGGAGGCAGGGGATTTTAGACTCAAAGGTGAACTTTCACCCTGTAATCCTCTGCACCATTTGCTGGAAATCTCTCTGAGGCTCTGAAGCATAATTGCCACCTTGTTTCTTGCAGGCCTGGGGAAAGTACAAGGGTCAACAGTCTTACCTCTGTAGGTGCCCGGGGCAGTTCTGCATTGAGAATAGCTCGGGACCTTGACAGCAATCTCCTGACCTCAGGATTCCACAGGTGAAAAGAAACAACACCTGAGAATAAAACACCAAGAAAATCCCCCAGGACACAATGGCCCAGGGGTTAGGAGAGAGAGAGCTGGCTCTGGAGTTAAAATCTGGCCCACCTCTCACTGGCTGAAAGACCTCAGAGAGCCGCTTAACTTCCCTGAGCCTGTTTCCTTGATTGCAAAATGGAGATAATCATATCACTTACACGGCAAAGAGCTGTTGAAGAGATGAATGAACTAACGTACATGAAGAGCCTGGTACACAGTCGGCACTCAATATATAGTAGCACTTATTAGAGGTCGATTATGTGCCAAGCACTGCTAGAAGTTCCTTCCTTCCGCAAAATGAGTGGCTTGCCTTCTTTAAAAATGTGAACATCGTAAAATACAAACAAACAAACAAACGAAAACCCTCTCAGAAGAAACAAAGAACTGGTATAAATCAAAGGAGACTGAAAGAGACAGAACAGGACAGCTGAAGGCCACACCTAAGCTGGCCTCTCAATAAAGAGTATTATTGAAACAACTGACAAAATCCCAGGAAGATCTGTAGATTAGATAGTATTGTTTCAGCATTAATTTGCGGATCACGATCATTATAGGTGGTTATAAAACAGAATTTCTTGTCTTTAGAAAATATATACTGAAGTACCTCGGGGTAAAAAGCCATCATGCCCGTAACTTACTCTTCCAGTTCAAAGAGAGAGAAAAGGATAAAGCAAATGTAGTAAAATGTAAAAAACTTGGGGGAGCTAGGTGGAGGGTATCGGAGTATTATTGTATTATTCTTTCAATTGTTCTGTAAAGCCTGTAATTATGAAAGAAAGAAAAAAAGGAAATGCAGAGTTCATTCCCTTAGAAGGATGCAGAGTCCTGGTATGTCCCTCTGCCAGAGGAGAGCATGTCCCTCTGGTGACAGGCTTCCAGGGAGGGCGATCAGCCGTCCAGGTTTGCCCGGGACTGTCTTGGTTTGAGCACTGAAGTGCCTGCATCTGAGAAACCCTGCATTCCTGTGCCAACCGGGATGGTGAGCCACCTACTTCCAGACAATCCTAGTGGGTGGGCGGTATGGACACGCGACGAGCCCCTGCGAGTCAGTGAGCCTCTCTCTGTGGGGTCCCTGAGGCCACTTCTCTGGCCAGGGACAGGGTTGTCGTGAGTGTGTAGAATGAGGGCTGGACGCCTCATCCCAAACCAGAGCAGGGCCAGCGACTTACTGGCAAAATAAGGTGTTCAGCTCAGAGAACAGGATTTCAAAGTGGCCAGGTGGCCCTTTGCCTGGATCACCACCAAGGCCCCAGAGAGGAATGAAGCCAATGGTGAGGCCAGCCCCCACCCCGCCTCTTAACCGGTTCTTCCCTCAGCCTCAGGCAAATAGTTAACCTGCATCTGAAGCCAACTCAGCTATCGCTGTGACTGTGACGGGAACCCAATGCGCGTGAAGGGTGGACGGGCACGAGACTCTGGCCCCGCCAACAAGGCGCTGCATGGCCGAGGAATGAGGCCTTCAGCTCACTCGCCCCCACCTAGCCTGCCTGGCAGGTTGGTGGCTGCCTAGGTCTGGCCCATCGGCACCCCCAGGCTGCTCTGTGACACAGATGACGTCCCAGGGGACTTCTCTCCTGAGTACAGAGGGGCAAAAGCACCTCTGCCAGCCCTCACGGTCACTGTCCAGTCCCCTCCTTCCTACCCTGCCCTGACAGAGGCCGAGTGTCTTTGCAACAGCCCCCCAGTCTCAAGCAGGATAAAGGGGGTTTGCATATGAGCTTTGAGCTCCGTCCATTAAAGCCCTAGGTACCATGATCACTGTGAGGCCGTGAGCCTGCACGCGGCAGACTGTTAAACACCGTGCAAGGAGGACGCCACTCCCCTCAAGTCCCTCGGCCACTGCGGGCTGGTCGTGAGTCGGGCCTTGACCTCAGCCACCTTCTCAATTCAGAGGCTCGGCAGCTGCCCGCCCAAATTAGCCGCCCCTCGTTCAGCCTCAGTCCTGCCGTTCACATGCCTTTCTCTGCTCAGGTTCTTCCGAAAATCTACTTGGCATGTCGCCCTGTGGGATCGTTTTCCTGTTTGACTATTTTTAAGCCACACAAGTCCAAATGGTACAAACTCTGGAAAAAAGAAAGTCTCCCCTCACGCTTGACCTCTGTCCCGATGTGCCTCCTCTGAGACCATCGTTGTGACCAGTGGCCGGCGATTCCCAGAGATAGTCCCCATGTGGAAGCTCACACTAAGAAATGCCCCGTTGCCCCACGAATGTTAGCACAGCTCACATACTGGTCTGCGCTTTGCTTTCCTTAGTTCGCCCTCGCGGGGCGGGGGGCCCTCCACATCGAGCCTTCTGCCACCACAAACGATGCTTCTGAGATGTCTTTGTACCTGGGTCTTTGCTCCCACAGATCATCAGGGGTACTCTTAGACGTGGAATCGCTGGCATTATCGTTTTTAAATTTGGGGGAGGAATCGCCGAACCCTTTAAGAATCTAATGACAAATATAAATCTTTTCCAGAAAAAAGTATGCAATTATTTGTCATTCAAGTTCTAGAGGGAGGCTCACAGTCTCCACACTAAGATGCCCTGGCGTCAGGGAAGGAATATGTGTAAGACGGTGGCATCCGACCGTCGTTTCTGTGCATGTGTGTCCGTGGGTGTTTTTTGATTCTGCCGCTACACAGGAAGCCACCAGTTGGCCCCGCTGACCGTCACAGAGACCGTCACAGAGACAGCCAGGGAGTTCAGCTCAGATGCCAGAAGTCAGATTTTTTTATCACACTCCGTCCACCGGGGTATGCACCTCTCACAGCCATCACGCTCCTTGACGTCGGATTCCCAGAACGTGGCTGTGGGGCAGCAGTGCTGGGCCGGGGCTGCTTCTCCCAGTGGCACTGAGGCTCAGGGGCCCTGGGCCCTGTCGGGGACCCTAACTGCAGCCGCCTCCTCAAGACTGTGAAACCAGACTCTGCATTAAGAAGACTCCAGAGCTCACACGCTCAGGTAGGCATTAATTTTTTATGCCACAGCCGATAAGGACTCGGGGTAACAGAAGGCTCTTCAGGAAGGCACACTATACAGAGAGAACAGATGGCATCGTCTCTCATTCAAGGCCCACATCAGGCTAAACGGATTGCACGAGGGAAAAGCAAAAAGGAACATCTGTGAGCAGCCTGTGCCCAGTCAGAGTCTGGAGTCAGTGGGCTCAGGGTCTGGCTTTGGTGCCCTTGGAAGCCAGGAGCTTTCCTGGCGCTATGGCCACAGGCCACGTCTTGGTGTCCAGCTGGCTCTAAGTCCAAGGGCACGGCCTGCAGTGAAGACATGGCATAAGGGCTGAAGCCAGAGAACCAAAGATGGTGGCTGACCATCTATTAGGCCATTCACCTGACAGAGCGCCATTTCCACAAATCCAGAGCTGAGTCAAAGAACCACCCGGTGCCTGGCATGGCAGAGATGATTGACACCTGTCATCCCTTCTCTTCCTTCCCTTAAAGTTCCGAGGCTCAGCTCTCTCCAGAGCCCCATGTTGCCTGTGTGACACCTCACGCGGATTTTCAGGACTACAGCCTCCCTGATGACGCGGCCATTTTCTGAGGCAGAGGAGAAGTCATTAGCTTGGGTCTCAGCAGCCACAAGGCCAGGGGTGGTCAGAAACTTCCCACCAACTTTCTGCCTCGCCAGTGGGCAGAGACTGTGTCTCTCACACTTTAAAGTAAAATGAAGTGAGTACTCCCATTTCCGAAATCCCATGTAAGTTCTAGAAGGTTCCATCCAGAAGGCTAAAGCCATTTAGCCATCTGTGGCTTGTGTACTGAGAAAAAAAATACCAAATGTCTACTGAGCATTCATTACATATCAGGTAGCAATGTAAGCATTTAAATAAATAAGTGTTAACTTATTTCTTCCCCCTAACAACCCCGTGTGGTAAATTCTAGGATTATCCCATTTGGATTTGGACCCCAGGCAGCCTGTCGCTTTGCCACGGACTCCTGCGTCATCTCACTTGCCCCTTGAGGCAGACGTGCGGTCATGTGCCTGTCCCAGGGGAGGAAGCCGACGTGAAGCGACCTGCCCAGCGTCTCGGCAGCAGAGCTGGGATCTGGCCCAGGCCTGTGCCATCTCACAGGCCGGGCCCTCGCTGGGCACTGCACGCAGCAGCCCACGTGCAGACGTGGCCACGAGGCAACGGAGCGAGGGAGGGAAAGGCCAAGGAGGCATTGTGGGCAGCAGGAAGGTTTGCCACAAAGCCTTGCTACGTCCTGCCAAGAAGATCTGCTTGTAATTGTCTCCCTGAAGAGACAGCCTGGGGTGGGACCCAGTGGCTCCATGCTGGGGTCTGAGCCTGGATTCTCCTGCCAGCTCTGCCCTGGTAGATCCAGTTTCTTCATGGGCTGGGGGCATGAGAGTAGGTCAGTAGAGGGGAGGCTGCATGGACCTTCTGGCCCCAGGGCTTTGTGACGCAGGAGTGGGAAGCAGACAGACAGCATAAACCTTTGCCCGGAGTGGCCTTTCAGTACATGTCTGAGAGGAGCCCCGTCTCCAGGGGAGGCGCTTGGGCCCTGCTCTCACCCCAGCCAGCCTCTCACCCCCAGCAGAGGGAGGCGAAGCAGAACTTCTCACTGAGCACTAACCACACGCCAGGTGCCACACGGACAAAGCTAGAATGCATTCCACGCAAGCCGCTTGCTACGGACTAAAGCGGACCCTCCCATCTTATGGATGAAGAAACCGAGGCTCAGGAAAGTCAACAACTTGCTCAAGGTCATCACAAACACAGTAAGCACAAGGCCAGCTTGTCCAGGAGGTGCGGCAAGCTCTGCGCCCAGGGCCTACAGTGCTTTTAGGGACCCATGAAAGTGTTTTAATTTCACTTAAAATCAGAAGGAAAATACACTTTCAGGGTGAAGAAAATCTCTTAACATATAAGATTTAATTTATGTAAATATATTTTATAAATAATATAACGCAATATATTTATCTTGACGCCAACGCAGTGGTAAAATATATTTTTAGATTTTTATTTTAAATGGAGGAAGGGGCCCACAGAGGCAAAAGCACCTAAAACATCTTACAGATGAATAAACCGAGGCTCAGGAAAGTCAACAACTTGCTCAAGGTCATCACAAACACAGTAAGCACAAGGCCAGCTTGTCCAGGAGGTGCGGCAAGCTCTGCGCCCAGGGCCTACACTGCTTTTAGGGACCCATGAAAGTGTTTTAATTTCACTTAAAATCAGAAGGAAAATACACTTTCAGGGTGAAGAAAATCTCTTAACATATAAGATTTAATTTATGTAAATATATTTTATAAATAATATAACGCAATATATTTATCTTGACGCCAACGCAGTGGTAAAATATATTTTTAGATTTTTATTTTAAATGGAGGAAGGGGCCCACAGAGGCAAAAGCACCTCGGACTCATGAAAGGATCGTGCCGCCATGAGCAAGCAGGACTTGAACCCAGATCTGTTCTCTTCCGGAGGCCAAGGCTGTCAGAGAAACGCCCGGCCTCTCCCCCAGCGTCACAGGAACACCCAGAGCAATCAGGGACTGAGCTGCTCAGCCGTGGACACTCGGCCTGCTGGCCCCTGTCGCTGACAGACAAGGGGCCCGGACTCAGCTCCCGACCTCCCAGGAAGAGGAGCCACATTTCAGGGGCCCAGTCGGTCATGGGAAGAAGGTGAGGGACAATGTGAGCCCCTGGAGGTGTCTGCCTGGGAGAAGCAGCAGAAGAATGACAAGAATCATGCAGGGAACATTCCAGCTTTTCACCCTCCCCTGAAAGAAAATAATAGATGGCCTCTGCTGGCCATGGGAATTCTATCTTTGAAAGTCCAGGTATGGCCCAAGTGGACAGAGAGCCCTGACTTGGGCGTCACACAGATCCGGGTTTAGGTTCTCCCTCTGCCATTTTGTTTGCTGTGTGACCTTAAGAAAGTGACTTTACCTCTCTGACTGTTTTCCCTTCTGGAAAATAAAAATAAGAACACACACCTACCCAAGAGGGTTACAGTGAGAATCGTCAGAAATAAAATGCTTTCTGCAGAGAAAAGCAGTTATAACTGGTAAAAGCCAGAGGAATATTCTTTTGTTTGGGAGAGAAAGAAAATTGATCCCAGCATCCCTAGGCCCCTGAGTGATTGTTATGCTATGGGCTTGCCCATGACATTGATAAATTTGGAGACGCCACCAAAGCCGCCATAACTGAGGCCACACTATGAGGTCAGCTTCCTTTTCCTTTCAAGTCTTTGAGGGGACCATTTAGACAGTTTAGTGATCTTACTAATGAAAAAGGAGTGTTAATTAATTAAGGCATCACCAGAGTTGGAAATGCATCAGCCCTGGTGACTTATGCCACACTTGAGCCTTGCAAGTCCAGGATTACACAACCTCTGGCAGAAACCGTGAAATGAGAGCAGAGGCCAGAGGGATGAGCAGACCTGGGGTTCTCTCCAGGTGAGCAGCAGTGCTGTTGCCCAGCAGGCGAGCCTACCACCCGGCTCACTGCGATAATTAGAACCAAATCTGCTCACACCAGGGAGGCTGAACCTTGCAGAGCAAACAAGGCAGTTTCTCAGGGGGTTCCAAGCATGCTGGGCAGGAGGCAGCCTCCTCAAATGACGGCGACCCCCCCAGTCCCTTATGCAGAGCAGCGTGCACTGTGTACACAGATCACCTGGAATGCGGTTAGAATACAGCTTGAGATTCAGTGGTGCTTGAGATTCTGCCTCTCTGACAGGCTGATGCATCTGGTGAGAATAAAGACCTCCTCTTTCCCCTGATCTCACTGACACCCGGCGCTGCCCTTCACCAGTGGACCAGGTAGCCCGGGGCGGTTTGCCCTGCAGAGCCTGGTTTTCCAGGAACCAGCAGCACTACTGTAAACTAGATCCCCACGATTTCCTTTTTTATAGGGGGCATAGGGCGGGAAGATGGGCTGCAAAATGAATTAAATGTAATCATTTATGGCAGGATAATTTACTGAGAGGTTAATTTTTCCCCCCAGGATATCCACTCACCCCCCCATCCCGCCCCCCACACACATACCCTTTTCAGGCAGCTAGCAAGATCCTTTGGTGTTTGCTGTCTTGCCACAGAGATTTTTAAATTACAGCTAATCGTTGTGCAGTCAGACACTTGCCTTTTAAAAACAGAAGTCTCTCAACAAAGCTGAGCCTTCTCCCATCACCCCTTCTCCTAACATCCCACCCACCTAAGGACCCCACCCCCCGCTCATGTTTATGCAAAAGTACTTTAAAAGAGGGATTGTTGCAGAATCATCTTTGAGTGGCTTTTCGTTTCTTTTACAAAAATATAAGCCCAGGGGCCCAGGATTGGGGAGGGGACAGGGGCTCCCCCTTCCCATCTTCTGCAAGATGTGGTGGTGGCAGGAGGGGTGCTGGACCAAAGGGGAGCTTGGGGTCCCCTCAGCTTCCCCATCAACTCTACCGAGGCCCCCTCTCCTAATTCTTGAACACAGACAGTTTAGACGTAGCACTCTGGGGGTGCAGGTCCAAGCACTCTAGGGGGCCACTGCACTGGGGACAAGCCCTGCACTGGGGACCAGAGCTGTGCACACACCTGAGACAGCCAGTCAGGGCTGGACCTCAGAGAGGAACTTCCTGACATTTCTCAGGCTCCTTGCCTCAAGCACACTCCATCTGGAATTGGCCCCCATGGACACTCCGCCCCCCAGGACCCGAAGGCTGGGACTCCCATGGTGTCTGCATCAGACACCATGACATTGAAATGCAGAGCCCCTACCCCTGGGTCCCCATTCTGGTGATAGCTAGGAGGGGGAGGGGCCCCAAGGGTACTGAAAATGAATTTATGGCCGCTACTCTGCAAGAACTACAGAGCATCGATAGCAATTTTTAAAGTGGTGTTATATGCACTGCCTATACTTAGCTTAATGATATTCAATATTTAGAAAAGCATTTACCATTTTACTTTTAAAGTAATACATGTGCTGTGGTTTAGGAACTCAATATCGAAAAAAAATTGATGAAACATTGCTAAAGGTTACCATCTGTAAAAAAAAATCTCTTAGTGCTGTTTCATAGTGGAGCTCTCCTTGTTTCAAGGATTCTAGGTCTAGGAAGCATCAGTTTGTCCCTGAGCAAACTCTGCTCCTTGACACTATTTAAACATATATATATAGCAAAGGTTACACGCATTATACAGTTCATTCATTATTCAGTAAAATATTCACCTTGATCTTTTTTTTAAAGTGTTAAATTTCCGAGATTGCTGTAAAATAATAATACCTTTAGGTGCCCTCTAGAATGGGTGTCTCTCCGACATCCTACTCTGCAGAGGCAGCAATAAATGAGCAATGCTCAGGCCTTCACTGTCAGCCTCTTTCCCCAAGGAAACAGATCTAGGAAACAGTGGAGGTACCTGCTGACGATAGGAACACTCAGGAGCATAAAAATAGCCACCGAAAGGCCTCCTCCTTTCGATTTCCTTTTTGCCAAGACTGACTGATCCTTGGACTCTCCACCCTGTGAGTAAGAATAGAAGAAGAGACTTTCTTTTGTTCTAGAGACACAGTCATGGAGAAATACAACCTCTTCCCCAAGGCACTTCAGCACCTGAGCCAATGACAGGTGATTTCATCACCAGGGTTTGGCAACAGGAAAAAAAAAAACCTTCCGAAACAAACTCATAGATGCAGACAACAGAATGGTGGTGAGCAGAGGGGAAGGGGTAGGGGACAGGCGACATGGGTAAAGGGGGTCAAAGACATGGTGACGATGGAAACTAGACTTTGGGTGGTGAGCACACAATAGAGCACAGAGAGGTCAAATTATAACGTACACCTGAAATGTATATAATGGTGTTAACTGATGTTACCTCGATTTTTAAAAAATTAGGTATAAAAATAATAAAAGAATTTAAAAAAATAAACGAAATTTTCAAATAGCGAAATCCAATCAGCTCATTTCTCAACTGGCAGGAAAAAAAAAAACACACACAAAAAAAACCCCATGGACGTTTGTTTACGCGGCCCAGCCTTTTCTGAAAGACGAAGCTGGAATGCACTCCGAAAAGCAGCAAACACACATGAATGGGAAGTTCAAGCACATGTCTTCTAACGATGACAAGCTAATGGCACCGTTTTCCGTTGTGGGTTTCCTGAAGTGACCGACAGGGATGTAGTAAGAGCAGCCATCTACCGGGTACCTACTACGCGCCAGCGCTTTCTATGGCATTTCCCTAAATTATCAGCACAGCCCGGCGAGGTAGCACTGCTCTCGTTAGCCCTCGTTTCACAGATTTACAGAGGAATTCGGCTTTGCAGCTAATAAAACTTGATTCCAACCCAGGCACCTGTCTCCAGGCCCTTGCTCCTCCCCCAGGCCACAGTGGACTACCGCGTGAAACCCAGCCCAGTGTGCAGGCCACTCCCCTCAGGGGAACACAGAGGTCGCTGGCATTTTCTCAGGGGTCTTTATCGGACCCTGCCCCACGCCCCCCGCCCCAAGGGCTAAGAGCATTATTTTCTCTTGATAGAGAGCTAAGCCTTTCACTCAAGAAGTCAGAGAGCTCAAGTAAGATCAAAAAAGAGAATTAATGGTGGAGTTTTTCTGTCCTTGGGCTGAAAACTCTGTAACACTCTCATAAACTACCACAAAAAGGTACCAAAAGAATACAAAAATGTGTACTCTTACTGCAAAAGTGTTCTCCCAGCTTTATTTCTGTCCTTTCAAGGTGCATTACATACTCTGTTAGTCTTTACAAACCAGTGAATATAGTGTGTGAATACTTGGGAGTGTGTGTGTGTGTGTGTGTGTGTGTGTGTTGTTGAAGGGGTGACAGAGTTGGGGAAGGAGGCAACAGCTGAAGAATTCAATCAACTGTAGAAAAAAAAAGATCACAACTGAAAATGTAGCGGCAAACATGAGATCAGGTTGCCATAGCAACCATTTAATTGACATATTTGTTTTCTCGGCATTTGTTCCGGACAGGTGTGGGCAGATACATGTCCTCGAGGATTGTGAGGATGAGGGTGTGCCCATTTACCTCTGTCGGTGTGTTCATAATTGGGGGGCCCTTGGAATTGGGGTCTTAGGCAGTCAGTGTGCAGAGAACCCCGTGTCTCTAAGCATCCATGCCAGGCAGAGCATCATCATCATGTAACAGAGCTGGAGGCAATGCTCTTTCTGAACTTCCTCATTGCTTGAATGGGACACTAAGGCTCAGGCACAAGGTCACACAGATCCACCATCTCCTGGTGGCCGCTCCACATTGGCTTCCTGAACCAGGGTCAAGGAGGAGGGGTTGGGAAAAAACAAGGCGAAGACCAGCATAGCATAACTTAACTCCATCAACAGAGCAGAGCTATCTTTTATCTTCCCAAGGAACCATCCTTTTCTGCACCAAACCATGCATTGCCAGCAAACTGGCCGCCAGAGGACAGAGAACGGAGACATGGCGGCAAGCAGTGTCCTCAAGCTCAGCTATGGGAGATGGAATTCAATGCAGATTTACCAGCAAGAGCAGCTAATGTTTTAACTGTAAACCTGTTCCATGCAGCCTCTGAGAGTCAGCATTCCTGTGCCCTGGGAGCTGCACAGCAGTCCCCGAGGCAACCCTGGCTGGGTCCTTGCAGCCTGATGCAGACGGAATGCTAAACACACCCTGGAGTTCCCGACACAGCCAACTGGTTACAGCCCTGCCTGCTCTTGTCTGCAGCAATTTCTCTCAAAGGCGAGGCTTCATGCATATCTGCTACCCAGCGTCCGTAGACAAGATGGGCTGTGGAAAGCACAGCTCCGTGCTGGAAAATATGAGCTGTCAGCACATTGTTTTTGTGGGGGCAGGACAATCTTTAGGTAGAAAATATTGCTTTGATGACTTCCCCGGGAGGGAAAGAACAGGCTGAAATTGCTATGGGGCGGGAGCTTCCATTTTTTAAAAAGGCAAAATGCTTTCCAGAAGTCCGTCGAGATTAGATGGTATCATAGCTTTGCTTAATCTATTTCTTCACAGGTTTGGAGTTGCCATCTCTGCTTCTGGAACCACGCCTGTGTCTTACCACACTCTCATCATAGAAAGATTTGTAGCATCTGTGTGTGTGACAATCAAACAACAAAAAGGCCCCACATACAGATGCATGAAGCTCTCGGTGGAATGGAGACTTGGTTGAAATGGCTCCTGGGGAAAATGGAGAAGGCCTGAATAGTCCTATGCAAAGCAAAAACTGAAGGGGTCTCTTCCCAAAAACCGAGAACAGCATTCTGGGAAATAACCCTTATGTGAGGTGGTATCCTGTCCCTAAAATATTAAAGCGATCGTTTGTAATTGTGTCTGTAAATGAAAAGCCAAAAAAAAAAAAAGTCCTATAAATTGAAGATCTTCCCCCATTGTCATTCTCTTCATTTTATTTTAAATTCCATTGAAATTTGTTTTAAAGCACTTCCTGCAACTCGAAACGTAGGCATTTTGGCTAATATTACTATCCGATGCTTTGCACTTGAATCTAATTAAAATGTCAGGTTTATTTGCCCAAAGTTACTCAGATCGAGGTTTTGGATGCTTTGCACTTGAATCTAATCAAAATGTCAGGTTTATTTACCCGAAGTTACTCAGATCGAGGTTTTGGATCTTTTATTTATTTATTTATTTTTTGATCTCAGATCTTACGGTACTCGAACAACTCATATTTGCCAATTTGACTGTTTCTCTACCATTTTAAGCATTGACAACACCACTCTTAGCTGTCTAACGGACTCATCGAGTCGACTCCTCCGACTGGATTGTCACCGCCCTGTCTACGCTCCCCCAGCTTTCCCAGTTTCAATAAACGGCCCCAGTTGCCCAAGTCAAATCCTAGAGCGAGTCCTTTCACTCGTCAAACCTACACCCCAGCCATTAGCAAGTCTGGTGTCAGACCAGATCACCTCCAACCACCGTTATCCTAGAGGGGTTCACACGTTGCTTCTCCAGGCTCCCTGTGTCCCCCAACCTCCCACCCTCCGCCCATGAGGCAGCCAGAGGGACCTTATAAAAGCATAACCTACAACGTGTCACTTTACTCAGTCTCCCATTCGACAAATATGTGCATACTCGCTCCGGGTCGACACTGCTCTTGCACTTCCTAGACCCCGCATCCTCGTCAGGGCAGGGGCCGTCCGCAAAATTAAAGAGTGAAATGCAGAGTTAGCAGGTAAGAGCTATGGAGAAAACCCAGGGAAGGAGGACCTGGAGCGCGGTGAGCGGCCGAATTCATTCCAGCCCTTTGAATGAGGGTTGCCATTTTAGGTCGGATGGTCAGGGAAAGCTGAGAGCTGCAGGAGGTGGGAGAGCCATTCATACAATACCTTGGGGAAGAGTTACAACCCTCTGACGGCTCCTTATCATGTTAAAACAAAACCCGATTCCCTCGACCATCGCCCATGAGGTCCTTATAAGATCCACCCCTGGGCCCCTGTGTTCTCCAGCCGCGTGGGCCTCTCGGATCGGTCACCATGCCAAGCTGCGTGACATTTCAGGATGCTCCTCTGTCTGGTCTGCTCCGTTCACCCCTCCACACATACACACCCTAGCAAGGATTTCAATCTGAAACAGAACCAGAGGATATGAAATAGACTCTCCCACATGTGCCCTCAGAAGAACAGAACTTGGGAACCGAGACTGTTTTCCCATGAACGCCCGATTTTACAGAAGACCCAGACTTCCATCCTGACCGTGACCATCCACCAAGAATCTCTCCCCAGCCCCAAGCCAATGAACTTGCCGTTTGGACTCTGGCCGGACATCTCTCTGCACTCTTTGCCCACACATGCAGCCTGCCCCAAACCCTCAACGGACTCTCCCGTGGCTTGCTACATGTGCTTCCCAAATTGCGGTTTCTCTGCTATTCCTGAATAAACTCAATTTCTGGTCATTCGAGTCTGCCTCAGTTTACCATGTTATTTGGGTTGACATTCCCATGCCCCATTCTCCTTTTCTCAAGGCTGGCTCCTGCCCATGCTCACCATTTAAAGGTGTCACTTCCTCCGAGAGGCCTTCCCTGACCACCCTCAGCCTCTCATCACCGTCTCTCTTTCTGCGTTTTATTCTTCACGTGGCTTTTATCACCATCTGAAATGATCTTGTTTTCTGTCTGCCTCCCCTACCAGGAGTATAAGCTCTGAGAGAGAGAATCGTGTTGGCCTGTTCACAGCCTGGAACAGGGCCTGGTACAGAGCAAACATTCAATACATATTTATTGAGTGAAGAAATCGATCAATCACGTAGAGCTAGATAATGAACTTGTAAATAATTAATGCAAGCCAAGGCAGCCCAGCAGG